>NW_020664462.1:15377443-15480520 GCF_002925995.2 Terrapene triunguis | reverse complement strand
CACACACACACACACACACACACACACACACACACACACACACACACCATTATTTCCCTTCATTTGTATCGTTACCTGATTATCAGCCTAAGGAAACACGATCTCCCCTAAAATACAGCCCCGGGGATGTAACAGACAGAAGCGGGCTCCAGGGCCACTGTGGCAGCACCTATGTTAAGGGAGAAAGTCCTTTCGCGGGGGGCTGGGTGCCCGGTAGGAGGGAAGTGACAGGATCCTGTGCCATACATCACACACACATCGAGGCGCTAAGCACATCAGCCCCTGTAATTGACACATCCCAGAGAAACGCGTCCACACCTACCCCCACCCTAAGGGCAAGCCGCCTGGGACGGACTCCAGGGAGACGAGCGTCCAGGAATCCCCGCGGGACGCTGCGGGACCCCGGCCGGCCCCTTTACTCTGGGTGGGAGCCGCTAGGAAGGGATGCAAAGGCAGGTTCGGTCTGCACTCAAACCAGCGGACCAGGTGCTGGCGTGCGGAGCTGTCAGTTTCAGGGGGAGCTTTGCTTTGGCGCCATTTTCACTGCCCTTAATTAGGCCAATTACATCAGCGAACTAGACGAAGTTAAAGACTCCGGAACTAATAAGGTTTGTAGCTCTGAGGCAGCCTTGGCCCGGTTCTAGGACTGGGGGAGGAGAAGGAGCCAGGTAGCTTCCCTAGAGACACAACAGAGTTTAAACCTGGGCTTGGTCTCATGCGCTCTGCTGTAAAATAAAAAGCCCCCCACCTTGAAGCCCTGACCTGGGGCTGGTAAGGCTCTTCCGCCAGCCCCGAGAGGGGCTTTCATGCGCCCTCACTTAGTACTGTACATTTGCTCTCTGTCTCCGGCCCCTCTTTCTGTGGAAGAAAATGGAAGTTGCCTTTTGTCTGGCAGGGGTCAGACAGAGCCGTTTTGTTCGATAAAGCTTTAACGCTTTGTGAGCACGCAGAAAAGCGAGCCCAGGGCCCGTTGACAATCTCCATTGTTTTGCAACTAAAAAAAAAAACAACAACAGGCTGGTTCGATTTAAAACACCAAGTTCATGGCATTTCAAAGAGAGATGATACACAGCCTACGGATTTGTGCGAAATAAATAATGAAATGAAATGCCAGGCAGAAGAAGTATTACAGACGTTGCTCTTGGGGGTGTGGGAGGGGTGATCATGGTATTTTGCCATCTGGTTGTTATTTGAAAAGGTTTGTCTCTGTCTCCAGTGAAATCTCTGATAGGGTGCACACCCCAACTCTCAGACATTGGGGGGGACTGGAAAAGAGGAAGGTGTGAAAAAGATGAAAGCTATAAGCAATACTTTGCCTTAATGGCATAAACGGTCCGCAAAATTCACAAGCAATGTAATGCACCAGGTGCCAAGCCAGACTTGGAGACATGTATATATACAATCGTCTCCTAAATAGTTTATTTAAGCAACAAAATAAAAAAGGATCCTGAAAGAATCTTATGAGCTGGTGTGAAGGGTATTTAATTGACTATTTCATTTATTTAACGTACGGTTGCCCAAATAAATAACGCTGGGAGGAAAGTAGGAGTCAGGAAATTGAATGTGGTTTTGTCTTCAGTGAAGTTTCCCTTGAGTGGTTTCATTTGGAATCTGTCTAGCCTTGCAGCCTGTATAACTTCTAAGGCGTCCAGTTTGCACCGACATTGCCCTAGGAACAGATCCCAGCTTCTCTACCTCTGGCGAAAGGAAAAGCGCAAACAATATATTTGTCACGTAAAACGTCCGCCAGAAGAACAAAATATGTCATTTCACAGTCATTAGAATGCATGGAGAAAATAGGATTAGGCCAAAATATAAGCAAGGTAAGTAGGATTAATGGCTAGGTTAAATAATGCGTGCCATTCTTTACCTTTATTTTAAATATTGTTTCTGCCTGGTTGTGTTATTTGTCAGACAGTGTTTGTTGGGCCCAAGAGGTGCACGATGAGATAAGATTTTTGTGTGGAATTTTGGAACGTATATAACCTTGCAAAAACGACTTCTACCACTGTAATGTGTAATAACCTATTTGATGAAGAAAAACCAGGCTTCGGTTCTCTAGGCCTTTGTTAACGCCTCTTGCCCCCTGGCGTTCCCTCGATGTAAGGACAGGAAGAGCAATTACCAAAAAAATAAATAAATGAACCATGCTTTTTCAGCTGCGATTTCCTTTTTTAAACAAAAAGCAAACAAACAAAAAAAACCCAAACAAAAGTTTTTTTTAAAAAAAACCTCTAAAACCAACCCCCCTCCATAAAAAAACCCCTAAGAGCTTCAGCGCAGTTAACTAAGGGATTGTCTGGGTGAAAAAAGGCAACAAAGTACCAGTTTGGTTACTATGAAAGGAATGTATTTATTTGGCCTTTTTATTTTCTTCTTGCCCAGGTTCTCGGCTTCAGCAGACAGCGTATACCATTGTATTGAACAAATCGTTTTATGTAAGGGAAATTTAAACAATGATTTATAATGAACAACAAAGATTCAAAAAAGTTGAAGCCTTAGGTAGCAGGAGTAACTGGGTTTTAAAGTCAAGTTTTTCAAGATCTAAGAGTAACTAGACTGTTACATCGCATGACATTTACACACTAATAAAATAGTGACAAGAGAAAAATCAACAATAATAACTGACGCAGATAAACTACCCACTTGAATAAGTCACGTTCAGTGAATAGCATTGATAACCTTTTCTAAAACACTGTATTTAGTAGTGATCACTAGAAGCTTGTTTTAGGTTGCAGGTAAAACCTGGTGTGCTTGTGTGAACCCTGCTGTAACCTCAATGCTTTGGTGTGCTATCAGCCCTGTTAACTTGAAAACATTTACAGGGTAGATTGTCAAGTAGAAAAGCTGTGGCAGGGAAGAAGATACATTAACAACAATGAATGCTATGTACACAGAGAGTGTAGATTGCATGATTTAAATGCAAACAAGATCGCTTCGAAGCTGATCAAAGGAATGTGCTGTGAGCTGCAGATTGTTTTGTATTTACTTTCTACCATTTAATTGTTGTCTAAATGTGTTTGTTCAGTTTGTGCTGCTGTGCTTTGCCTGGTGTCTCTCCTGCACTGTCGCTGGTGGGCCCCTTTGTAATTAGCTTAGTCGAAACTCATCAGGGCCAAGGAAAGAAAAGTCTTTTCCATTTTGATTTTACCTGGCACGACCTATAGAAGTCAAGCAAGGTGATGCCTCTTTTTCTTTCCCCACCAACTCTTGTTGATTTCATTTTTATAACGGACTTAGTTTGCAAACTCACGCTTGATCGCTTCTTGTAAAAATAAATCAATAATCACTTGGCACAATGCTGGGGATTTGTATTATTACACCTTCACCCACCTCCCTGCTCTGCCTGGGCGTGAGCAAATCTGGGGCAACTTTAATCCATTGACCTGCACTGCTTGCCTGGCATTTTAATTTTATTTTAAAGTTTTACATCTCTTCAGGCAAGGTTTGGAGTAAGGGCTCGCATCTCTCTGGTCCACTTTGCGGAGATACCTGTATCTTTAAGCCAGAAAATCCTTGAGGAGCTTTAGCTTCAGTCACGTCTCTGCTATCTGGCTCCAAGTTCAATACTATTTGTGACATTTTAATTTTCTCTGCTCTCAGCTTCTATATCCCTGGGACTTTGCACATTGCAGGAGCTGGGGCAAGTGTCAGAGCTGGCTGTGGGCAATCCGGCCTGGCCGGATATTTGTCTGTCAGTCCAACTAGGGGTCAGTGATTGACGTGTGTCTCTATCGCAGCCGCAGCTAACAGTCACAATACCCTATCTGAGCCTAGTGTTACATATGAGAATACCTGACAGGTCTCAGCTACTGGTGGAGAACTGAGATGGGCTGGGTAGAGTTCTTAAAAACCGCGGGGGTAAAGCAGAAATCATGAAGATTGATCATTTCGTTATACGGTATACCTATCTATGAACACTAAATAAACACGACAAACGAATCTATTTATCTGTCTGTCTGTCTATCATGACACTGGCTCCTAACTGCAATAGTTCAATACAGCTTACATACAAATACATGTACATCGTTCTACATATGTTAAAATGAACATATCTGCACATATATCTGCACTACTGGATACATGCCCATCCTGCACTTCTATACAAATACCGAGGCTCATCGGAATCGCAAGGTGATGATGTGCTTCTGGATAAATCATTGTTGTACAGGAGATTTTCAGTCCTCTCCCATAGTTTGTGGAAGACACTGTCCTGTTTTTTCTCTTTTTTTAAACACAAGAATTGAGATTCCCGGCATCAAGCAGGGTCTGGTAGGCCCAAAGTCCAGTCGGCCTCTCCCACCCCCAGCTATGAGTTACTGGCCTGGAAACTGATATTACTAGAACAAAGAAAGGAACAGAAGAATCCTTTCTGTGATTCGAATCCTGACTAATCCGATTCCAGTACGGTTGGTCAGCAGATGGACAGGGCTAAGAAAATAAGAGCCGATTTCATTATTCTTTTACCGATTGGATTAAAAAAAAATACCCTCACAGTTACGAGTGAAAAAAATGGCAGGAAACATGGGTCAAAATTATAAGTATTGTGCTGCAATAAAAAGAAAATCTTTATTTAGATTTCCCTAAAACCAAACGGTGCCCTCTTCAGTTTAGTTTGAGGGAAATCAAGATATAGGTTTTTTTAAAAACCCCGAAAAATAACCATAATTTTGACCCACTAGGTGACTCTAAAGAGGTATGTTTGGTTTTGAAAGCACATTACACTTCCAGGCGGCGCAAACGGGAAAAGGACAAACATGGGGCTTGTAAAGTTAGCCCAGGAAGGAAGGAACGTGGCGCCCCACTTCCCTTTTTGTATTATTTTTGCGCGGGCAGCCTGGGTGTGGGTTTGTAGTTGACTCCAACTGGATTCTAGCAATCTTGCTCTTTTCCAGCTGTGATCCAGCCCGCCAGTGTCCTTGGCGGAGAGAAGAATTATCAGTGGGGATTACGATCAGTGCGTGTCTATGTAATAAGAACGAGTCGATCTAGGAATAGTCACAATCAAGCAGCAGTGAGGGCAGATAATGTACACTTCTCTGCCGAGCAATGGTTTTATTGCTCCCCTTGCCTGGGCATAACGCTTCCTTCGCGAACAAAACCTCCGTGCGCCTCGGCGACCCTCCGTCTTACACTCCTTTCCGTCGTACCCTCGTGAAAACCCATTAAACGACGATGAAATACAACATCCTCAAAACAAATTCAATTGTTGTGTGTTTTCAACACGGTCGCTGAGCTTATTAAAGAACAAGTCACCCCTTGACAAAGTTACATACAGATCAGCTATTGTCCTTGATGGATCCCCTACGTATTGTAGAAAGGAATTGATTCAAACTCTTATTTTTTTTAATTGCATTCAAACCATTTCCCTGGGCTAGTATATAGATTGGGTTTAATTCATTGAATATGCATTGTAAAAGTTTAACAGCAGTTGCAGCCAGGGGTTCAAAATTGCAAAGTTAAATATTTGTTTTTAATTTTCTGGCTCAAAAATTTTAACTAACAGGCATGATTCCGCCTGCTCTAATGTGCTTGCATAAATGGGTTTGTTATTACTACTTTCCTGCTGAAACAACATTTGCTTCCCATTCGGACACATCATGTTTGAAATGCTGGCAGGCAGGAGAAATCTCCCATCTAATATGTAAAAAATGAAATGAACTTGCTTCGCAGTAGAAAAAGCTTGGTTCAGCGATTTATACAGGCAGTTAGAAAAATTAACAAAAGATGGCACTCCTATTAGTTTTTAATTAGATTTTCTGATTGTAGACATGTTTAAAGGACCAGATTGTATGTTTATAGAGCGAGATTTCCTCAAGGGTCTATTTGATTAAACATATTTACAATAACTCTGACGTTTAAACATTGTCACATTTTTAGGAATAGCTAATGAAAGAATAATTTTAAGATACAAAAAAGTTACAAAGAAAAGTGCATTTCAATTTACCATTAGGTACCATACACTACTAGAACTATAAATATAGATCAATTCATATATAGTTAAACAAATGATTTATTGGCTTTAGTACAGATCAGTTATGTAACATAAGTTACTGAGAATGGTATAAGGAATAGATTTTTTGTTGGTTTGTTTTACGTTAGGAAACAGACTATCTGTATTTTCAATGAATTAAATACAGCCACAATATACGAAAGAATAAATAATGATGATAGTAAACAAGTGGAAGTTGTAAGAGTTCAAAATAATGTATATCCAGGCGATCTGATCCACAAATAATTAACTATAATACTCTGAGTACTGAAGTGAATACTTTATTACATTGCATTTAGCTGAAAACGAAATACATTCATTTTTAAACTGCTTCCTGGAACAGTTTAATATAACTCTTTGGATATTAAATGTCTTAGCGTGGCTCAAGGTGCTGGCTCACCCTTATCAGTCTGTGCATTGCAACATTGAGGGTTATCATACCATGGTCACAACAACAAGTGCATGAGCGGTGTTTTGGGAGTAAGCCACTGGCAAAGTCAAACTACAGGTAGCTACAACAACATCAGTCATCTGAATTTTTCCTGAGTTGCCTTCAGCATTCTTGTCAAGGTTCTCCTGGAAGGTGAAGTACAGACTCTGATCTGTTCTAAACGTTTCACAACACAACGGATTCCCTACCCTTAACTGAGATGCCAGAAGGAAAGCATTTTACCCCCAAACCCAGTACTGAACAAAAGTTGGGGGGGGGGGGCGGTTTTTATCTTCCCAGTATCTCACGTTGCTCTAGGTCCGGAGACAGGGTAAGAATAACAGATGGCCGTGTACAGTTAACTTTCTACTTATACTGTCTAGGCACATGCCACTTTTTCTGCAATGTGTAGAAATAGATCCTTAGACGTGTAGAAGGATATTTACCCACCTAACAAACTGTCGGTCCAAGTCTCCTGGTTGAACAGACATTGTCATGTTTCTTTTCGTTATAGGTAGCTTGGGTTCACCCTGTAAATGAAATGACAAGTCTTGATGTTTCCAGTGTCACTGAGTTTTATTTATTTATTTTCACTAAAAGAAAGCATTTTTACTGGCCAGGCACTTCCCTGTGGTGTCACTGACTAGTCTGATGCTGGATGTTTTGATTAAGCAAAAGGTGAAATAAACTGTCAAAGAAACAACGGAGGCATTAAAAGTTCTGATTGATTAAAGCCCACAGAATAGATCAGAACAGGAAATTTTGAGTTAGGTAATGAGTAGTTGGGGATTGAGGAACTAGTCTGATACAATTTGGCAACCTATCCTTCATCTAACGCCACTTTTTCTATTCCATTAAGAGATGACGGTGTGTTCTGTGCATACCTTTCTGGACAGGATTAAACCCAAACACCTGATCTATAAGTAAAGAGGGATCTCGTTTCTATGCATAATCTTAACTATCGCAACACACGATATTTCGCGAAGTATTCCGATACAACTCCTACGTTCTTCACAGTTCCTCGGGCAACCCTGTTTGTTTCGCATCTTTAGAGCGGTTTCAACTCAGAAATGCGAACATGTTCCTTTTGCAATTCGTTTGCCCTTCTGCACCACAAGGGAGCCTTTTCAATCGCCATTCCGACTATTTCATTGAGAACAAAATACGGGCTCTATGGCACCGTAGACGAATATGCTGTTCCAGTTGGGGTCTCCCTTAGCCCAGGGTGTGTTATTACAAATAGTATTTCTGGTGTAACCAACGTCCCAGTGTTTGTTTAAAAACATTTACACCCAGGCAATGAAAAGGACAATTTCTTTATTACCCCCCATGTTACAATGACCTTTGGTGGGGCGGGGGGGAGGGAAAGCCAAACAATATTGATTAGCTCCCCCCATACTCCTCTTTCCGGTCTCACACTATCATATTTCACTGTGCAAAATGAACCATTAGTGGACGCTATTGATTGAACATTGTGATGGATTCCTCGCCCCATTCACATGTCCCCGTGTAATGAATTCATCCATTTAAAAACATTACAAGGAATATTGGAGATTGACTGAGAGAGGAAGTGACACTTGACCCTCAGATCCTGCACCCCAGAGGGGAGAGCCGGCTTTCAAAATAGCAGTCCTGCCCTGCTGGGAGGCTGCAAGGCTGGGCTGGAAGCAGGGTTTCTCTGTCTCGCTCCCTTTCCCTCTCCCCCCACTTCTCCCAGCAGCTTTGCAGTCAAAGCCAGTGAATCGGCAAAGACCAGCAGCCAGAGACGAGAAACACTGTAACAACAACAAGGCATAACAACAACAACCGCCGCCCCTCCCCCCTCTCCACCCAAACAAACGCCTGGCTCCTGGGAAGGCAGCAGAACATGGGCTGGTGTCAAGGCGGCGAGAACTTAGTCCCCCCCAGCACCCTCCCCCACCCCGGCCACTCCCTGGTGACACGCGTGGGGGGCTGGTCGATTGTCCCTTAGCACAAACACATCCGCGATGACCTCGCCAGAGCCAGACTTTGACCCAGCACCTGGCAGCTCTCTATTTAAACCCTTCTCCCATTGCAGAAGGATGGCTGCCCATAAAGGCTGGCTTGGAAAAGTCCTCCCAGTGAAAATGAATTCACTCTTCCGCCTCCCCCATCACCGTCCCACCTGGGACACCATTCGCTCGCTCTCGCTCTTCTTTTCAGCGAGGGGCTCCACATCCGGCTGATATGTATGTGTGTGTCATTAACAGATCACTCCCAGTCCCTGAGCCTGATAGTGTTCAGGAATAAAGCAGTTCCCAAGGATTTGAATCAATCCAGTGGTCATAAGGCTTTGTAATACTATTAAAGCCAATATGAGTTTAGGACGCAAAATTCATTAGTAGGAAATTACAGGAATGTCAAATTTTTGCTTCCTAATTCCCCAGGTCTAAAATCCCCAATTACTTTTATTTCCGAAGTGGATAATTTCAGTAATCTCCTCACTGTAGACAAGAGTTTTCTTTCTTATAGACGAATAAAACTCAATCAGAAAATACATTCCCCTTTTTGTCTTGCCTATTAGATATAATTTAACATAAAACGCCTGTTATAATTACTGATTATACAACAAGGGGTCCCTTGTTTTTGCAAGCAACTAACAGGATTATCTAACAAGTGATAGATTTCAAATTAACCATAAACATTACAATTTGAAATTCATTTAGCTTCCCATGTATTATATTAAAAACCTTAAACAAATGAATTTGTGGCTAGAGAGGATGGAAAGGCTCCTGAGAAATTGTTACCACATTAAACACACACACACACACACACACACACTTTGCTATTTCAAGTTCCATCGCTGGGAAGTTGGAATATTAGTTCTACATAATACCGTTTCTGAATTCACAGCGTCATCGCACTTAGGGACAGAAAAGTTTCCTCATTTTGTAAGAAAGGTTCAACAAAAAGAAAATTTTGCCCCAGGAGTATGTGTAAATATCTTTTTCATAAGACAATACCAAAGAGTGGAATTGTGTGGTGGAAAATTGATAAGCCCTATTGAATTGGGATTGAGAAACAGACTTCGTGCTACAAGGAATAGTTTCCCAAAGCTGAAATGATAGAAACTGAGATATGAACAGCCCTCGCTTGGCATCATATTGGAAGAAATGAAAAACACATTAAACCATTTAGAACAAAACCAAATGGGACGAAGCCCTGGTAGGTTCTAATCTGGTTTGTTCTTATTAACCACCTGTATTTGTGTTTGTAGCAATAATTTAGCAAGCCAAAATGGATTTTTGTGAGGGCTTTTTGTTTGTGTGTTTGTTTGTTTGTCTTTAAAAGTCAATTACAACCTTAGAGGCTCCAAGCTGGAGTTGCGTGTCATTATTTTTAAGCCAATGAACAATGAGTGTTGTTAGGGTACGTTTTAATGGCTTACCACGCAGCAAACATGTTTGCATTTCTTTATTATTCAAAGAAAGGTGTGAATGGGCAGAAAGAAGAGAGATACCCGAGTCTAATTATACCCAGGGAGAAGTTACCTGGCAATTTTGAAAGTGTAGACTCCTCGTAATCCATTATTAGCCATTATACACGTCTCCCTCCCCCTCCCCACCAAAAAAGGCTGATTATGATTGCATTATTTAGGAACATTCAATTTCGTTTCAGAATGTTCTTATTTTAAATAACAAACCAAACTGCACGCACTGCCTCTCCACGAGTTTCTTCTCCCCATACAACCCGGTTCTAGAATTGCTACAGTCAGTATGTTATAATGCTCCATTCCCGCCTTTCTCCAGCAGGGGACGGACTCGAGTCGTTTGGGGGGATAGAGGAAGCCTGCTCAGCACAGCCCAGGACAAAGGGTGAATGAAGCACGAGTGACAGGTTGGCGTACCGCTCTAGTACTTTAGCACCCAGTCAGTGTTTCCAATACAACGAGAGAACAGATGGGCTAAGGACCAGGCTCCATCGTCTGCTGGCATCTGATGTGTAAACCAGCAACCGTGCTCTACTTTTACGTGTCCTCAGTCCCTCGCTTTCATGTGTTGCACCCCTCTAGATTTCTGCAAACGGGTCATGTAAACAGTGGGAGGAAATGCCATGGTTAATGATCGGAGTGCCCGTTTATTTATAGATTGCAATCAAACTAACACCACAGCAGGTGAAGTAGCGTGTGTGCTGTGGAGCGCACATAATATCTGCAAAAGAAGGGAACCGGTTCTGTCCTCAATAACACTGGTTTAATTCTGTAGTCACTCCGGATTGACACCAGTGTCAGGAGCTGGGAATCTGATCAGTGGGTATTGTGGAGTGTGGAACTGACGAAGCATTCAGAGCTGGGGATTGTCGTGTTAGTACAAGTTAGTTCACCAGACAAGGTTTCTGACCATGTTAGGAAGACTAAAAGGAAATGGAGTATTATAAAAATCTATTAGAGCTGAGTATCAGAGGGGTAGCCGTGTTAGTCTGGATCTGTAAAAAGCAACAGAGAGTCCTGTGGCACCTTTAAGACTAACAGATGTATTGGAGCATAAGCTTTCGTGGGTGAATACCCACTGCCTCAGACGCATGGTATTCACCCACGAAAGCTTACGTTCCAATACATCTGTTAGTCTTAAAGGTGTCACAGGACTCTCTATTAGAGCAGAGTTTATTAATGGTAATCGGAACGAGGACATCCCCTACATAAAATCTTTCCCCCACAAACGATCGTTTAAAATCCTATCAAAAATAAGGAAATCGCTTAAAAAAAAAGACCGTCGATATTTTTCATTGAAAGGGGGGGAAATATCCCTCCTAAAACCAGACACGAAGACTCGGGGAGAAACAACCCCACGTCGTTGCAAAAGGGAGCGTTTTAAAGAACGCCTGTTTCGATAGGGCTGAGCACCCGAGTCTCTTCCGCAGCATTTCCACGGGCGCCCACCCACAACTTGGGAGCGTGGCGCGAGCTGGGGAGAAAAATCCCCGCTGTTTATTGCGTTCCCTTCGCGCCTGGTAAACCAACACGTGCTAGGGGGCGGCCACCATTCCCCGGGAAAACCCCTTGCATGTTCTCGTCCACTGGCCCTGGGTTTGTTTAGGTCTGTGTTGTTCATTGAGAGGGCGGATGTATATACAGAGCAATAAAAGGGGGGGGGGAGACACTGTACCAGCAGCAGCGACCCCCGAACACCCAAGAGGGAAGAGACTCCACAAGCAGAGATTTGGGGGCTGATCAGCATAACCTGAGTATCGCTGCTAGCCCCTCTGAAGGCGGATACATCGCAAGATCAGCGAAGTTTGTTTTCCAAAAAGATTCCAGCAGAGCCCGAGCTTCCTTCGCTGGGACACGGCTGGGGAGTTGAGAAAACTTCCCGCCTCCCCCAGGTGTGCTTGGGGACTGTAGGTTTGAATCTCTCACTTCGTTTCTCTTTCGCACGGGTCCCGGCGAGGCACGGGGCGAGCCAAGAGCTCTCGCGTCCCTTGCAGCGAACAAGCTACTGGGGTTCCCTTGGGAAGGGGGTCAGGGGGCTTTTGTGCTTTATCAACAAGTCCCACATGGCCAGAGGAGGGAAGGGGAATACCGGGAACTTCCCCCCTCTTCGCAAAGGCTCCCCAGACCCCCCCCCCAGCTAAATAGGAGCGCAGCCCTCGAGGTCCCCAACGGGCTCCGTCGCTGTGTGTGTGGACAGGTGAGGGGCGGGGTTGCGCTCACTTCCCAGGAGCTGAATGTTAATACAAACTTTCCAGGTTCTCGTTCCTGCCCTGCCCGCTGGGTGCTATTCCGGCTTAGCCCCCTACTTGCTGTGGGGGGTTGTCGAGCTCCCAGAGGGCCATGCTAATGGAATGATTGGGTGAGCCCCCCAGCCGTTGGGGCATCACCGAGGCCCGGGAAGGGAAGCGGAGTGGTTCTCTTGTAATCGCCTGGAATGGGAAGGAGACAGCCTCGAATTCAATTATAAAGATCCTCCAGGAGCCATTGTAATGATAATGTCAAGTGGTTTTTAAAATGTAATAATGACGTGTTTAAGGTGATGATAGGTACCTGTGTGTACATGTGCACTCACAGGCTACACCAGAGGTTATCAACCTTTTCCTTTCTGAGCCCCCCCACCCCAAACATGCTATAAAAACCCATGGCCCACCTGTGCCACAACAACTGGTTTTCTGCATATAAAAGCCAGGGCTGGCGTTAGGGGGGAGCAAGCAGGGCAATTGCCTGGGGCCCCGAAACAAAAAACAAACAAAACCCTCGAGCACCGCCCGCCAAACAACAACACCGCGAGCGCCCCCCGCCACCCCAACATTGGCCGCCCCTTCTAATGTGCTGCCCGAAGCACATGCTTGGTTGGCTGGTGCCTGGAGCCGGCTCTGGGTCCCAGGCCTCCCCCTCACCCCCGGGATCTGGGAGGCAGGAGCTGTGGGGGGCCACTTTTGGGGGCCCCACAGGCCCAGAGTGGCCGGGGGGATTAGCGGGGGGCCGGGAGCAGCCCGCTCCGCTTCCCTCACCCCGGGCCCAGCCGTGTCGCTCAGGGGAGGGGGCTTGGGGGAAGGGATTCCCCCTCCACTCACCGTCAGCGGCGGGAAACAGAGCAGCCTGGCCCCAACCCGCTCTACTCTGCCAGTTCCCAGCCATGGCACTCCGCTTCCCACCACCGGTGAGAGCCGGGGGCGGTCCTTTCCCCAACCTGAGCTACATGGCTGGGGCCGGGGCAAGGGAAGCGGAGCAGGCTGGGGCCGCGTCTCTCCGCTTCCCGCCATCAGTGAGTGCAGGGAGCGATCCTTTCCCCACACTCACTGGTGGCGGGAAGCAGAGCACTGCAGCTGGGCGCTGGCGGAGTAGAACGGGCTGGGGCCGGGTTGCTCCGCTTCCCGCTGCTGACGGTGAGTGCGGGGTACCTCAGGGAAGAGGTGGAAAGGGGGCGGGCCGGGGGCGGAGCAGGAGGGAAGGGTAAGAGGCAGGACGGAGGGAGTTGTCCGGGGCCCCACACCCTCCTAGGGACAGCCAGGGCCGGCTCCAGGCACCAGCTTAACAAGCAGGTGCTTGGGGCGGCCAAGGGAGAGGGGCGGCACCTGCGGCAATTCGGGGGCAGCAGGTCCCTCACTCCCTCTAGGAGCGAGGGACCTGCCGCCGAACTGCCGCCGCCGATCGCGGCTTTTTTTTTTTTTTTTTGTTTGGGGGGGCAGAAAGGGTGGAGCCGGCCCTGGGGACAGCCCTTTGCAGGGGGGGGCCAGTCGAGGGATAGGGCTGGTCGCCGGGGTGGGTGCTGCCGCATATGCAGCACGCAGCTGCCTAGAGCACCATGAAATTTGGGGCAATTTGATGCCCCAAATTTCATGGTGCCCTACGCAGCTGCATATGCTGCTGCATATGCTGCGTATGCCTAAGGACGGCCCTGCAAAAGATCACAAAAGAATTTGGTTGCTTCCAGTCCCACAAGACCACTCATGTACCCCACGTCAATTTGTACCTTAGATCTCACACCAAAGACAACACATGCAGCCTATCCTATAGTAAACTAACTGAGGATTTATTAACTAGGAAAAATAAATGAGAAAGTTATTTACAGGTTAAAGCAGGCAACATATGTACACAATGCGTTAGTGTCTCTGGTTCCAAAAGGTGGCACAGCTGTAATAATCTGTCAGCACTGAATGTCCTTACCCAGGTTGCCCCGGGTGATCTCTGCTTTTGTTTTCTAGCTCCAGCCCTGTGAGAGTCCAAACAGCAAAGAGACGAAGAGTTTTCATGTTAGCTATCTTTATTTCCTTCTTCCACAATTCAAGCGGATGGGATGAGCTTCCTTGCACATAGCACCTCCAGTGGTGTAAGAGGCCATTAACCCAGTCTTTGTATCATGATGTTCCACAAAGGCGCATTTAGTTTTGATAGTCCTTCTTGATGGGCCAAGAACCACTCCTCCTGCCTGGGTTCACAAGTTCAGAGCAGGCATTTTTAAGCTTATAAAACCAAACTTACTTATCACCTTGTAGCACGGGGTGTGGCCATTACAGGCAAGATTAATTCATGCAGCAATTGACAGGTATTTTATAGAGTCTAAACATGTCTTTCCAAATCTAACACCTATCTTGAACAATACCAACATAGGGGTGAGCTGGTCTGGTTTCCAGCTATGAATTTGTCAGTGCTCAGCTGATGCCTACAGCCTTGGCAAGAACTGGCACCTGGTCTACCAGCATCACAAACATCCTCCTATACTTTGGCTGCCTAAAATCTGTAGTTGCCCATTACCTTTCAGGACTCTATTCAGCTGCTTTTGGGACTAGTGCTATCAGTGATGTCATGGAACAGTGCATTGTGGGGTGTCTGTAGCGCACCATGAAGTGCCAGAGGCCTTCACACTAGGGGAGGAGGATCATATTTAAAATGTAAAGTGCAGCGTCTGTCTGTGCTCAGCTTTGCATTTTCGTCTTGAAAAACAAAACTCTGAAGAATTCTAAAATTTCTGCATTAGCTGTTTAAGTGCAATTACAAATGTAGAGAGGCACTGTCTATCAGGCAGGTTTTCCTTTCAAGTTAGGGCTCTACACGTCTTTGCACTTTGCAAGTGGTTGGGCTGCTCAGAGTCACTTTTAGAAGCAAAATCTCAAACAGCTCCTGCTTCACCTTCTGAAATGAAAGTGAAACTAAACAGCATCCCAATGGCCTGCCAGGAGCTGATGATGAGCAGAGAGGCAGGGCTTGTTCTGTAATGAAACCAAGGGTCACTTTAAAAAAAGGGGAGCCAAGACGTCCATCTTACTGCTGAACTCCGTTAATATTGTTACCTTGTCCTCCTCCATCTCCGTTTGAATGTTTTGTACACCTGCCACTTCCTATCTGAGAGCTACACTGTAAGTGCTCTGGGGCAGGAACTGTTTTCTTTGCTACATGTCTGAACGGTGCCTAACACAGAGGGGTCTTGATCCTTGACTGGTGTTCGTAGCCATTATGACAATACTAATGCAGTAGAACCTCAGAGTTATGAATGCCTCGGGAATGGAGGTTGGTCATAACTCTGAAATGTTCGTAACTCTGAACAAAACGTTATGGTTCTTTCAAAAGTTTACAACTGAGCATTGACGTAATAACTCCACCAGAGAGGTCCTTTGGGGACATCTGCCTGTCCCAAGTCAGGATAAAGGAGGAGGGTTGGGCGTGGGGCTAGCAACTCCACCCCGTAAAAAATCAACTTGCTACAGAAACGCCAACAATAGAGATAACAGAGACTTTTAGCCTGGAAAAAGAAGGGTCTTCAGCTCGAAGACGCATGACGCTGGGTGGTGAAAGTCGTGAGGAAGCCACTAAGCCGATTACCCTTCTTGCAACCAGGAGGATTACCATCAGTACATGGAACGTGAGGACCATGTACGAGTCAAGAAAGACGGCGCAGGTCGCAGCAGAGATGAGGGGCAACAACCTGACCCTACTAGGCATTAGCGAGACAAGATGGACGCAAGATGGACAGAGACGACTGTTGACAGGAGAGCTGTTGCTGTATTCTGGCCAGACACCATCAGCAACATCTACCTCTTGGAGAGGACCCGTCAACTTCCAGCAGAGGAAGAAATTAGAAGGAGAAGGTGGGATTGGATAGGACACACACTACGCAAGCAGCCAACCAACATCACTAGACAGGCATTGCGGTGGAACCCCCAAGGCAAGTGGAAAAGAGGCCGTCCAAGAAACACCTGGCGACGCGACCTTCAGGCTGATAGCATAAAAATGGGCTATACCTGGAACCAGCTAGAGCAAATGGCCCAGGATAAAGGACTCTGGAGATCTGTGGTTGGCTGCCCATACCCCGATTGGGGTGACGGGCATGAGTGAGAGTGAGTGATTGACGTAATACAGCTTTGGAAATTTACGTATGCAAAACAAAACACTGCTTTTAACCATCCTAATTTAAACGAAATGAGCACAGAAACAGCTTTACTTTGTCAGATCTTTCCCTTTTTTTTAGTAGTTTATGCTTAACACAGTACTGTACAATATTTGCTTTTTGGTTTTTTGTCTCTGCTGCTGCCTGATTGTGTACTTCCGGTTCCAAATGAGGTGTGTGGTTGACTGGTCTGTTCGTAACTCTGGTGTTCGTAACTCTGAGGTTCGACTGTATTTAATAAAACGTGTCTCTTTGTGAGGGGAGAAGGGGGAGTGAAGGAATGACAAAATAGTGGAAAGAGGAGAGGATGAAGGGAGGGATTGAAGGGTTGTCAGCAGCTTCACCTAAAGAGAGCACAAATGGAAGAACTAATGTCATTTTAAAACAGCATTAAAATATAATAGAGCATGTTTTAAAGATCCATCCATACATGCTAAGTCATGGCATCATAGGGATCAGGATGGAAAAGGCCAATGAAGGACTGCCCCTGCAATGTTCTTGAGTGCTTTGTCTAGCATAGTGTAAAATGTCCAAGTGATGAGACAGTCCAATAGACCTCTGATATTTCCCTCCCCCTCATCTCATCCTATTTTCCCTAGGGCCAGATTGATGTGTGTGTGGAGGAGTTCTCTGTACCTGGATTACCCCTTTCATTGTGAATGATTTCTGCAGCACTGTTCTTCATCACGTCTCCTCCGACCCAGCAGAGACCTCTCCATGCTGGCCAGTTGCGGTGGACAGAATGGAGACCGGATGGGCTGTGAGGAGTGGGAAGATGAGGGATGGGGCCAGAGAGAATGCACACCACTTACCTTATATAGAGAGCCAGTATATTGGCTGCAAATATATTATGTTGTCTATCAGCACCAATACACAAGTCCGTTCAGAACATACTCAGCTACTGTCTCTCTTCTTGGACCAATTTATCCCTCGTAGCTTATTAAAGTCCTGATCCTGCGAAGACCGAGTCAGGTGTTTAGCCATATGCACAGTCAGCAACCCCATTGACTTCAGTGGAACTGATTACTCACGTGCGTAAAGTTAAGTATGTGTGTCAGTCTTGGCAGGATCGGATCCTAAGTGTAAAAGTCATGATGGTGGGAAAGCAAAGCAGGGAGGAATACAAAATCACTTAGTTGTTTCCAGCCTGGGAATAGATTCACTCTTCATTCTCTCAGACAAGCAATTAAAGCAATTTCCCCAAGTAGTTCCCACCCAGTAAGGAGTCCCAAAATATGACAATTCTTTCCTCTCATATTATTTTCCAGATGTTAATTCTGTGCTTGCCTTTATTAAGGCTTCTATTACCAGGGTGACTCATTTAATAATTAGCTCAGGCATAGGGTGTAGCATCTGTTACAGATTTTACCTGTGCCTCTAAGGCAAAGCTTCTTACCTTAATTTTCTCTCTCTCTCCTTTACCTTCTAGAATTTTAATAACATGTAAAAAGGTCTTTAAATTAATGGGAAACCCTGATTCCTCAACCAGGTCAACATATGGCTCATTTGGACCTACCTTCAATTCTGCAGCTGGAATGTACCAAAACAGAGGTGAGCCAAATCCAGCTGTTACTTCCCTAAGTCCCACTGCAGATCTAACAGGAATTATGCATTCATCCTTTCCCTAAAAAAATATTTCCCGACCTCTTGCCCTAGGCTGCACTAATACATTAATAATGTTGTATGACCCCTTGTATGCAAATCCCAGATCTAGACTTTGAGTTCTAACAATGCAGGCATTTTGGTGACTCCCAGACATTGGCTTTAATATTGCTGGATCTTCTGCTATTATATGTGATGTTCTTCAAAACTGGAGCTCTGTTATTTTAAATATTTACTTTTTTATGAATGTTAAGAAAAGGAGAAGGGACATAGACCTTCCACACTACAAATATACGGAGAAGTCATAATGTCCAGTGGATGGGGTATTGGGCTGGGACTCAGGAGGCCTGCCCTGTATACTGAAGTCCTTTATCCTGGGCCATTTGCTCTAGCTGGTTCCAGGTATAGTGTAGGATTTGGCCCAAGGGAGTTTTGACTGAGTACAACAGAGTAAGGTCATCGGGATCTGAACCTCTGCTGCTAGTACTCTGCCTCTGTTAGGCCTTGTCTGCACTACACAGGCCTGGCTGATACAGCTACACTGGTACAGCTTTTCCGGCAGAACCCCCTAGTGTAGACGCAGCATATGCCAATAGAAAGAGGAGTTCTGCAAGCATAGTAATACCACCTCCCCGAATGACATAAATGCTCTTCTGTCGGCATAGCCGGGTCTAAACTGGGGGTTTAGCTGGCGTAGCTCTGTCACTAGGGCTATGTGGTTTTGTCACACTCCTGACTGACATCGCTCTGGTGACAAAACTTTGTATTGTAATCCTAGCCCTAGTCTGTTACCACTACTCTTCTCTGCCTGCAAAGCTTAACATCTTAAGCAGGTGCGTAATGTTTAGCATGCGAGTAGTCGCACTGACTTCTTTATTGACTTCAGTGGGG
This sequence comes from Terrapene triunguis, assembly GCF_002925995.2. Taxonomy (NCBI): domain Eukaryota; kingdom Metazoa; phylum Chordata; order Testudines; family Emydidae; genus Terrapene; species Terrapene triunguis. The sequence continues at coordinate 15,461,766 of NW_020664462.1, read as the reverse complement.
CCACCGATATGTTTAACATTACGCACATGCTAAAGTGCTTTGCTGGATTGAGGCCTTTCTAAGTGGGATATCTGAGTACTCCAGGGAAGCAATTGCTACTCAGCATGTTAGCTCTCTCTAGAGAATTAAAAAAATAAATCTGAAAATAATCTCCATGTGGTAGAGTGCTGCTTGGGAATGCGTAACACTGCTAGCCCGGACAAGATCTCCTGTTGCACAAGACACTTTTGAAAGGTTTGGTCTTTGTTCTGTATGCTTATTGCTAGGTAAGACAGCAGAGTATATATTTGTGTTGGTTTTCTCTTTCGGATATCAAATCAAATCCTGCTCTGCATGACACCGCAGGATTGGTTTCCCAGACATTGCCAGATTAGTGAATTACAAAATCAAGTACTGTCTACATTTCAGAAAAATGTTTTCAGCAGAGCTCTAACAACTCCAAGGGATTGGCTTACCAGGACAGAGCAAAGCATGGGATGGATATTGCTCAAAATCCTGCTCTACGTTCCTCTACGTTAGACATCTGGGAAGAGACAAGAGTCAATTCAAAAGGGAAGGTGACCCTGGCTGCTTACAGGAGAAAACGTAAATGCCTCATGGACTAAAAACTATTTTAGAAAAATTCATAGTCACGAAAATGTAAGTATGCAAATTGATTTGCTAGCTACAGTTTATGCACAAGAGAGGATTCCATAACAATTTCCAGCATTTTTTTTCCAGCAATATTTTTAGTCTTTCCCCCACCCTCCTAATTATGCTTAAAGTTATGAGTATTTATAGGATGATGTTCTGCTATCAGTTACACTGGTGTCAATCCAGAGTAATTCAATTGAGCTACTTTCCACTTTACCTGCAGCTGCTCTCTGAACTAGCCTGGTGCACCTCTTCCTAAGCAGCCACCCAGGGGTCTGTCCCCCACCTGGGAGAATACTAAACATACATTGTGCTGCAAAGTGACCCAGTTGCTTCTAGAATTCTGCAACCATATTATAGCCAAGACCTGGTGTATTACATGGTAAATTGTACCTAAGCCCAGCAGCAAGGTTCTTGAATTCTTCAGCACTCTGGTGAGGTAGAGGGGACATTCTGTGGCAACTTTATTCATATTTTAAAAGGAGGGTTTTAGTGAATTACATGTAAAAATGAATAAGACAATTGGTAAAGCAGCCCTTGTGTTACGAATTTTGATGCTGAAGTCAGCCTTAACCCCACATTTTTAGTGTCCGATGTGCTTTAGCAGTGGTTCTCAAACTTTGTACTGGTGACCCCTTCCATATAGCAAGCCTCTGAGTGCGACCCCCCCCTTATAAATTAAAAACACTTTTTTATATATTTAACACCATTATAAATGCTGGAGGCAAAGCGGGGGTTGGGGTGGAGGCTGACAGCTCGCGACCCCCCACCCCAGTTTGAGAACGCCTGTGCTTTAGAATGTTGTATTGATGACTCACAGCTACATTGTGGAAGTTATCAGGGAGGAAGCTGGAGGTTTTGGCAGCTGGATAGAGGAGGTGGGGCTTTTGGGACCTGGGATGGCATCAGAGGCTATTTGGAATTATTGGCTAAATACATAAGATGAGTGTTTCTACTAAAGTGAGCAGAAATGAAATAGTTAACAACACTGTTATTTAAATAATCATCTGTAGGTTTCAGAGTTAAAAGTTTACTGAGATGAGAAGCAAAGGTCACTCCCCCCAAACTATAGTTTCGGGTTGCCTGCAGTCTCTCAAGGACAGCACTGTGTTAGTTACACTTAGCTGACCTTTTAAAGCTGTTATTTACAGCCATAAGGGCTAGAAAGATTTGGGTTGTTTGTTTGTTTGATGAAAGCTCAACTTCTGGAATGCAGTTCTGAAGCAAGGGGTGGATTCAGTGGCAAATTCTACAGCCAGATTTCCCTGACTATTCCACAGGGGAATTGTAACAGAGTGAACACTGGTCCCTTAAGGGAGCTGTGATGGGGTTTGTACCCAACATAGGTAATAAAAGAGTTAACTGGAGACAGGGCTATCAATGCACCTGACCACACCTGTAAGGTGGGCCAGGCCCAGCTGGAGATGTAGCCCAGTTTGGGGGTGAGCATAAAGGGAGGAAGCCCAGATAAAAGGGAGGGGGCAGTGAGTGAAGGGAAGAACTCTGCAGTCCCTCACTGGTTGTTAGAGAGTGAAGGAAAGGTCTAGAGAGAGGCAGATGGACCATGAGCCCAGGGAGGGGCTATGGGAAGGGCCAGAAGGAAGGCCAATGTAGGAAGAAGTCCAAGGGGACTGTGATGAGTCTGAGGGAGCAGATCTTTGCTACTTGCCCTAGGGTCCATGGACTAGAAAGCAGAGGAGAAGGAGGGCCTGGGGTCCCCTACCAGTCCATTGGAAACGGTGGTGCGGAAACCCCTGACACAAGGGGGAGAAGGACTATTGAGTTTGGAGTTGGCCTCTAGGGAGAAAGCCCTGGGAGGTGTTGCTCTGTGCAAGAGGGGGAGGAGAACCCTGCAGAGCCTGGGTAGGGGTGAAGAGGCTGTGGTGGAGTGAGCTGGGTAGGGGGTGAAGAGGGATGTTTATTTGAGTTTAGTTGTTGGACTCTTTGTTTAACTCAGAAGTGGGACTAAAAGTGACCTGGCCAGAGGGCTGAGTCATGAGAAGAGGCAGATCACTGCATGACCAGAGTGGTTGTTGATGCTAGAGGAGGAGAGCCTGCTATGCCACACTGAGCCATGAGAAGGTGTGCCAGCCGGGAGTCCACTTTTCTACAAGAGCCTATAGGCCAGGCATAGCCCTGGTCTCTGTGCAGTCCCTAACGAGGACTTTTTGGGGAACGTAGTCGGGGGAGAGAGACTGATGTGAGGTGAAGTCCAGGAACTTAACATTAAGATCAACTCTCAAATAATTGAATATAATGAAAGGTCTTGGAAGCATAGAAATGTAGGGCTGGAAGGGACCTTGAGAGGTCCTCTAGACCAGTCCGCTATGCTGAGGCAGGACCGAGTAAACCTGGACCATCGTTAACAGGTGTTTGTCTAACCTGTTCTTAAAAACCTCCAGTGACAGGAATTCCACAATCTCTGTAGGTAACCTGTTTCAGTGCTTAACTAGCCGTAGAGCTGGAAAGTTTTTTCCCCTAATATCTAAGTTTCCTAATAACTTCCTCATTTCTTCTTGGCTTAATTTGGGAGAGACGAGGGACCGGGGTGGGTTTGGAGTGTAGTACTCTCCCAAGATTACTGGGATAAGAGCCTGGGGGGGCTGTGAGAAATAGGCTGGTAGGAGGCCTAGAGACAGACTGGAGAAGAGCAAGGAACTCCATGGAGGGATAAAGCACATCAAGGAAAAGGTCTGAGGTAACCTAGCAATGGTGTGGGCTTGAATCTCGGTGTACGCACCTGTGCTTCCCCGACAAAGAATTCCAGTGAGAATTGGAGGAACTCCACCTGCACCTTCCTGCATCAAAGGAGGGTTGAAGCTGTGGCCTGGGGAGAGCCATGGAAGGAACTGTGTAGCCTCGGGAGGGCTAAGAGACTGTTTAACCCAGGAAGGGTGATGGGATCTTAGTTCTGAGTCAGGGGGGTAAAAGATTGTCAAGCTGGGGGTGGGTGAAGGAGTAATGAGCAGAAGAAGGGTGAAGGGCTGTTCTGAACTCTTTTTGTTGCTGTGGAAGGGGAGAACTTTATGGTTTGGCCAGAAAACCCCACCACCAAAAACCATGCAGAATTTCCCTTGTATAAGAGCAGACTGCAGAACAGGGGGGGAAATCAAGACAAGCTCTGCAAGGGAAACTGAGGCATGGTCACACCTGACAACAGAAAGGTAAGGGCTTGGTTATAAGGACGGAATGCTCCAGTAGCAACTCGGTGAGGGGAATCTCAAGGAGTTTGCAGTCCTGTACCTCAGATTTTTTTCCACAGAGATGAGCTAGGCCCACAAACTACTTGTGATTGAACAGGAAAAGTGCAACAGCAGACTAACAATTGACACTCTGTCTCACCTTAATTCCTCCAGGATACCTAAACACAGCTGTGACCTCGGGTACCAGAGGTCTAGTACTACACACTAGGGGCCTGATCTTCATCCCACTGAACTCAATGACAAAACTTTCAGGACCTCTGAAGATGATGCAGGCTGTGCCCCTATCTTTGCAGAACTAAAGTTTCTGGCCCACAGCCTTACACTGACTAATGTGATGTTGCTGGCTGAGGAATGTAACTTTCAAGTGAGGCATGTGTGTGTGTGTGTGGGGGGGGGGGGGGGGGGTCAGAGGAGCTCCTAACCCTGGCAGGAAAATACAGGATTTTGTGCAAATATTCTGAGATCCAAATCTTGATCCTGCAAACAAAGCATGAGTAAAAAGTCTTTGCCCATGGGAAATATGTGGGGTGGGGGGGGAAGGGCAGAATCTTCACCTGCACAGCCAAGCTGCAGCTACTATTGTAGCCTATGGGGAGGTGTAGCACATACAGCCTGCTGCATCCATCACAAGTATTGGGGCCCACTGGCACTCACCCATCCACTCTGGCTTTATACTGAACAGGAGGGTCCAGAGCCTCTAGGCTGGGGCCACCACATCTCTGGCAGCATTGAAGAGCAGCCCTGCTGCTGTGCACTTGAATGCAGCTACATTATACCTCTCTAATCCTTAAAGGGGAAGAAATCAACTATTAGTATCCCAGAAATATGCCATGTGGGAGAAGAATTTTCTCCAATAGATTTTCTCCTGCAACGTCGATGTGAGGCATCAATGTCTCTTCAGATGTTCAGATGAGATGAAATCACTATTGTCCAGTTCGTAAAGCAAGACTGCAGAAGAACCTAAACTTTTCAGAAACACTGTTGAGTGGCACAAATAGTGAAGCTATATGCCAGGGATCGGCAACCTTTGGCACGTGACCCGCCAGGGAAATCTGCTGGTGGGCTGGGACGGTTTGTTTACCTGCAGCGTCTGCAGGTTCAGCCAATCGCAGCTCCCACTGGCTGCGGTTCACTGTACCAGGCCAATGGAGGCTGCGGGAATGGGTGGCCAGCACATCCTTCGGCCCGTGCCAATTCCCGCAGCCCCCATTGGCCTGGCATGGCAAACCGCGGCCCGTGGGACCTGCAATCGGCTGAACCTGCGATCGGCCGAACCTGCGGACGCTGCATGTAAACAAACCATCCCGGCCCACCAGTGGATTTCCCTGGTGGGCCGCGTGCCAAAGGTTGCCGATCCCTGCTGTATGCTTCAGCCACAGAAGATCTCAATAGCTGTGTAGTGCCAACCATGTGTTCCAGCTGACTATACGAACGAGCACTCCTTCTGTAGTTAATCTGTTGTATGTCCTGCTCTGGGGATCATGTTATAAAGGTCTGATGACACATAGGGCTAGCTTCACAAAGAAGTTTAGTTTAGGATCCTAACTGCCACATTAGGTGCCTAAGGCCATGTTTACAGTGCTACTTATGTTGGCAAAATGTATGTCACTCAGAGGTGTGAAAAACAAACACACACACCCACCCACCCCTGGGCGACATAAATTACGCCGGCATAAGTGCTCATGTGCACAGCGCTATGTCAGCGGGAGAGCGCTCTCCTGTCGGCACAGAGCAGCTACACAAGAGATCTTACAGAGGCACAGATGTACCACTGTAAACTCTCTAGTGTAGACATAGCCTTAGTCTGAAATTTAGATCCTCCAAGTCCTTGCCTAATGCTCTAGGTGCCTATATTTCCTAGGGACCTAAGTTTCTGTGGGTGGGCATACACACAGCTGCCTAAGTTCCAACACCGCCAAGCAGCTCAGTGCCGAACTTGCACCTAAGCTCTGGCGGGATCCTCAAACTAAGCAATCTCCTGCCTGTGGGGCACAATCCCGTGTTTGGAGGCAGCCTAGCTGATCAGGCCATGTGCAGCTGTAGAAGAAGGCGGTATCTCCCCTGCCTACCCTCCAATAGCCCTGTGGTTAGAGCACTCCCATTGGATATGGGAAACCTTGGTTCCAGTCCCTGCTCCAATGGATATTTAAGTCTTTTACAAAAAATAGAACAGCTTCAACAGGAGAGATTGAGAGAATCCCCCCAGCCCCCAATCACCAAGTGTTTAGGGCACTCAGCCGTCAGGGGGGAGCCCCGCCTTTAAGTCCCTGCTTCACAACAGGCATAATGGAGATTTGAACCTGGGTCTCCTAAAGGCCCAGGTGAGTGCTGTGACTATTCGGTTAAGGGGGCAGTAATATCCCCTCTTCATTTTTTTGTGAGAAAGGGATGACCTGGCTTTGGTGGCTCCCTCAAGGAGAGGGTGCAGAGCTGTGAACCCCAAGTGGAGATAGGCATGTTCCTCCAGTCCAGGCTTAGGGGCCTAACCCCTTTTGAGAGGTGGAGCTTAGGCCGCATCATCTCCTGGGCAGTTCCCATTGGTTAGTTTAGGCAGCTCCTTGCTCAGCATTCTGGCTTTTGTGAAGCCCCTTTTAGGTGCCCAGTTCTCCTCATGCAGCGTACGTGTAAGAGCCTGGGGATTCACAGGGAGCCTGGGTGCCTAGCTCAGAGCTGTGGATTTCATTAGGCAGCAAGGCACCTAAAAGCTAAGCATGGCAAAGCTGAGCCTAAGTCCCCTTTGTTGGTCTAGCCCACGTAGCCGACATTTTCCAACGTCACTTTTAGTGCCTAGCCTAAGATGCCTTTTAAGCAGCCTGATTTTTCAGAGGGTGTATGCTTGGTGTGCATGTGTAATGTATAATAATCACATAGACACACCAATCAGGAAAGGGTTAATCTGAAAAAACTAGCCTCAGTTTAGCTACATGCAGTCAGGGCTGATGCATTCTCCAGCATTCGTGAACGAGCAAGTGAGTTAGTCCCTCACTATCACCTCTAACTTAGCCAACTAGCCCTATGCTGTAGCTATCATGTTATTATAAAAGCCTCTTTTAATTCTGGCTCTTCTCCTCTGAAGTACTTACGTGTTTGTTTGGTTAGATAGAAATAGAGTGCTTTTGTCTATTCATAAAATAATGCCAACTGAATTTGTAATGGAAACATGAACCCCAGCAAGATTTGAATGTACTGGGGATGATTCCCCATTAATGCATCTGCATCAGATTGGTGTCACTACACTGACCCCAATGGAGTAACACCAGTGTAAAACTGGATCCCAGAGTGGAGAATTAGCTCCACATTTTTGAGCACAAAACTTGCTCACTTGCTATCCATTATCTTTAGGTTTTGTTTTCTCCTGAACGTTCAGAGGCTGTATTAGCCAGCAGAGGGAGCCCATACTGTCCCAGGAAGATTTATGAAACAAAGAAATAACAATCACTGGGACTGCAGAGTTCAAAGTGCTTTCCTGGGGTCATATCAAGCTCTACATGTGGTGAGAGACATGCAGGAAATAATTATAAATTCCCAAATGATAGATTCTCTACCTTTTGTTGCTAAGCAGTGAGTGAAAGAGGCACTGTTTTGCCAGGGCTATCTCCCGGTGGGAGATCTGCAAGCTTTGCAGGCCCTGTCTGCCCCCAGAGGGGGCTTCCAGCTTCTGTGTGTCTCAGAACTGCAGATCTATCAAGCTCTCCTACAATACTTACAGTGACTTTGTTTATAGTGTAGATGGGGCAGGAAGGAACTCATTTGCAGTGTGCTACCCTTCTTGCATACAGGGGAGCATGGAATTGGGGCCACTGAGTTCTTTACTTTTAAAAGCAAGACATAACTACTCACTGTTGTTAATAGACTCTCTGTCATGGGAGCCAGAGTGTAAAGATGGACCCCAGATGTAGCTGAGTCAGTTGGTAGTGAAAGCAAAATACACAATTTAGCTAGTGTGTAAAAATATACATGCCGCTTAGTGGTTTTGCTAGATATGGAGGCTTGACTCCCGCATCCTGCCACCACCCACATGGAGCCCTAGATAGGAAACTTCCATCTTCCCTCACCTTTCCCACCCTAGTTGCCATAGTTGAGAGGGGCTGGAGCCACATGGACTGAGAAGGCAGGAGAAGCAAGCTGGCTCTTTCCCCACCCCCAGGGAGCCCTGGAAATAGGATCTTTCTGTCACCTTCCCCTCTGCAATGGAAGGAGTGTCTGGAGGCAGGTGGATTGAAATGGCAGGTCCATAGGTATGTTCAGCTGCCTCAGCACCATCTGATTATTCGGTCTGTTGCTTAGATCTGTCTTTGTGGAGCATGCAATGTGGACGGAGGGCAGATTGGGTTAGCTATAACTAGCTGGGTAACCTTGACAGGGGTTACGAGGGTGGATGATTGTTAGTCAGAGGTAACCTAATAGTCAGGCAAAGGCTAAACCCAAGAAAAAAAAAAAAGATATGAACTTTGACCTATGTGACATTTTGGATACTATTGTCTAGGGTGGACTGATATTTCAGATTGTCCTTGGGGACTTTTGTCCTTCAGAGGTAACACGTGCTTTAGACCATGTCCCTGGAAGTTAAAAAGTTGATCAAGATCTGCAAGCCTTTGCTCAGCCCACTAGTCCCATTAAACTCAGAGGGACTCTGGGGGATGAGTAAGATCAGATCAGATCAGATCCTATAAAGTCAAGCAATGAAGTAACTAGGGTGTCCATTGTGTGGTTGGAAGCTGGTTTGAGACATCTTGGCTAAATATGGATTATGATCCGCAGCCTCAAAGGTATTTAAATCAATGGGAATTAGGTTCCTAAATACCTTTGAGGATCTGGATCTGTGTGTCTCAGAACTGCAGATCTATCAAGCTCTCCTACAATACATACAGTGACTTTGTTTATAGTGTAGATGGGGCAGGAAGGAACTCATTTGCAGTGTGCTACCCTTCTTGCATACAGAATCCCATTTGTATCTCTTTTGGATCCCAGTATAAATATAGGTTAGTCAGGGTTGCTTTATATACCAGGGTACAAAATTACCATGTATTAAGGATGGGTGAAAGGTGTCATCAAATCCAGGAGACATTTGAACCGTTCAGACCAAATACTACATGAGAATGCACCAAGCAATCCACTGAAGACTGAACTGTGTGGGTGGGAAGAGGGGGCATCATAAAGACATGAAGGAGAGGCAGGGGAGAAAGAGTAGTCTAATGTGTGTAAACCACATCCCCCCAACTCACCTGCAACACAAATGCAGCCATCAAAGATAAGAAGGTAGGAGAGTCTTGAGACAGCTACCGAAATACTCAAGTCCTGAGTTTTTCTGATTAACATCTGTATCTCCTTAATAGGCCAAACTTCCTGCCAGCCAGGAAACCCAGCATGTGTCCTGGTAGCTACAAGCACTAAAACTTTATTCTCTGTTTCTTTACACACACTCCAACACAGTATCATTATAATATCTATCCATCTAGTCCACTCACAGGTACCCTATTTACAAAGAAAGATGGGTAAAAAGATAAGAAAGTTATTTTTCTTCCTTCTTTTCAAAATTAAACCCAAACATGGAAATTAGGTTTGGTTCTAATGAAATTTTGCATGAAGGTAAGGTAGGAGAGGAATTGAGGAACGAGGTTTGTTAGTACACCTTTTCTAAGTAATCAGGGAAAATAAAGAAACTCCCATTACTATTGTTAATATTTGTATTGTGGTAGTGTCTAAAGGCCCCATTCAGGGATCAGCAACCCATTATGCAAGGTGCTACACAAACACATAGCAAGAACATAGTCCTTGTCCCAAGGAGCTTACAATCTTAACTATGTGTTTCATTTGGCGCACACATTCCCATGTGTGTAACTAAGACCTTGCCAGCAGGTGGATAACGTATCTGCCTAACTGCAGAGGTATTTAAAGGCAGTGGGAGTGAAGAGTATTTTTATGAGAAAACTTACATCTCTTATTCTCTGTCAATATCAAACACACTGCCAGTGCCTAGAGCGTTATTCTGCGATACTCACCTACTGAGAACAGCCCCAATGTCCCACTGACTTCAATGGAGACTACCTGTGGTAGTAAGCATTTCTCTCAGAAGCATTTGCAGGAGGTGCCCTTAATTATCTTTGTCATCCATGAGGGTGCAACAGTCTCTTTTTGTTCAAGTAGTATAATATATAGTAGTAAGCCTCATTTTCATGAACTGCTGGATTAATATTTTCATATGCAGTGAGGCACAACTGAGGATTTCAATTTCATTATTCATCTCGGTATGTTCTTAATGCATTCAGGGAATGGTAAAGGAGCCACCTGTGGCTAATTTAACACCTGCAGATTCCCAGGATTATAACCAAAGACTATGTAGCATAGACAGTGGATAGTTCCTGCTGACTCATTCATAGGATGAGTCATTCCACTTCTCATTAAGGTTGAACTTTTCCATTAAAGTTTTATACACACTTCCCTGTCTAACACCATCAATTTTATTGTGGATTAACTTGCACTGGTTCTTTAAGACAAAAACTGACCCCAGCCTTTTCTGTTCCTTGTCAGAAAACCCCAGGAGAGAGCTAGCAGGCTCTATGACCTTCCCACACATTGCTTGGATATGTGAGGGAGGAGGGTGAAGAGAAGGGAGGCAAATAACAGGCAAGTCTGTGGATATGGAGATCACACTACAGTGTAACTATAAGCAGCAGCAGCAGCAGCTGATCCCCTTTAAAAATTATTGCAGAGCTCTTCTATATAAGGGATATTGCTGAGCCTAGTGAGGATTGAGTAACAAAGCCCTCCTATTATCATCTGTGCTTCCCGTTTGAGAACTCAACAGCAGCAGCAGCTTCTCACCCATGTTGTGGTGTGGAGATGGCTTTCAACTTAGGAAGGCCTGGAAAGAAACTGAAGTCTGTGAGTTGGGTTATGTAGAAACATAGTTAGGCCGCTTGAATCTGTCAGGGAGCTGGCCTTGGGGAAATTGGGGTTAAAGGTGTCTGAAGTAAAGGAACTTATTTGTGATGCAGCTGTCTCAATTTAAAGGTAATTGCACCTGCATCCTCATCCTCTGTGGTTCGCTCCAGGAGTGCTCCATTAGGTCTCCAGCTATCGCCTGTCTCAGGGCAGGGACCTTTGACCAGGGTTTAAAGCGGCCCAGCTCCCTGCCTTCCACTGCAATATCCTTAACAAGCTAGTCTGCCTAAAGGCCAGTGTCTGCACTTCGCTTTTGCTCTGTGAACAGTGTAGTGCCGGCACTTACAAGTTACCACAGCTCTTTCTGAGCAAGCACATTTATTCTTAAATTCAAAGCATAACAGAGAAAACAATAGACAAACACACACAAAATATTCCAGGAGTCACCCATTAGCCTTATGGGGCCCAAATAGGCCAAAGGCTTTCCACCCCTTCCACGAGGGCAGGGGCCCCCCCTTCAGCAGAAAGCCCTGCTTGCTGAATCAGAAAGAAGGCCCTGAGTAAGTCTAACTGCAGCCTTTTTATGCCAAAAGTCCTTTCATCTGTCAGTCTCTGGAAAATCCAGTTTGAACCAGTATAAGCAAGGGTCTCTGGGGGTTGGGGGATACCTCTGTAGAAGTGTTTAAAACCTAAGTGATTCACCTTAATCATCCCCTGCTGTTTTAGTTCCTTGAGGAGCTGTGATAACCCTCCCCCATGGAGTTGAACAGTCATACACACAATCCCTGGCCCTCAGTGATACATAAACTTAATACAGTATGTTCTCCCAGGAATACTGTATGCAGTTACAATATCTGTCACAGCTATGTTTGTAAGATTTTTAAAGGTAAAATTCTTTTATATTGTCATATCATTGCACAGAATGGTGTTAGGCTCAAGCCTACTTCATTTATCTCTACCCCACAGAACAGTAACATACCCTAAAAGTCTCATTTTTCCACCCTGAGCTCCTCAGTGCTGGCAGTAGGAACAATGCGCATCACTCCTCGCCCAATCCCCATTCAAAAGGCAGCAGAGGCTTGTTGCCATATAATTGCCCAGAGATTTTATACCCAGAGCATCTGCTCAGCCCACAGATTATGGGGAAAATTATCAGACTCTAGGTTATAATAATCTAACTTGTATTCAAAAATACAGCTGAGTTAATTGCAGACTAGTTAATCTGCCCTTGATGTGTGCCAAATATGGCATACACCTTCGCAAGAGATTCCATTATATGGCAAATTTGAGAGCATTCCTTATTGCACGGTAACCAAGTAGCCCCCTTACCATTGTAGGGAAGGAAAATTTAAATTGTACACTTGTTTTTTTCCTATAAAGTCTGAAGATTTTAGCTGAAGAATTAGAACATCTTGGAAGGAAATGAGACACACCATCCTCACATTGATTTATTCTCTCACTGGTATTCAAATCACACAGCAGCAACATTTGCTGATCTGCCAAGGAGAGTTAAAAGATGTACCAAACTGTGTAAGACAGGAAAGGGTTTTTATCCCCCAACCCCCTAAAAAAATTCTTACCATCTTCAATCATAATGAGTTGTAAGCCATGGTTTGTTTTATTTTTAAAGGACAGCTGCCTCAAAATTTCACTTAATTTGAGTTTTAAAAGGATGTGTGTTATATGTAGTATTTTCTGCCAATCAGAATGAATAACGGAACGGCTATCAAGTTTGGCCTCATTCAATAAATTTTTCTTAAAGAAAATCCACAAAGAATAAGTCACTTGGTCTTAAACCTTTAATAATAAAAAGGCAAAACAAAACACACTGCTGAAAACTTATCAGTAAGAATGAGAATTTAAGTGTTCAAATCCTGAATAGTGCAAATTTCTCTCCCACAACTGATCACTTTGGTTAATATACTTAGAAGTATTGGCAAAACTGAACTTTTGACTTACATTTTTGGCTGCATTATTTCTAACACATACAGATTTAGTTGGTCTTTTAAAAATACACCTTAAATACTTACTGCTGTATGATCAAATATATTTACAGCTCATTGTGCCCTTTAATCACATCTGGTTATTTAGGCATTGACACTGGTAACAACATTTATTTCAACTTAATAGGTTTCTCCAAATAGCACAGTCAGCCATTTTATTGAATGAATTAGCTCAATTCTGATCTCAGGCCTTGCCACCTTGATCTTGCAAGCACTTATGCACATAAGTTTCTCAGTAGTCCTATTGAGCTTAATTTGACTATACATATCTATAGTTATTCCCATCATAAATGTTTGCAGTAGAAGGCCCTTATACCAGTGATATTCCATTGAAGCAAATGGAGTTACTGGTTTACACTAAAACAAGATCAGAATTGGGCTCAGTTTAAGATAGCCTTTGTGCTAATCTTCAAGCTGAAGGCAATTTTACTTTTGTTTACTCCCTTCCCTTCAAATTCAGGATTTTCAAGTCTGCACCAAAGTGTTAATATTTCCCTCAAAAAGGAAATAAAATTACAAATACTGTTATTTAGTCTCAATGTCTCTTTTGCTGATGGCTAAGCCTCTAAACAGATGTCACGGGCTAGATCTGAAGCTACATAAGATTGGAAATGAACAAAAATTGCATAATACAAAAGGCAAATTCATAAAAGTGGACAAGTACATCATAACCACAAAACTGGAGTATTTCTAAAAGTTTGGGTTCAATGAAGGGACAACAATAAGCTAACTTTGCTAGTCAAATTATTGCTGAATTTTTCCTCCATGCAGCATTGAAATGAATTCAGAACCCTTCTCTTTAATATCTCATAAGAAACTATGAATATTGAAGAGAATACAAGGCTCAGATTTTACTGTACATTGCACTTTAATTTTAAGACCTAATACTTGCTATTTAAGTCTACTGTGGTCTAAGCTATTAAATGTATACATTGTGCTCACTAGAACTAAATATTTAGAAACACCAAATGTTCAATGTAGTGACATAAGCACTATTTTTTTTTTTACAAGGCAATCACAGATTGCAAGTTTTATAGGGTTGTGAAAAAATAAAGTGGTGATCTCTCCAAAAATTGAACTGAGAAGTAACCTAATAACTATGCTTCATTTATTAAATAGTAAGTGACAATCCTAGTCTGCTCCTGCTTCCATTGAATTCAGTCAAAACTCTTACTGACTAAAGTGGAAGCAAGATTAGGCTCATAATCTGCTCTTTATAGGGCCTGATTCAACTCCCAAGGAAATAAATACAAGTATTTTCATTAACTTTAATGGAAGATAGGGGTCAAATTCTGAGCACCTGCAATTCCCACTAGTAGCAGTGGGACTGCAGGTGCTCAGCATATCTGAGGCCCAGATTTAGTAAAATACTAAGGTATATACCCAACTTTAAGCAAGCATACTGACACACTTAAAGTACCTTACTGAATTGGGGTCAGATTTTGGCCAAGATACAGATAGAAGTATTAAACAGACAGATGAACTGTAATGAAACTATTAAAATTGGGGCTTTTAGCTGTTTCATACAGTTTGCTTTAAACAAGATTGTCTATAGTATTCTCCTATTGTTCTGAAGTGATTTATAGATTCTATACTAAGTTACTTCAAAAATGCAATGCAGCATTACAAATAAGGGCATGATTCCTTCATACAACTCAAAGCATTGCATTAATACTTTTAATTTAATTTAGATCGCTTATTTTTAAACAACCCTTTTAAAAAAAAGATTTGGATAAATACTATTCCTATTAAACCATACTTCACCTTTTTTAAGCACCATCAATCTACTTCCTTTGGGCACTGATACAAGAGCTTGTAATTAAATTTTAGTTTCAAGGCTTTGAAATATGGCAGCTGCTTCAATAACTGAAATTGGAATCTAGTAATTGGAAAACTGCCACCTCGCCAGAACTGCTGTACGTAACTTGATGTTAAATTCTTCCAGAGAACAGCCAGGCGCAAATGCTTATGCAGTAAATCAAGGTAAGATTTCAAGATAAGCAGTTAATTTCACTTGGCTATTCTAAAATGGATTAGTATTTTTCACAAGTCATTTGTGCAGTGAGCCCATAGAGATTTAGAAAAAATAATCCGCAGTCAAAAACAAGAACACATCTTCTTAATTTTGTTTTCATACTGGCACCATGTCTTTTGCTCCAAGGATCTAATCAGTGTGTGGTTTCTAAAAAAAAAAAAAAAAAAAAAAAAAAAAAAAAAAAAAAAAAAGTGATTAATATAGTACACAATACTGCATTTTATTGTTGTGTGACTTACATTATCTAGTGAGGTACACACTACTGTACACTAAAGGTTTCCAGTATTTTTAGAAATTATTGAAATAACTTGAACAAATCTGGATCTTTATATTTGTCACAGGCCTGGGAGTTAGAAAACCTGGGTTCTAATCTGAGCTCTGCTACTGATATGCAGTGTGACCTTGGACAAGGCACTTCACCGCTGTCTTAATTTCTCCCATCTGAAAATGGGAAGGATATTTTCCCCTTTGTACAGCAAGTTTTTTATCCATAGACCTAAACTATAAGTGTTACATATTAATGCTTACAGAAATGAGGTTTAATAAGTAGCATTTAGAATAAGTTCCCAAAACAATTGTTAAGAATAGATTGTTAATACTTCAGAACTTTGACCAGAGAATAGTCCAGCTTAATGAACTCTCATCAATTTTAATACAGCATTATACCTAGTTATACAGACCCCAATTTGGGAGAAGTACATCCATCTTTAATTCAGGAAAGCCCTTTTGCTTTAACTTTAAGCATGTATCTGCACTTAAGTCCCACTGACTTCAACAGTGTTTTCCTGAATTGAGGCCACGTATTCCAATCTACAGAAGTACTGACAATGGAACTATCCATATAATGAATTGGGTAGAACTGATTTGCTATTAAAGACTAACAGAATGCATCAAATCTGCTTTAGCTCCCAGTTAAGTGTGTTCATTTTTATGAATCTCATTATTCTGACAATAACTGTCAATTGCTCATTGTCAAAACGGATCTATTGATTTCTGTTTTAACATTGTAGCGTTCTGACACTCGCTCCCATTGTTTTCTTTAAGTCTGCCTACTGTTTTCCAACTTTGGCTTGAAACATAACTTTGTGTCAAGGAAGAACACAGCTCATGGCATAGTCAGGTGGTACCTTGCAGTAAATAGCAGGGAAACATTATTTAGCATTCTCTAAGAAGTTTATCCTTAGAATCTATGCTCTGGGGTAGCATCCAAATGTTAACTATATTGAAATGGGTTATGAAACAGTTGCACATGACCAAGCTTTCTAGGGGAATATTTGTACTAGGAAACAATGTAGTTTTCAGTGCAAGTCTTTGTATAAAGATGGAGAAATCCTTGGATGTTTTGACATGGCTTGCACTTCACAACTGGTTTGTCTTCAAAAGATTAGATTGGGCGTTTATGTCTAAAACTGACTATCTGTTGATGCAGTTAAGCTGAAAATTGATTCCATACACTACAGGGCCCTACTGTTGTACTGCTTGCCCACCCAGAACAGTACAGTCCACGGGAGTTTTGGAACGGCAAGGAACAGAGCTTATGACACAAATCTCCAAAAGATATGACCAAAGGGTTATTAGTGTGGTCCCCTACTATTTTAGTAAGAGTCCTCGAGGCCATTGTTCTCACAGAATGTGAAGTATTCCCAGATAGTAATCCAGGAAGATTAAAACCTAGGCAGTTTGAAATAGAGAGACAAAGATGCACATAGAATGTCAGTGTTGAAAATGGTCATATCCCTGTGAAAGGAACCAAGGGTGGGTTTGCAATTGTTTATAACCTAGTCAGTCTTCCTCTTTAGGGCCAAATTAAATGTATATATTAACAGTGTCAAGAGTAGAAGGATTATGCTTCAGTTAGAGTACTTTAAGGGGCTTCTATTAGCAGAGACTAAGAGTGATCTCAAAGCACTACTGGTTTCATCTAGAATAGTCAGAAATGTTGTACAGCACATTATAAAATTACACACAAAAAACTATTAATGTTAATATTGTAAAGTTAAGCACTCACATCAGGAAGTGCCAAAACTAAGGTTCCCCCTTTGTGTATTCATTATAATAGTCTTTACATGATCACATTTTTTCCATCATATCTCTGCTTCATTCAGTGCACAAGACACACAGTGCTCACTTAGCAGGTAGTGATTCAATATTTCTTTTTATTTTCATCACTCAATGTGTGACCCCAGGCCTTAATTACTGCACATGATCCAAGCGCTTTAAGGAATACAGAATTCTTCATTTCCTCACAGGCTTTTTTTTAGTGTTCATCTGAGTGCATCACAAACATTAATAAGTTTACCTTTACAGCATCCCCATGAGGTGAGGATGGTATCCCCAGTTTATAGATGGGAAACTGAGGCACAGAGATTAAGGACCAAATTGACAAAAATATCAACTAATTTAGGTGTCTGACATGACAATTTCCCAGAGTATTTAGCATTTTATAACACCTGATATGTTCAAAACAGAGTTCCAGTTGTCTTGAATTTCAGTCATGAGCACTCAGCACTTCTGCAAGACAGGCCCCAAGTGTCTTAAACTGGGCACCCAGGGGAAAAAAAAAAAAAAAAGTAGCTACCTCTGAGAAGTTTGGTTTAAGTGACTTGTTTAGTATTACAAACTCTGTGGCAGATGCTGAAATAGAATCAGGAGTACATCCTCCTCATGCAGTTCCCTATTTCACACACCTTCCAATTTCCTGCAACAAGTGAGATAAGGGTCCTATAAAGTTATTTTTATGGGGAAGTATCAGAAGGTCTCCTACACAAAGTTACACTACCACCAAGCAACTCCTGTTGGGGGATAAAATCCCTGCTGTGCTAGGTGCTGTACAAATAAAGACACAATCCCTACCCTAGGAGAGCTCACAACCTTGGTTAGTGACAAGATACAGCAAAAGTAGATTTATGAATGGGTGGAGGTGGACAGAGGATGACTAATGAACATGTTTTAACAGCCTAGCTATGTGCATGAACCCACACTTTTGGGGGGAAAGGGACTAAAGTAGGTGAAATTCCCATTGCACTTGCTTATGCCAGGCATGAATTTGTTCTAGAACATTGTTTGTTTTAAGTGAGGGATGTTAAGTGGAATGGGTTCCACAGGCTAGACTCTAGCACTGCCCAGCTACCTGTCACATTAAGATGCAATGGTAGGTTCCCTGTAAGGCTGGTAACAGATCAGTACAAATGCTTCTCAAGGTAAGACTCAGGTAGGTGGTCACAGGCATAACCAGTTTTAGATTTTTACACAGTTTTAGGGTTTTAACAACTACTGTTAAGTCAAAAGTGGCTGATACATAACCACTAGTGCTCAAAATAGAGAGCAAGTACCATTTTTTTCCAATAAGCAAACAGGGATAGGTGTCTATGGCCAAAAGCCCTATTAAGAGGGAACTACATTATGAAACTTCAGTCATCTGGTCACGTTACTGTTGCAAGGTAATCACAGAATGGAGGTACTTGTGTGCTGAACAAAAAGAAAGCCAGACTTGCATACCATATCCAACACAGGACTGTCAAAGGAAATAGTAAAGGCAAAAGGGAGAAGTCTACTTAATTACAGAAAGAAAGTGAAGTTTCACAATAGAAACAACACTATGTTGCATAATGAACATATCCTAGTCAACTTTTAGTGTGATAAGCCACAGCAGTCAAGTTATGGCTATGCTCTGCAGTAGGTTATTACTTTTTAATAAGGGCTTATTGAGAAACAATCTGTGTTTGACTGAAATCATGCACATTGTTAGTAGGCAGTAATCATGCTGGAGTTCTTCTGACTCTGATGGTTCCATTACCCCAACCCAATATGAAGGAGGTCAGACAGGATCTCTAGAGTTAAAGTAGGGTGTGAAGTTAGTAGTCGAGCAGGAGGAACCTTAGGAAAAGCCAAGCTAGAGAGGATGTTTATGATGAACTTTGATCTTAGTGTTAATTTGTGCCAATATAACCAAACCCCAGGAAGGGGACTTGTTTGGCCTCTACATGGTCACAAGCTGTCAGACTGGGACTGATCCCTACCACAGATTTATTTTAAAAGTGAATAATTCACAAAGAACAGTTCTACAGTAATGTTTATTTTTCACAACAGATAGAGAATGAACCAGAGAGGGAAACTTATCATGGACTGCCATAGGGCCTAGAGTTCATACCCAGGCTTCAGTAGTAGGTTAAAAATCACAGATGTTGTAGATTATGATTAAGACAGACCATTTTTGTTGTGTAGCATTCTAGGGTTTTTTTTCTAGTTTTATTGAGACATTCCAGAGGTACCAAGCAAATACAGTACATATAGGGTGTATTTTTATTTCTTAGTTCCTTTGCTGTCTAACACAAAAATAGAGCCTTTGCCCTCCAACTTTGGTTAGGTGACTAGCTCCAGGACTGGTGGCAGCTTCTCTGTGGAAACCATATTATTGACTAGTTAAGAGAAATCAGGTGTGATTGTAGCCTCAGTCTAAGGTGCTTTGCCTGCTACCAGGTTGTTGCCACATTTAATTACAACACTACACATGTTCAAAATACATGTTAAATCTCCTGGAGTCCAGTAATCAGAAAGCTAGAGTTACCTCACAGTGTATGTTCTTCACCTAATAAAATATACACAGTGAGGTAGGGGGGAAGGAAGGGAAGACACTCTTCTACCAGTAGAGAGTAATCAGGAAGTGTAGAAAGGTACAATTCTGACCTCTAGACTGGTGAAGGCTTACATGCATTGGGCTTGATTCTCCACCATTGCCATGTATCTTGTCTAGTCATTCATATGCAAGCAAAGTGGGTATCAAATGCTACCTTTCTGATTTGGTAGAATTTTACACAAACTCTGCTTAGCCTTTATAAGTGACTAG
Source organism: Terrapene triunguis (assembly GCF_002925995.2). Classification (NCBI taxonomy): domain Eukaryota; kingdom Metazoa; phylum Chordata; order Testudines; family Emydidae; genus Terrapene; species Terrapene triunguis. The sequence continues at coordinate 15,442,161 of NW_020664462.1, read as the reverse complement.
ACAAAGGTGCAATGCAGCAGAGAATCAAACCCCCACTTTCAATTCTCCTTTGGTACAGAACATGAACAGAGATTTTTTTAAACTCCCTTACACCTGTGACTAGTCCAGTTATTTCAAAATTATAAGACCAAGCTTTTACATAAGATGTTTAAGAAAGCTATTTGCATGCAGTACAGCAATTTGGTTAGTGGAGAAGAGGCCTTAGTGTCAATGTGTGTGGCAGTAGATAGTCACATGGGTTGTACACCTCCTCAGCAGGTCAAACTGCAGCTTGTATCCAAAGCCACATTTATGAAGGTCATTATATTTCTTCAGACAACAAGTGAGAGATGGCAAACAAAGCAACTTTTCTTTTTGTTTTAAGCAATGCCAAAAAGCATCTAACAAGTATTTGTAGGATTTCAAGAGTTTTCAACTGGCTCACTGCCTGGATATAGCCTAGAGAACACGGTTACAAAGTGATACCACTTTGTTCAGATTTAGTTCAAGCTAGAATATTGTACTGTCTCCCATCCTTGTTTACTACAAGCCTGTTAAGTGTCCAGTGATCCACACAGGATCAGCAGAAGATTGAGATCATCCAAGAAGCATAAGAAAAGAGCTAGTGGACCAAGTTACTTGATTCCATTTTCAGTTGATCCACTTGCATTCTCTTCTGACAACTTTTAGTGATAATGAATTACTCAAAATTGTAATAAGAGCTGGCTGGAAATCCCTTCTCATAAGAAGTTTCACATTTTAATCAAAAAATATGAAAATGCAGTATTTTCAAAGGAAGGAATTTCCAGAAAAATTTTACTTTAGGAAAACTACAATGGAGTTTTTGGCTGGCTGCCTGCATAGAAGGCTATTGTTCAATTTCACTTTCACCCTGCAGGAAGAGAGTGAAATTGACAAACTTCCCAGGTGGACAGCTGTCATTTTAATTTTTCCCAACAGAAAATAGAATTTTTTTGGAAAAAAAGTTTTCATGTAGAAAATTTCCATTTTGCAAAAAAACAGTATTTTCCAGAGTCATTCCAGTGGAAAGTTACCAACTCTAGTAACGACAGATAATAAGGGATCCTTATTTGTTACAGTAACTCCTCACCAACACATCTGTCAAGTTTTGTCCTTTCTTTCTAGAACTCTTCCTGACAACCCCACCTGATTCTGTAATTAGTCAGCATTGCCAATTAAGTAGTACCGTGTGAAGGGAGACTCTCCTAAACATATCTGCAGTTTGATCTGACCCCACCCCAGGTCTGGCAAAGGCAACTAACTTCCTTTATCACTGCTGTTAAATAAAGATGCTGCACAATGCAACATGAAATAAACACTAGCAATATCTGTATAGCCTTTATTATGGAGGTACCAGTTGCAACTCCCTAGTTAAAGATCCATTTTGCACTTAAAGCAGGGAGATAGTTGAGAGATTTTCTGTTTGGGCTTTAGATTTCTTATCACTCTAAAGGACCAATATCACATGCACCCCTTTAGAGACACTCATTTCTTCTTAGCCATCTGAGTTGTATTCAGCATCATCTTATCCTAACTAAAAAAATATGCGGAGACAGATTACATTGGTACAGGTTTTTAAAATTGTATTAATGGTCTTGCACATTAAAAAGTACATTCATGCAAACTTCGATACTCACTGAAAAGTTTGAGCATGAACATAGCCATGGGACTCAGAACCAGGTGTCATAAGCAAGTAGCCTCAAAATTTGCCCCAAAATTCCAAAGGGAAGTGACCTCAACTATGCTTCCCCCACCCCCCCCTCTTTTCTGAAAGACTCCCTCATTAGTTCAGTAACAGACCCTATGGCCCTTTGTACACTAAAGAAATTAATGTTTGACATTGGAGAGAAGAGGTCAAACGATCTCCCTAACCTGACTTTTCTGCAAACCAGTGTTGAAAACTACTGTCCCAAAGGCATTGATGGGGTCAGTCAAGTTCAACACCGCAGTAGCAAAGCATACTACAAGGTATGTTGAACTATGACCCTATTCATGCTAGTAGGACAATAGTTTTCCAACACTGATTTGAGAAGAGCTGGGGTAGAAGGGATGAGATAACAGGCCTGTTGTGTTACACAAGCTACATACACTAGACCTTCACCTACTTTTAGGGCACACATGCCATTCAACAGCATCCCCTACTCCTTTAGGAAAATCTTGAACATTAAGCCTGACATGTCAAGTACTTGAAAGCCCCTGTGCCCTTCTTTTGGGAAAGGTTATACACCTCAATCACATCAGTATTGCAGGGTAGCAGAGATAGTCAATTGGAGGAGGCTTTCCAGGATCAGAGAATTGTGGCTAAGGAGACAGAAGCCAATCAATGCAGTATTAATTATGACTATCCGTCAATGTCAGAACACATTTGACAAGCAGGTTTTAAGCTGATGTGCAAGCCATAGACAAGAGAAAATTTCTTTTAATTGTTAAATATTGCTGTAAAAAAAGCAAGTTTCTACTATATCTATTTAAGAACCGAATATATGAGGCTATTATCCAGCATATACAATCCCCAATGTGTGAAATTACAGTTATGCAGGAGTAGGCCCTGAACTACATGTTTGTGAGGAGAAAGACACCATGTATTTTCATACTAGGATGAAGGAAGATAAAGCTATACAGGGCAACATTTTTCTGAAAAACTGAATTTTAAAAAAGCAGGTTTTCCTCCCCAGTGTCTTTCTACCTTCCAACCTCCCCACAACTTCTAGTCTCCAGTTGTTAAGACAGTCAGTGGAGGGGGCATCAGAAGCTCTCCTATGGTCCTGCACTTCACTATACTAAGATTCTGATTAGGCCTACAACACCCAGTATGATTCATATTGCCACTGGAAGAGCTCCAATGAGGATAAAGAGCCTCATGCTAATGAATACTATAGAATTCCATCCCAGTGACAACATGCCAGATTTCTGTGCTCAAGTTTCAGTCCTTGGGAGAAGGTTTTATAAGGCTTACTAGTCAGTTCATGAATCATGACCTCACAGGCACAGTCTCCATGGACGAACATCTGTAAAGGATGCTTCCCTATTAAATACACAAATACTAATTAATTATACAACAGTTACCATAGCCAGTTGTCTTCCTATGTTTCCTACTGTCACACCTCCTGAGAAAAATATACATGGTAGCCAAGAACGGATGTAAAGAAAATCTGGCGATGTATACCTAAAGTAAACAAAAATTAGTGAATTAGAAAAAAGACACTGCATTTCCATTATGTAGAAGAATTATAGTCCAATAGTCTTATATAGAAGACTAATCATAATGCAAGGAATTCCTCCCCACCCACATAAAAAAAGTAGCAAGAGGAAATAATCCTCATCTTTCTTAAAAAAGCCCTATGTTGGGTTAAGGCCAGCTTCCAGCCAAAAAAGGTTAGCAATTCCCTCCTTCTGGAGCCAGTCAATGGCACTTCAGGGTCGGGGGGGGGGGGGGGGGATAAGGGGGGGGGAAAAAAAGGGGGTTGTCTTTCAACTAGGGGTCTGAGCTTTTTTTTACCACAATTTTCTCCATGAGCTCACAATCAAGACTGATCCTCTATGGCAGCATACTGCAATGTCACTGTCTTATGTCCTAACTTGGTTGGCCCTGCCTTTGTTTTAGGAGTAGTGCATTACACTTGTTTATATTCTTTAGATTTCAAAGTACAATAACTTCAAATATAAAGCAAAATATTGAAATTTCCATATTTTACAAAAAAGTGAATTCTCTAGCAGTCAGGTCAGTTCAAGTGTTAAGTTTTAAATATGTATACTTACTGATAAACACCATTATATACAAGAAACTGAGTGATTAGAGTGGCTAGAAAGGCTATTGTAATTCCAAGACCAAGACCACTTCTTGAACGATCAAATGTCCACCAAAGGCCCAACGACAAGGCTGCTAGAGTCAAGGAGAGCTGAATGTTATTTGCAAAATCCAGTTTCTAATCAGAAAGTTAAGGACAATTCCGTAAAGATTTTAGCCACAGAAAAAGGTTTCAGACAAAACTTTAATACCTCACGTAGACAGTTTAAGAATGATCACTAATTCTGGATGCCCAGAGAGAGACCTTGGAGCAGGTTTTCAGAGAGTCTATTGACTTTTAGTTGGAGTTGTGATCAGTTGTGACCATGAAGATCAGGCCAAGGCTGCTCATAACCAAGTACCCAAAGATTAAAGGAATCCCAATTTAGTGGCCACTTTTTAAAGTTTTGGCCTATAAAACCAAGACTTCCCTTCCTTTCTGTTGATTTAAGTTTTCTGCTGGAATAGTAACTATTCCAAGAATTTCAGTACAATAAGCATCCATCTGGGATAGTGACTACCAGTAACTTCTGAGACTGCTGTTTACATGGGTGATAAACCTATCTTTATTGACCATTTTAGTAGCAAAAAGGTCATATTTTTAAGTTTAACTGTTGCCTCGGTTCAGTTGGTAGCCATTAACCAACTCTAAATGAACTCTAAAAACAATTCTGACACATGAGCATATGATCCATTTTACAAATACATATTGTAGTAATAAGTATCTATTCTTCAGCTGTTGTGTAAGCTATGACCACATCTCTCCTATCAGCATTAAGTCTTACCTGTAAGCTATGACCACGTCTCTCCTATTAGCATTAAGTCTTACCTGTTTAAGACTCTTAAGACAAACCTGCTACTATGGTTCATTATAATCAACATTTAAAGAAACACAAAAAGGTAAACTAGTTCAAGGATACAGCACTTGCATGGTTAATACCAACAAAAACTGCTATACATCGCATTACACTGGCCCATTCTCTCTTGAATTTGTGTGGTTCTCCAAGATGGCTGTCAATACAGGGGTACAGCAGGCCAACAACAGCTGTAAGAATGAAATGAGATAGCTTGTACATAGAATTTATACAATTAATATTTCAATATTAGTCTGGCAAATAAGTACATGGCAAAGCCTCCTAAGCAGTCAAAGACTCATATCACTTTATATGTAGGGCCATACCAAACTCTTGGCTGTGAAAAATGCGTCATGGACCATGAAAGCTGGTCTCCCCTATGAAATCAATAGGGTAAAAGTACACAGCACTTCTCAAACTGGGGATCCTGACCCGAAATGGGGTCACAAGGCTATTGTACGGGGAGGGGTGTCACAGTATTGCTACCCTTACTTCTGCACTGCCTTCAAAGCTGGGTAACAGAGTGGCAGTTGCTGGCCAGGCACCGACTGAAGGCTGCACTGCTGCAGCAGCAGTAAGGGTGGGATGGGATGGGGTGGTGTATTGCCACCCTTCCTTCTGGGCTGCCTTCAGAGCTGGCCACCTGCTCTCTGGCTGCCCAGCTCTGAAGGCAGCACAGAAGTAAGGTTGACGTGGTAGTGAAGACAAGTCCATAGAGTCAGGGGACTTCCTTTTCCCAAGAGTAACAGGTCATACTCACTTTGCATCTATTCGGCTGGATACCTGTTACATAACATCAAAGTCAACACATGACATTACCAAAAATTTAAAGCAAAGTGAAGGGTGGAATATTTCTTTACTTTCAAGAATCCAGTATAGCCAAGACACCCTCCAGTGACAACTGAATAGGCATGACTGAGTTACAGGCATCTTACATTTGGGCCTGATCCAAAGTCCACTCAAGTCAATAGACTTTGAATCAGGATCATAAATACCTGCCTGAACTTAAACCATGGGCAGAGGAACTCCCCCCTCATATAGCTATTAAAAAGACTTCAGGATTGTCACTCTGAAGCCTTGAATCTCTGAGTCAGTGTGAAGTGATGGAAACAGCTGCAAAGGGGGAGTGGAGGGGGAAGAGAGAGCGAGTGTGTGTGTGTGTGTAATTTCACCAGGATCAGTCATCACTGGGATTCATGTTCCATTACTATCCACGTTTTAGGTTCTCAGCCATTTTGACTTTACCCAATTACACCCATGCAACAGCAGGGGCTTTCAGCTACTATATCTATCCAGTAGTACTAGATCACTGTGACAGAGGTAACAGCCAATTGCCACCCTTCTTGTACACCTAATTTGCATACAATAATTTCATTTATGGTCAGTGATATGAGGGAACTGGCACAAGATGGATTACTTTGTCCAACTGCCACAATTCTTCAAAAGTTGATTTGCCACCTATACAACTCAAATGCCAATGCAATCCACACCCCCAAACAAGTCAATATAGTCACCCACACAAGATTCCAAGATTGTCACCCTGTCACAGGCTTTCAAATACTAGTTGGATTATAATGGCCCATTTCTGCTCCCGTTAAAATCAAGGAAATTGAAGGAGCATACAACTTATTTAGTTTTAAGAGAGCTGGACAAATTTATGAGTGTACTTGTATGACCAGGTTGCTTGTGATGGGAGGGGCTCACTTCTAGTTTGTCTTCTCTTCCTAAAGCTCATGCTTCAGCATTCCAGCCTGCAACCCCAAATGTATTCTGGAAGGGTTTTGTTTATTTTAAGTCTCCTTCCTCTGAAGCATCAGGGATGGCCACAGCTGGAGATGGGACATTGGCTGGTATAGGCCAGGGCTCCGAGGTGGCACAGAGCAGTCTCTCCTCTCAGGTGCCTGGATGGCTAGTTCTTGCTCACATGCTCAGGGTCTAACTGATTGCCATGGGGGGGAAAGGGGGGGGAGGTCAGGAAGGACTTCCCCCCCAGGTCACATAGGCAAAATGCCTCCCCCAGGTCACTTCCATTCTTTGCAGTGTCTGGGTGCAGGTCACTTTCCAGGATTATCTGGCTCTCTCATTTAATCATGCCTGCCACTGTGGGGGCCTCGACCACTGGTGCACCTGGATCCCACCCATTCTCTGTCCGTGGCACATAATAGTCTAGTTTCCTGGGGGTTGTAATACTTTGTTGGGTTTGGCATGTGGGTGGCCTGTGATCTACAAGAGGTCAAACTAGATTATCTAGTGGTCCCTTCTGGCCTTTAACTCTGACTCTAACCCTAACCCTTACTATAGACTTCAACAGTAGCAGGATAAAGCCTTAAATGAGCCAAATTCTGTTGTCAGTTGCACAATTAAAGTTATATTCCATTGTGTAACTACAGGAAGAATGTCACTCAAGATTAGGTAGCATTTGTTTTTAAAAGCAACTTCTTAGAAGGGGTAAAAGTCACCTCTATTTCCAGAGCTTACTGGGACTACGAAAGGGCTGTTTGACCTCTTTTCACACATGTTCTTGCCATGCACTTAAGCTTCAAAGTTGTAGCTGGCTAGAAGAGATGCTTAGAAGCTTGGGATTTCAGACTGGTGTAGTTGGCATAACATTCTAGACCATTATCATGGCAGCAATTAATTTTCAAATTGAAAAACAGATTTGTCTACATTCAAAAGACACTGTACCAAACAGGAGACACTCTTGTGCTACTCACTCTGGGGCAGAATACTCTCCTTTGGAAACAATTTACTGTGGGGGCCCAAACAAACAGTGTTAATGGCTACAGCTTTAAACAAGTCAGACTTGAACAAACATCTACATAAAGTAACTCAGTATCAACTAAATGTCAGATAAAATTAGCTAGCTTATTAAATTTGTGCTTTTTTGTTTGAAAGCACAATACAAACTCTAGTATTTTCAAACATCTTTGGTTAGGTGTTTTTGTTACTGTACAGCAGTAGAGGAACTTGCCTAAAGTCAGTATGTGGTAAAACTGGATTCACATAATCCTCTGATCAGAGAGCACAAAACTCAATTGAAAGCTTTCAAATCTAGTCCTGCTGAAGAAAACGTCTGGTCTATCAGTGATGATGCACTCAGCTATATACACTTACTCATCAAGACAAATGCTCTGTTTAACACACAAACACACCCTTGCATTTTCAGAGGGTTCTTACAAGAATGATAAGATTGTTGAGAACATTATTCCTGGCCAGAGTTGGAAAGTAAAGTTGTATGTAACCTGCTATAATTGTTATCCTTATATTAGATGGATTTAAAGGGGTATTGGATTGAAAGGTATGTTTTTAAGAAGGAAATTTTTTCATCAGTGTTGCAAATAATGCTTTGCTTGGACTATTAAAAACACAATTCTAAAGAGCAGAGTTCCTTTACACTGGTTATGGTGTTTTCAGCTTCCACAAGCCAGAGTCTACAGATTTTCACTCTTACCTTAATGCACTAGCACAGTGCTAGAATGTTTGGATTGCAGATGCTACATAGGAAGGTTTAAGATTTTTTTTTCTTCCCTATTTGTGTTTTAAAAAGAAGTCATGGGAACATTTCTCTTGGTTTTATTGGTTTTTAATTTAACCTGCCATCTCCCTCCCCATCCTTTCCCGAATGCCATCTGTATATACTAGATGTACAGTAAAAGCAGGACTTAAATTATTAGTACCAATACTGAGTTCATCTGCCCATTTTTGTTCAATTAAACAGCGAAAAGGCCTCTTATTTTCATTGTGTGTTTTGTTACAGATTGTGCTGTAGCTTGCAAGAACTCAGTTTCTGGTGGTTACTGAGATTGTGGCTACTGGCAGTTGCACTGCTCTCGGCAGAGAACAGGGCAGGCAGCCAGAAGGCTTCCCTCATTCCCCACTGACATGTGACTTCCTTGTTTTCGATTCTCTGTCTGTGGCATGTTCACTCAGGCAGCCAATAGTAACTGAACCTCGCGACTCACCAGTTTCAGAGGGAACCAATCATACAGCAAGCAGCGATGATGAGAGCCATACCTGCTGCTGCACTAGGTCCAAGCACTATTCACAGTCCTGCCAGACAACAGGACACCCAGGATGTACCCCAATACTCTGCAACAAGTGGAGAGCGCTTCTCTTGGCTCCCAGGAGAAAAACCCTATACTCCACTGCCTGCAGAAACCACCTCAGCCCTAAAGAGCTGTGTATAGAGAGAGGTATCCAATTATTCCCTCAGAACATATCACTGCTGAAATATTGGCCAGCTGAATAGAGTATTCATACCTCAAGTACATGTCAAGGCAGTTTGGAAGAGAAGCACATCACCTTTGTGAAGAGTGTGCTTAAACTCAGGAAGCACTTTGTGCCAGATATGAAATTAGTTTTCTCCTGGATGTGGGGAAAAGCTGGACCAAGTCTATTCTTCCCCAAGCCCAGATGTCATGCTAGCTATATACACATTAAGTGTGGCCACTGCCAAACCCCCGAACATGCAGGCCAGACACCCCCCACCCCCAGTACCAGTGCCTTCCTTCTCACATTGCAGCAGACCAAGCCACCTCCAAGCCAACTATAGGGACTCACCTGCAGCTGTCCCACAGCAAGGGGGCACCCACCAGGCAGAGGAGAAGATAGTGGCAATGACTTCCTCAGGGAACAGGGTCACATTCCTCTGGATCTGCAGTAAGTTCAACACCAGTGCCATGAAAGCACCCACAGCAAAGAGCACCAGGCTGCGTTGCACCAAGTGTTGGTTCAAATTCAGGCTGCTGGTGCTGCCGCTACTGCTTCTGAGACTGGAAGTGCTAGGGGTCCGTGTTCCATGACCCACCAAAGTCAGTGGGGAGCTTGAGACAGAAGAGCTCAGCATCTCGCCCACCTTGGCGGCCAGTCCAACAGCAGTTTTCCCCAGTTGGTTTTTATGCCTTCCCCTAGCAGCGCAGGAACAACTCCAGGTGCAATTCTCTAATCTGGGCATTGGCTTCACCATCAGGGTCCTGACACACACAGAGAGAGAGGAGTGCCTATTAGTGCCCAAAAGCATGGGCAATCACTTAGTGCGTCTATGTGTGCCTGAGAATTTAAGCCTATTACTTCGCACGCCTATAGGGCCTACCATTTGAGGAGTTCAAATTAATTTACATCCCCAACACCCACAGCCTCATTTTACAGCTGGAGAATAAGACACTGAAGTCAAGTGACTTGCCAAAGTGCACAGAGGAAGATTGTGGCAGGGCCAAGAGCAAGCCAGATGGTGCATCCAGGTCTCTGCATCTGAAGCCATCACTCAGACACCGGGAAGGGGATGCTGGGGAAGACCCTCAGGGCACTTCAACAATCAATAAGGTCAAGGCCGCTACACCCGGCTGGGCAGGGGAACAGGCAGCGTTGGGGGAAGCCTTGTCTAGACCCCGGCTCGCAGCCCCAGGATGACAAGCTACCTCTAGGCCCCTCCCCAGCCCAGTGGGGTGTCAGGGGCCAAGCGCTCAGGCCGGAGAGGACTGACCCGCCTCCAGGTGTCCCCGGGAGCGGGGTCCGCAGGCAGGCGGGCGCGGCCGGCTGACCCAAGCCCCCCTAGGTGCAGGCAGCGCAGCCCTGCAGGGGACCCGGCCCCCCTCATCCCGCGAAGGGCCAGAGTCGCACGACAGTGCCCGCCACTAGGGGGCTGCGGCGCTACCCCACCAGGCCCCTCTCCCCCACCTGGGCGGCGGGGACAGGACCGGGACCCCCCATTTCCCAGCTCCCAGGGACCAGTGCTGGGGGAGGGGCGCTGAGCACCACGGCTGCCGGGTCACCTACCTGCCGCGGCTGGGCTCCCACCTGCGGGGGCGCTGCTCGACTCCCTCACGGTCCAGTCCCGTCCGGCCGCCGCAGCGGGCTGGGGAAAGGTTTATAAGCAGCGAGCCTCGATGTCACGTCACCCGCTCCCGACCTACCCCGGAGGCAGAGGGAGAGCCGGCCCCCGCCCCTCCCCTCGGAACGGTGGGGGGAGGGAGCCGCCGCGCGGCGCCGGGAACAACATTCAGTCTGGTGAGGCTCGGCAGCCAATGGGAGCCGGGCGGCCGATATGACGTGCGGGACACACCACCCGCCTTCCTTCTCGGTTGACAGCCGCGAAGCGTCAGGGCTGCTGGCTGGCGCGCGAGCCGGAGGAGCTGGCGCGCGGCTGAGCGGGGCGAGGGGAGAGGGCGTTCTGGTGCGTGCTGGTGGTGGTGAGGGGGGAAGGGCTGGGGGGGGGGGGTCACGGGTCCCTTCCGAACGGAACGAACGTTCCGGTCCAATCCCAACGGAAAACGCAGCCGGTTTAAACTGGCTGAGGCCAGGTGGGTGGGGCGGGGCAGGGAATGTGCTTCAAAGACCAGAATGGACCAGGATGGTCAAGTGTAGGGTGAGCTGAGCCTAGCAAGCGACAAGGGGGCTGCCAGGTCCTGCTGCCCTTTGAGCACAAACCCCCTCCGGATTGCACCATCATCGCAACAGGGAACAACCCTCAGCAGCTTCTAATATTGCCCCAACTCCAGCCCCCATGTGCCTGGGCAACTGGCCAGGCAGGGGCATGATGCATTCTGCCCCCATGCGCCACAGATCTGCCCCAGCTCCCCCAGGTGCTATGGTCTGTGTTACACAGGAAGGTGGAGTAGATAGATACTCACAATGGACTCTTCTGGTCTTAAAATCCCAGTGCATGAGCATCCCTGGATCCTGGGTCCAGCTGGAGCGTGACAATTTTTGGCCTTGAGCTTCCACACTGGATTATCTAAAAAAGAATGAAGTGTAGCTACTCTTGCTTCAGTGAAGAAATCTGGATCCCGATGTGTCCAGTCCAATAGCACTGAAAAACACGTACCTGACTCCTGCCCCTTTTTAACCCTAAACCCCCAAATTCTACTGACAAATCTGTGTGCAGTGCATAGATATTTTCAAAAAGGTCTAAGGGATTTAGACATCTTCCATTAAAATGGGTTTTACATTAAGGAATATATGTCAACATTCACTAGGCAGTTTTGATAATTTCAGTCAAACACTGAGCTGCTAAAGCCACATCTATAATGTGATTGTCCACATCTGCTAGGCCAGTTCCATGGCAAAATTTCAATGTAAAGCTGTGCAATTTGCTTGTATCTGAACACATCAAGATCTGGGTTACCTGGATACCGAGTCATCTGATGTAAAAGAATGGCTACAACCTATTTATCCAGAAGGCAAATCTAAGTTTAAAAAATGGGCAGATGCAGGTCCATATTGGATTTTTCAAGTGCAGACTGTGTCTGTTTGAGGGGACCAGACTTTTTTAGTGGATTAGGAACAGTTACATTTGGTCTCTGTTTATGTGCTGTCTATTTTTATGGTAAAATTTGGGGCACATGAGGGCCAAAAATGATGGCATCCAGCAGGATCCAGTTACTGGATACATTTCTCTGTATTGCTATAAGCAGAGATGTTTCAGGGTCTGGATTTTTGCAGTGACACTACAGCAGTTTCATGTTTCTTTTTTCCTGATAGAATTTTGGGGTTTGGGATAAAAAAAACTCAGCAGGGTCCACATTCTGGACACCAATTTTTGAGGCGTTGCACACCTGTTTGAAATAGGGTCTGGAGTTTTTGGTTCACTAGAAGCTGGAGCATTTTTTCTCTAGGCAAAACAGCAGAATTTGGATTAAAAACTGGCAGGCTGCAGGTACCAAATACACATGTTTCCAGTGCAATTGAGCCGGGATGAATCATGGTCCAGATTTGTTCACTGAAATAGGATCAGCTATATTTGTTTTGTATTTAGCTTGTAGAGTTTGGCAGCTTGGGCCAAAAATTGCCAAGCTCTGGCTGGGTACAGGTGGTCGATGAAGGTTTTTGCATATGGCCATTCTTATGTTCTTACTGGTTCAGACCAATGATCTGCCAGCAGATCGAGGAACGTGATCGTTCCCCTTTATTCGACATTGATGAGGCCTCATCTGGAGTACTGTGTCCAGTTTTGGGCCCCACACTACAAGAAGGATGTGGAAAAATTGGAAAGAGTCCAGCGGAGGGCAACAAAAATGATTAGGGGTCTGGAGCACATGACTTATGAGGAGAGGCTGAGGGAACTGGGATTGTTTAGTCTCCAGAAGAGAAGAATGAGGGGGGATTTGATAGCTGCTTTCAACTACCTGAAGGGGGGTTCCAAAGAGGATGGAGCTCGGCTGTTCTCAGTAGTGGCAGATGACAGAACAAGGAGCAATGGTCTCAAGTTGCAGTGGGGGAGGTCTAGGTTGGATATTAGGAAACACTATTTCACTAGGAGGGTGGTGAAGCACTGGAATGCGTTACCTAGGGAGGTGGTGGAATCTCCTTCCTTGGAGGTTTTTAAGGTCCGGCTTGACAAAGCCCTGGCTGGGATGATTTAGTTGGGAATTGGTCCTGCTTTGAGCAGGGGGTTGGACTAGATGACCTCCTGAGGTCCCTTCCAACCCTGATATTCTATGATTCTATGGCCGGTGCCAGATGCTTCAGAGGGAGTGAACAGAACAGGGCACATCATGGAGTGATCCATCCCCAGTCATCCAATCCCAGCTTCTAGTAGTCTGTTATTTAGGGACATCCAGAGCATGGGATTGCATCCCGGACCATTTTGACTAATAGCCATTATTGGACCTATCCTCCATGATTTATCTAATTCTTTTTTTTTAACCCAGTTATAGTTTTGGCTTTCACCACATCCCCTCCCAGTGAGTTCCCCAAGTTAACTGCCTTGTGTGCAGAAATACTTCCTTTTGTTGGTTTTAAACCTGCTGCCTATTAATTTCATTGGATGACCCCGGTTCGTGTATTATGTAAAGGGCCAAATAATACTTTCCTATTCACTTTCTCCAAACCATTCATGATTTTATAGACCTCTATCATATCTTCCCTCAGTCGTCTCTTTTCTAAACTGAACACTCCCAGTCTTTTTAATCTCTCTTCATATGAAAGCTCTTCCATATGCCAATCATTTTGTTGCCCTTCTCTGTATATTTTTCCAGTTCTAATACACCTTTTTTTGAGATGGGGTGACTAGAACTGTACACATTATTCAAGGTGTGCGCGTACAATGGATTTATATAGTGGCATGATATTTTCTGTCTTTTTATCTATCCCCTTCCAAATGGTTCCTAGCATTCTGTTAGCCACTTCATATTGAGCAGATGTTTTCAGAGAACTATTCACAATGATTCCAAGATCTCTTTCTTGAGTGATAACAGCTAATTTAGACCCCATCATTTTGTGTGTATAGTTAGGATTATGCAGGGCCATCCCTAGCCGTTTGGGTGCCCTCCACAGACCCTCTGCAGGGGGGCTGTGTGGGGCCCCAGGCCTCCCCCCGCCAGGGTCTGGGAGGCAGGAGCTGTAGGGGGCCACTTTTGGGTGGCCTGGGAGATTAGCGGGGGGCCAGGAGCAGCCCGCTCCGCTTCCCTCGCCCTGGCCCCAGCCCTGTCACTCGGGGGAGGGGATTAGGGGGAAAGGATCCCCCCACCCACACACTGCCAGCGGCGGGAAGCGGAGCAGCCTGGCCCAGCCCGCTCTACTCTGCCAGCTCCACATCCCGCTTGCAGGGGGGGGCCGGACGAGGGATAGGGCTGGTCGCCGGGGTGGGTGCTGCTGCATATGCAGCATGCAGCTGCCTAGAGCACCTTGAAATCTGGGGCAATTTGGTGCCCCAAATTTCCTGGTGCCCTACGCAGCTGCGTATGCCTAAGGACGGCCCTGGGGTTATGTTTTCCAATGTGTATTAGTTTGCATTTATCAACAGTGAATTTTATCTGCCATTTTGTTGCCCAGTCACCCAGTTTTGTGAGATCCCTTTGTAACTCTTTGGACTTAATTATCTTGAGTAGTTTAGTATCAGAGGGGTAGCCGTGTTAGTCTGGATCTGTAAAAAGCAACAGGGAGCCCTGTGGCACCTTTAAGACTAACAGATGTATTGGAGCATAAGCTTTTGTGGGTGAATGCCCACTTCGTCGGATGCATGTAATGGAAATTTCCCATTGAGTAATTTAGTATCATCTGCAAATTGTGCCACCTCACTGTGTATCCCCTTCCAGATCATTTATCAATATGTTGAACAGCACTGTTCCCAGTACAGATCCTTGGGGGACTGCTATTTACTCTCTGCTCTCTCTACGGTGAAAACTGACAGTTTATTTCAAAGGGTTGTTTCTTGTCTTTTAACCAGTTACTGATCCAGGAGAAGATCTTCCCTCTTATCCCATGACTGCTTATTTTGCTTAAGAGTCTTTAGTGAGGGACCTTTTCAAAGGCTTTCTTAAAGTTTGAGTATACTATATCCACTGGATCACCCTTGTCCAATGTTTGTTGAGCCCCTCAAAGAATTCTAATAGATTAGTGAGGCATGATTTCCCTTTACAACAGCCGTGTTGATTCTTCCCCAACATATTGTGATCATAGATGTGACTGATAATTCTGTTCTTCACTATAATTTAAACCAATTTGCCTGGTACTAAAGTTAGCCTTACCAGCCTGTAGCTGCCAGGATTGCTTTTGGAGCCTTCTTTTAAAAATCGGCATCACATTGGCTATCTGCCAGTCATCTGGTACAGAGGCTGATTTAAGCTATAGGTTACATACCACAGTAGTAGTTCTTCAATTTTGTGTTTGAATTCCTTTAGAACTCTTGGATGAATACCATCTGGTCCTGATGACTTACTATTATTTAGTTTATCAATTTTTTCCAAAACCACTTCTATTGACACCTCAATCTGGGTCAGTTCCTCAGATTTGTCACCTAAAAAGAATGGCTTAGGTGTGGGAATCTCCCTCACATCCTTTGCAGTGAATGCAAAGAATTCATTTAGCTTCTCTGCAACAGCCCTGTCTTCCTTGAGTGCTTCTTTAGCACCTTGATCATTCAGTGGACCCACTTTGGCAGGCTTCCTGCATCTGATGTGCTTACAAAATTTTGCTGTTAGTTTTTGTGTGTTTTGCTAGTTGATCTTTGAATTCTTTTTTGGCCTGCCTAATTATGCTTTTACACTTGACTTGCTAGAGTTTATGATTCTTTCTATATGTTGATTAGCTGGGGAAATTGGCCAAGTTCTGTTCTGCAGCCTTTATTGCTGAACTTCCTGTGCACAATGAATTATTTAAAGAACTGTAGATGTTGGGTTTCTACTGATGTTTTATCCCAACAATGTAATCATTTGTTAAGATAGGCCTCAGATTTCACTTCCATATAATATAATGGGTTGGATTATTATTTGTAGCAGTAGTTTTTCTGGGGGGTTGTATCCATGTAGGCATTTATGGTGTAGGAAGCCTGCAGAACTGTTCCTTGTAATGCTTTTATAGCCAATCGGAAGTGCCCTGATATGTTTATTGCTAGGCCCAGGTATATGTAATTTAGAGTGTGTTCAACCTTCATGCCTTCATTATACAATTTTACTTTGTTTTGGTTGGTTTGGGGCTTTCTTGAAACATCACGAAAGTGTCACTGCAACACAGTGTAGTAGAAAACAGCAGTGCATCATAATGGGAAAGGGAATAATGCAATGTAGTGAAAAATGGCAGCACAACAAATTGTGGCAGCGTGGTGGGAAAATTACACTGTGTGTGCCCAAATAATTTTTGAAATAGTAGCTTTGTTCCTGCCACTAAAGGGTAAAAATTAGGATGATTCCACCAAATGTGGGGCTAGTGGTGCTATGCAGCAATGGTAAGTAATTCTAAAGAGAATTTCTAGCACTGAATGAGGAATTTTATGAGAATAAATGGGAAACTTTCACAGGAACTGGACCATTAATATTGAACTCACCTGCCAGAAGAAACAAGAACGACCACTAACCTTGTTGCATTCAGAGCTGAATGCAAAAATCTGTCTCTGCCCAAGCGTTTCCATAGTAGTACCCTCTAGCTCGGGGGTGGGCAAACTTTTTGGGCCGAGGGCCACATCTGGGTGGGGAAATTGTATGCAGGGCCGGGGCAGGGGGTTGGGATGCAGGAGGGAGTGTGGGGGAGGGGGTGCGGTGTGCAGGAAGGGGCTCAGGGCAAGGGATTGAGGCAGAGGAGGGGTGCAGGATGTATGAGGGGGCTCAGGGAAGGGGGTTGGAGTGCAGGAGGGGTGCGAAGTGCAGGAGGGGGCTCAGGGCAGGGGTGCGGACTGTGGGAGGGGGCTCAGGGCAGGGGTTGGGGTGCAGGAGGGGTGCGAGGTGCAGGCAGAGAGTTGGGGGGCGGGGTGCAGGAGGGGTTCGAGTTCCGGCCCGGCGCCGCTTACCTAAAGTGGCTCTGGGGTGGCAGCGGCACGCACTGGGGCCAGGGCAGGCTCCTTGCATGCCTCCCCTGGCCCCGGCCCCGGCCCCATACCACTCCAGGAAGCGCTGCGGCCCCGGGGGGGGGGGGGGGGGCCCGGCGGGGGCTGCCCTTGCCGGGCCTCCAGGTACCTCCACCGAAGCTCCCATTGGCCAGGATTCCCCATTCCCGGCCAATGGGAGCTGCCGGGGGCGGTGCCTGGAGGCAAGGGCAACACATGTGGAGCCCTCTGCCTCCCCGCCCCACGGCCGCTTCTGAGAGTGGCACGGGGCCCGCGGCGCCACGGGGGGCAATCCTGAGGGGCCGGATCCGACCCGCGGCCCGTAGTTTTCCCACCCCTGCTCTAGCTTAAAGATTCATTTAAAAAAAACCCTAAGCCTGCAGAGAAGGAAGAGCAAGTGAGCGATAGCATTACCAACTTTGAACTCAGAGAAGATGCTCAAATATTACAATTATGAGGCCATATGACAACGTGGAAAGACAGGATAAGGAAAACACTATTATTCCTGAAGAAGTTTTAACTTTCTGCTTCACCCCCTCTTTATCAGTCATGCCCTAAGAACTGTAGGTGGATTTGTCCTAGCCCGTCTTTTTCTCTATTTATTTTTAGACCAGCAGCTTTCAGGACTTGTTTTAACCTTATCTGAAGTTCTTCCTCTAACTTTCCATAAACTAAAATGTCATCCAGAGAAACTTCCACTCTCTCCCTTGTAGAATCTAGCTTATTTTTCCTTTGGATGATCTGTAGCATGCATGCCACTCCAGGGGGTGCCAGAGCCGGTCCCCTATGGATAGTGCTGAGGGAAAAAACTTCTGGCATCGGTGCATGTGGCGAACACATACACCTAAGTTGAATGGACATGAGCAAGCACTCGAAGAAATTCTAGCTACCCCATGTTTACCCTTAGTTTTGTTTCAGGAACAGCAACCATTTGGTGAAAGCCAGGGCCAGATTAACCTTTTGTGGGCTTGGCACCAAACATATTTGTGGGCCCCATGGGGAACGATTGTAAAAGACAGGAGATTGACACAGAAGTTGTCTTTGACACAGCACACAGCTGCACAGATTTTATTTACAAGGGAAAGGCTAAGACTGGGTGCAATCAATGTCCCGTGCCGGGCAACTCTTCACCTCCATCGGGAAGTGACAGGCCCAAGCTCCAGTTGAGTGGTGTAGTCCTGCTCGCTCCCCACTGGCCACCTCAGATAGCGGCAGAGGCCTCCGCCAGCTCCGGGTACCGGCCACACCGGAGGCAACGATACTAACGTTGCTACGATGGTAGACCGACCCCAGGAAAGTCCTGAAAGGGGTTCCCTTCATCAACACTCCTCAATCAGTCATGTTGGTTTTGGATGCCTCTGACTTTGGCTGGGGCGCACCTTGGCACTCTCCAGACACAGGGTATGTGGTCCCCAGAGAAAGTGAGGCTACACATACACATCAAAGAGCTCAGGGCAGTGCGCAGGGCATATACGGTCTTCCTGCCTCACCTGTTGGGCAGAGTGGTCAGAGTCTTGACGGACAACACAGCTTTGATGTGCTACATCAACAGACAAGGGGGAGCAGGATCCTCGGCCCTCTGCCAAGAGGCACTCCATCTCTGGGACTTCTGCATCAACCACGGAATCCACCTAGAAGCATTTTACCTTCCGGGTGCCAAGAACACTCTAGCAAATCACCTAAGCAGGGACTTCTCCTCTCACCTGAATGGGTGCTCCACCCGGAGGTAGCTGACACGATCTTCCAGAGGTGGGGAACTCCCCAAGTGAATTTGTTCACCACCAGGCAGAAAAGGAGGTGCCATGGGTTTTGCTCCAGATAGGGTCTGGGCAAGGGCTCCCTCTCTGACGCCTTCCTCCTGCCATGGGCAAGAAACCTGATGTACGCGTTCCCCCTGATTCTGCTCATCAGCAAGGTCCTTGCGAAAATCAATAGAGACAAGGCTCAGGTTATCATGATCGCCCTGGCGTGGCCTCGCCAGCACTGGTTCAGGATGCTGTCGAGCCTGGCAGAGGTCCCTCTGTGGCCCCTGCTGAACCGTCCGGACCTATTGTCACAGTATCACGGTCAACTCTTGCACCTTAACCTCGTGTTCCTCCACCTCACGGCGTGGACGTTGCGTGGCTGAACCCTGAGGAACGCGCCTGTTTGGAAGGCGTCCAGAAGGTCCTCCTCAAGAGTAGAAAGCCCTCAACTAGACAGACATACCTGGCAAAGTGGACAAGGTTCTCCCGCTGGGTGGCCAAATGAGGCATCTCCCCTTCGCATTCTTTGGTACAGTCGATCTTAGACTACCTGCTTCATTTGAGGAACCAGGGCCTGGCACACTCATCTATTAGGGTGCATCTGTTGGCTATTTCCACCTTTCATCTGCCAATCCAGGGGCAGATGGTGTTCTCCCATGATGTGACAGTCATGTTCCTCAGAGGTCTTGAGAAACTTTTTCCACAAGTTCGGTCCCCGGTCCCTCAGTAGGATCTAAACTTGGTTCTGTGCAGGCTCACGGGCCCGCCCTTTGAGCCACTGGCCTTGTGCTCCCTGTCTCACCTATCGTGGAAGGTAGCTTTCCTGGTGGTGGTGACGTTGGCGAGGCAAGTCTCCGAGCTGCGAGCCCTGACCTCAGAACTGACGTACACGGTCTTTTATAAGGACAAGATTCAGCTCTGGCCTCACCCGGCCTTCTTTCCTAAGGTGGTGTCTACTTTTCACATGAGCCAGGACATCTTCCTTCCGGTCTTCTTTCCCAAGACCCATGAGACTGGTGAGGACAGGCACCTTCACGCTTTGGACATAAGAAGGGCCTTGGCCCTGACAAAGCCTTTCTGTAAGTCGACTCATCTTTTCATCTCTACAACTGATAGAATGAAGGGCCTCCCGGTGTCCATGCAGAGGATTACTAACTGGATCACCTCTTGCATTCGCACTGCTATGAGTTGGTGGGAGCCCCTCCACTGCCAATTGTCAGAGCCCACTCAACCAGAGCGCAGGCATCTTCGGCAGCATTCATGGCACATTTCCTGATCCAGGACATCTGTCGACCTGCGATATGGTCCTCGGTGCACACGTTCACGGCCCACTTTGCCATCACTCAGCAGGCCGGGGATGACACTGGGTTCAGCAGAGCTGTGTTGCAATCTACACGTCCGTAAATTCCTACCCACCTCCAAGGGGGACTGCTTGGGAGTCATCCAAGTTGAATGGAAGTGAGCAAGCACTCAAAGAAGAAAAGTCAGTTACCTTTTTCCATAACTGGTGTTCTTCAAGATGTGTTGCTCATGTCCATTCCACAACCCGCCTGCCTTCCCCACTGTTGGAGTTTTAAAGCAAGAAGGAACTGAGGGTGGGGGGAGCTGGCAGCACCCTATATACCACGGCATATACGTGCCCTACGGATACTGCTAAGGGGGGAAACTTCTGGCATCGGTGCATGTGGCAAGCACACATACCTAAGTTGAAGGGACATGAGCAACACATCTCGATGAACACCAGTTACGGAAAAAGGTAACTGTCTTTTTTGTAACGCATGCACACAACAAAATCTTATTGCACTCACAATAACATTCTTACTGTGGCCAAATTTATGACAGGCAGTGGTGGCAGCAGTTGCTCTGGGCAACCTGAATCAGTGCTAGGTGCAAAGCATTGCCAGGCTGCAGCCACGTGAAGTTAGTTCGATCTTTACTCAAGAAATGTCACAAAAGCATGCATGTTCTTTTAATGATGACCTACAAAAACAATTCAAGTTTCACTTGCAGATGGAGGTGGCTGCCACTAGGGTACCAGCAATGGTAGCCCTAGGGCAAAAAGAATACACACAAGTGTACAGAAAATACATTATAAAAGAAAAAATACAGAATAAAACACAGTGGGTAAAAACAGCTAACAAAAGCCAAAACTGGCCAAAACACCAGCCCTGTGCTGCTCCCATTAAAAGAGAACCTTCACACTACCTTATCCTTCACATTTCTCATATGAACTACCAGGGTTTGAATTAAATTTTTGTATGAAATTGGGGTGGATTTAAAACTGTTTAAAACATTAAAAAAAATGAACAACTTTAATACATTTTATTTACAGCATCATTATTCATATTAGTCTTGCTTCAGGGCAAGCACATGGCACCGGATTCTCTGTGCACATGCTCCCGTCGCCCTGCACCAGCCACAGGCAGAGCCGCAGTGGACAGGGGTGCAGCCCCTGAGGACACAAACAACCCGCATCCAACCCAGAACTGGGCACCAAAATGGCCAAGAGAGGGTCGAGAGCACCCTGCGACAGCCCACATGCTGTGGGGAGTGCGTGCAGAGCTGGCTGGTGGCTCTGGGGGAGGGCACACAGAACTGGCCAGGACACACACACAGGGTGACACACCCACACCCTTACCCCCCACAGACACACACGCACACACCCCTACCCCTCTCTCACACACGGGGGTGACCGACCAACTAACCCTCCATTCCCGGCGCTCCATCCTCCATGCCCAGCTGGGCCCTGAGCATGGGCCTGCCTCTCCTGGTACCTGGTGCTGTGTCTTCCCGGCCTCTCCACCCAGCCTGAGGCCACTGCCTGCTTGCACTGACCAGCTGCCACCTGCCCTCACTCACCGGCCGCCGCAGCTCACAGCCAGCGCTGGCCAGAAACAGGACAGGGGTTGGGGCCCTTCTGGCTGAGAGCCAGCACACGGCAGGGGCTGTGCTGATGGACCAGCAGGGGGAGCAGCCCTGCCCTGCATGCTCCAGCTTCCCCCTCTCCGCTAGCCTTGCAGACTCACCCCCATCGTCGGCCACTACCCCCCCCCCACTGACTGCTGGTGGGTGGGCGGCTGGCGAGCAGGGATCCAGTCAGCAGGACCCACCGGTACTGATGAGGAGGCAGAAAATACAGGACAATTTACCCATTTTTAAGAAAAAGTTGGGACACCTGCAAGAGGGCTTAAATATGGGACTGTCCCATTAAAACGGGACATATGGTCACCCTAGATATAATAAGACCATGGAGTATAAGTAGTGCTAACTCAAGCTAGTGCACAATTCATATATAATATTCCTTACCAGAATATACATCTTATTTCTGACAGGCTCTGCACATACAAAGAACAAAAACTGAAGCAGTTTAACTAATAGTAGATTTCCACAGTAAAGCTTAGCATGAGTACCAAGCATTCTGGAAATACAGTTCATAGTTATACAATTTAGCGTAAGTACAAAGCATTCTGGTTCATATCTGATATTAGTTAACAATCTTGCAAATGGAGTTATAAAAGTTGTCAGCTTAGTGCTTCAGGGTAGAGTGGAATGTGCCAGAATCCTCTGGCCGTACCTGGTAAGGAAAATATTGTTGCACAGTTCATCTGGCGATTATGTTTTCTATGATGAGAAGAATATAGCTTTCCCTCCTTACTGCTTCACTGAGCCTCTTTATGTTTGCACAGGTATATATGGGTTTATTTCTTTTTCTGTCAATGCAGACCTGAAGAAGATCTCTGTGTACGCTTGAAAGCTTGACTCTTTCAGCAACAGAAGTCGTTCCAATAAAAGATATTACCTCATCCACCTTGTCTCTCTTAATATCCTGGAACCAACATGGCTACAACACTGCAAACAATTCAGTAATGTACTTTCGTTATACCATTCTCTCTCCAGTTTTTCCTTCACTTTAGGAAGCAGAGCACAGAGTAGTGCCATCTACCAATAGGTTTCTCATTAGTCCTCTTTAAGCAGACCATTTTCACAGAACACAGTCCAATTTTTCCTCAGCATTGTATGAGGCCCTGTTCCACTTCCTGGACACTACAGTGCAAATAAGTGATGGTCATATAACCACCACCCTATACCGGAAACCTACTGAACGCTACACTTAGCTACATGCCTCAAGCTTCCATCCAGGACACATCACACGATCCAGTGTCTACAGCCAAGCCCTAAGACTGGCGCATTACAGGAATTTGCTCCAATCCCTCAGACAGAGACAAACACCTACAAGGTCTTTATCAAGCATTCTTAAAACTACAATACCCACCTGGGGAAGTGAGGAAACCGATTGACAGAGCGAGACGGGTACCCAGAAATCACCTACTACAGGACGGGCCCAACAAGGAAAATAACAGAACACCACTGGCCATCACGTACAGCCCCCAGCTAAAACCTTTCCAGCACATTACCAACAATCTACAGCCTATCCTGTAAAATTATCCCTCACTCTCACAGACCTTGGAAGGCAGGCCAGTCCTCGCTTACAGACAACCCCCCAACTTGAAGCAAATACCAGCAACTACATACCATACCACAGAAACACCAACCCAGGAACCAATCCCTGTAGCAAACCTCGTTGCCTACTCTGTCCCCATATCTACTCTGGTGACACCATCAGAGGACCCAACCACATCAGCCACACCATCAAGGGCTCATTCACCTGCACGTCTACTAATGTTATATATGCCATCATGTGCCAGCAATGCCCCTCTGCCATGTACATTGGCCAAACTGGACGGTCCCTACGTAAAAGAATAAATGGACACAAATCGGACATCAGGAATGGTAACATACAAAAGCCAGTAGGTGAACACTTCACTCTCCCTGGACATTCTATAACAAATTTAAAAGTCACTATTCTTGAACAAAAAAACTTCAGAAACAGACTTCAAAGAGAAACAGCAGAACTAAAATTCATTTGCAAATTTTATACCATTAATTTGGGCTTGAATAGGGACTGGGAGTGACTGGCTCATTACAGAAGCAGCTTTGCCTCTCCTGGAATTGACACCTCCTCATCTATTATTGGGAGTGGACTACATCCACCCTGATTGAATTGGCCCTGTCAACACTGGTTCTCCACTTGTGAGGTACTCCCTTCTCTTCATGTGCCATTATATAATGCCTGCATCTGTAACTTTCACTCCATGCATCTGAAGAAGTGAGGGTTTTTACCCAAGAAAGCTTATGCCCAAATAAATCTGTTAGTCTTTAAGGTGCCACCAGACTCCTTGTTGTTTTTGTTTAAAGGCTGTGGTTTGGTCTAGGAAGTCACTTGCAGTGGCCTGAGATACATACGCCTCATCTTTGTAGTTACCTTGTACAAGTTTTGAATGGACCCAGATGATTTATGTATGTCCTTGGGCTGCTGAGCACTTCCCTGGCCTGTAAGTTCGGGCCGGAGCTCATCTCCTTAAAAGTGTCCCAGTTATCTATATTACTGAATCACTTCTAAGGGCATGGCTACGCTTGTGAGTTAGAGCGCTTTAAAGCAGCCCGGTGCACTCTAACTCATGACGCGTCCACACTGGCAAGGCACGTAGAGCGCTCTGACTCCGCGGCTAGAGCGCGCTTGGTACTCCACCTCGGCGAGTGGAATAACGTTTGATGTCCCACTGATGGTGCCAGCGGCGCCAGTGTGGACACCCTGGTCTGTTAATGCGCTCTGATCGGCCTCCAGAAGTGTCCCACAATGCCTGTTCTAGCACTCTGGTCATCAGTTTGAACTCTACTGCCCTGCACTCAGGTGACCAACCGTCAGACCCGTCCTTTAAATTTTCTGGGAATTTTGAAAATCCCCTTCCTGTTTGCTCAGCCAGGCGTGGAGTGCTCTCAGCGAATCTTTCCAGGTGACCATGCCTCCACACGCCAGGCGATCCCCAGTATGGAGCAATAGCTGGACCTCATCAGTGTTTGGGGGAGGAAGCAGTCCAGTCCCAGCTGCACTCTAGCTGTAGGAATTACGATACCTACGGGCAGATATCAAGGGCCATGATGGAAAGGGGCCATGACCGGGACGCACTGCAGTGCAGGGTTAAAGTGAAGGAGCTGCGGAATGACTACCGCAAAGTGCGCGAGGCAAACAGCTGCTCCAGTGCTGCCCCCACGATCTGCCATTTTTACAAAGAGCTGGATGCGATACTTGGGGGCGACCCCACCTCTACTCCGAGTACCACCATGGACACTTCAGAGCCCAGTCCAACAAGGCAGGAGGAGGAGGAGGAGGAAGACACCCCGGCATCCCTAGATGCATGCAGCCAGGAGCTGTTCTCAAGCCAGGAGGAACGTAGCCAGTCACGGCGGCCGGTGCTTGGGGAAGGACAAACACAAGAGGAGGTTCCTGGTAAGCAGCTTTTATTCTGGGAAGGAAGTTATTCGGTGCGGGCTCTTGGGGCGAGGAAGGTTAGGGCTGCATGCGTGCCTAGATGTGGAATAGGGCGTTGATGTGCTCTCTCACATCGCGGTAATCGGCCTCAGTGATCTCTTCAAAGGTCTCAGCCAGAACTTGGGCAATGCGCTTGTGCAGGTTTCGTGTGAGAGCCACTGTGGTCCTTGTACCAATCAGGCTAACATGTCCGCGCCACTGTGCCATGAGGGACGGGGGGACCATTGCTGTATACAGGCAAGCTGCATATGGGCCAGGGCAGAAGCTGCATTGTAGTAGAAGACCCTCCCTTGCTTCCCAGGTCACCCTCAGCAGCAAGACATCTTCCAGGATGAACCCAGAGTCACGGTTCTTCTGAGCTGGATGCGATTAATGGCCCTACAAACTTGCATCAACACGATTCCAATGGTCGACTTCTCCACTCCAAACTGGTTAGCGACTGATCGGTAGCTGTCTGTAGTTGCCAGCTTCCAGATTGCAATAGCCACCGCCTTCTCCACCGTCAGGGCAGCTCTCAATCTCGTGTCCTTGCGCCGCAGGTTGGGGGCGAGCTCATCACACAGTCCCATGAAAGTGGATTTTCTCATCCGAAAGTTCTGCAGCCACTGCTCGTCATCCCAGACTTACATGACGATGTGATCCCACCACTCAGTGCCTGTTTCCCGAGCCCAAAAGCACCGTTCCACGGTAGTGAGCATGTTTGTGAATGCCACAAGCAATCTCGTGTCGTATACGTTACTCGAGTCGATATCATCGGAGTCCTCACCGTCACTTTGGATCTTAAGGATTAACTCGACTGCCAAACGTGATGTGCTGGTGAGACTTGTCAGCATATTCCTCAGCAGTTCAGGCCCCATTCCCGCAGACCGAAAGGGAAGATAGAGCGCGCAGTACAAAAAACATTGAAAGATGGCACCAATTGTGGACGGAAGCAGAGGGATTGCTGGGATGCGAACCGATGCAACATGGGGCATTGGGACAGGACCCAGAATGCCCCACATGCCCCGCCCCCTTCTCACAAGCCACAGTGCCAGGATGGGAAGAGGTGCTCTGTGGGATAGCTGCCCACAATGCACTGCTCCCAATGCCGCTGCAAGTGCTGCAAATGTGGACATGCCAGTGTGCTTGCAGCTGTCAGTATGGACACACTGCAGCGCTTTCCCTACTGCGCTCTACGAAGGCTGGTTTAACTCAAAGCGCTTTACATTTGCAAGTGTAGCTATGCCCTAAATGTAACAACATATTGCCAATGTGACGATTAATAGTCCAAGCCTGTTCAGGAATGCCATCTTTGGACGCAGAAAATAGGAAATAGATCACAGGAAATAGATATTATTCATCCTTGCTTGGGCTACCTCCTTCCTCTGTTTTGAAAGACATGTTTCCATTTTCTTTTCTTTTCCACTCTGTTAATTTAAAAAAAACTAGGACAATACAAAATTAATAGGGCACAATTTAAATGGATTAGAAACTGGTTAACTGGAAGGTCTCAAAATGTGATCGTAAACCAGGAATAATCATTGAGAAAGTGTGTTTCCAGTGGGGTCCCGCAGGGATCAGTTCTTGGCCCTATTCTTGTTTAACATTTTTATCAGTGACCTGGAGGAAAATATAAAATTATCACTGATAAAAGTTTGCAGATGACACAAAGGTTGGGGGAGTGGTAAATAATGAAGAGGACAGGTCATTGATACAGACCAATCTGGATTGTTTGCTAAACTGAGTACAAGCAAACAATATGTGTTTTAATACAGCTAAATGCAAATGTATTCATCTAGGAAAAAAGAATGTAGGACATACGTATAGGACGGGGTCTCTATTCTGGGAAGCAATGACTCTGAAAAAGATGTAGGGGTCATGCTGGATAATCAGCTGAACATGAGCACCCAGTGCCAAACGAGTTAATGTGATCCTGGGATGTATAAACAGGGGAATCTTGCATAGGAGTAGAGAGGTTATTTTCTATATTTGGCAGTGGTGCAATTACTGTTGGACTATTCTGTCCAGTTCTGATCCCCACAAATCAAGGAAGATGTTGATAAATTGAGAGTCATGACAATGATTAACAATTAGAAAACAACCCTCATAGTGACAGACTTAAAGAGCTCAATCTCTTTCGTTTAAAGAAATGATTAAATAGTGACTTGATTACAGTCTTTAAGTATCTATATGGGGAACAAATATTTACTATTAGGCTCTTCAGTCTAGCACAATCCAATGGCTGGAAGTTGAAGCTGAACAAAGTCAGACTGGAAATAAGGTATTTTTAACAGTGAGAGTAATTAACCATTAAAACAATTTACCAAGGATCGCGGTGGATTCTTTATCACTGACAATTTTTAAGTCAAGAAGGGATGTGTTATACAGGAGGTCAGACTAGATAATCAAAATGGTCCCTTCTGGCCTTGGAATTAATCTCTCTTTCTTTCCTGTAAATTTCCTGCAAATGTTTTCAGTAGCTGGGCAGACTTCATGTATACTGTATTCTCCTCATTTATGCCCCAGAAACTCATTCTGTTAAGAAGCTTCATTTTATTGTGCTTCTTTTTTCCTCTATGGGCATGTCCTCTTTACTACTTCTTGCTTCATCCTTTCATTACTTCCTTGTTAGATTACTTGCATTTTTACTAGCTCATAATATCATGCTAGTTGCACTGCCTATTCCAGAATTACCTCAGATATTTAGTGTCAAATTCTCAGCTGGTTTAAATTGATGCAGCTTCATTTAAACAAATGGAGCAACATGGATTTATACCAGCTGAGCATCTGGCCTTAAACATAATTTTTCTGAAAGTTCCTTGTTTAAAATCCAAGTTTAAATGACCTCACAATGCTCTTTATTTTCATATGGGACCCTTATAAAGGCTGGGCCTCTGCTCTCTTTGGTAAAAGCATATATATGTTCATGTGTTACCTTTTGATTTGGAATTAAATGCTTATCAGATTTTTAAGACTAATGTCACTGCTGTTTTTATCTCATTCCTCAACAAGCACAACTAATTAATAAAAGTGCTCAGCATCACTACCTGTTACATAAATGAATTAGCTGACCTGTAAATCAATACTCTCTATATTAAATTTTGTTGCATTTTGGAATCTGGTGAAGTGCTCATTCCACGCAGTCCCTTCCTTGGGGCTGGTCAAATTGAAAATCTTATGAGGAGTTGAACACTGGCATTTTCTTTTCCTCTTATTTATGCTGGGTCAAAATGAGTCAACCTCTGACACCATGTCAGGTGACAATGTTGAAGAATCACAAAAAGAGTCAGTTTCTTCCAGCACTGAACAAGACCAGTATTATCCCTAATGCTTCTGTCTCTCTCTGCTTCAATGTAGAGTTTTTGGCTAGAACTTTCTCCAACCCTAGGATTCTTGCCTGGCTTCCTGCTATAGATATAAAGAAGTAGTACTCACAACCTTACAGGCAATACCCCAATCATGGGCACAGGCTGAATAGTGGGTAAACGTTATTCTATTGTTTTGCCTCATACATTGCATTTAGTCTTGTATGTCCAGCAGTTCCAAAACTTTTTGGACAGCTGTAGCAGTTTACCAGACTAATGTTAGACTAAGTCCTCTGCTGTACCAGCCCCCTTCAGTTCAGCTGTGCACACTTTAACCCCATTGGCTCGTTGGTTAAGCCTGTGTGGTAAATGACTATGCTTACTTGGAGATCAAAATATCCCAGTTTTCAATTGTGTATGCAGTATCCTGCAGCTCAGTTTGGGCTGCTCCAAATCCCGATCTTATGAGGAAGTAGCCCATTGCTCCATTGCAGGGCAGAGCATGAAAAGCGGGGTGGGAGGTGGGCCAGTTATATAGTACCATCTATGTCATTTAAAATGTATAGAATCTAAAAAAGAGTCTCTGCGCAAAAGAGATCACAATGAATATATGACAAACAGAACTGAGATAAAGACAGAGGTAGTGGAGAGAAAGAATGGTTGAAAGTTAAAACAAAGGTGAGTCATATTATACAGTGAGCCAAACTTCAGAATTGTGCTCTTTTTATATCACCTGAAGGAGGAAAGGATGAAGGCTGAAGGGGAGTCCAGTACTCAGAAAACCCTCGCTTGCCAGTACCATCTTGTAGATTCACCAGTGACTGGGGGCCATTTCTTTTTGCAGTTAATAATATCGTGGCAGGCCTATGATAAATGTTAATTGAAGTTCTTTTGTTTAGTCACAGGCGTCTCTATAGCTCCCTTTGCTAGCCAGTGCACCCTCTTCTGGTGGGAACATAATAAAAAGAACAATTATATCTATGCCCCAGTTTTCAAGTGTGTGTAAATTCATATAACTACCATATAATTAGCTGATCAGCATCCCATATACAGCTGCAGATACTGCATCACTATCAATGCTCACCTGTCATGACACAAACAAGGAAAGCTGTCCCCATTTTGCTAATCAGCGTTCAGGATGCTCATGTAGTGATCAGAACACTTCTAACTGTATAAACTCTGCATTATATCTGACAGAGTTCATGATAAAAATGACTATCTGCTGGTTGTAATTGTGATGGGGCATCTTCCCCACACTGGCCCATAAGGGGTTAATAGAGCCCTAGGGAGTCTGTGCAGGAGGCAGCCAATTAGAGAGGGGCTGTGAGGAGCAGCCAATCAGGGATGGGCTGGCCCATATAAGAAGGGCTACAGAGCAGAACAATTTCAGTCATTTCCTAGAGCTTGAGGAGGACTGGCTGCCTTGCAGGCTGATGGTAGTAAGCACCCTAGACAGAACAGTGCTGTAGGCAGAGACCCAGGGAGCTAAAGGCAGCTCCTGGTGGGCTGCAGGGATCTGCAGGCTGAGGTCCTGAGGCAAGGGCAAAGAGGGTGCTGGGGGCTGTGGGAAAGTGGCCTAGGGAAAGGTACTGAGAGGCTGGAGGGGATGCAGTATATGGTTGTCATCTACAGGATCCCTGGGCTGGGACCTGGAGTAGTGGGTGGACTCAGGTTCTGCCCCTCCCCTGCCTTGCCATTGAGGAAGTGGCTAGACAATTGGCTGCAGAAGCTACTGAGGGAAGTGGCTGGACAGCAGACTTTGATACTGTCCCCTGGAAGGGAGGAGCACAGAGCGCAGAACAGCTGGAGGGCTGTGTCACAGAGAGGATACCGTGGTCCTGGGAGTGATGTGGGTCACTGGAGCAGAAGTGATGGTGGTGAGATACCACCAGAAGAGGGTGCACTGGCTAGCAAAGCTGATCGCTGGGACATCCAGCAGGGGGCACCGCAATGGTGAGTTGCACCCCATCAAGTGATGTATTGTTGAAAAATTACTTATTTGTTGACCGTTTTTGGTGAATCCAGTGTTGGTGATGAGGAATACACAGCTCTGTCTATATGAAATGGACAAATAATTGGAGCTCTCTCCTTGGGTAATTTAAATTTCTTTGATGCGGTCTCCAAATCCTTAAGTTGAAATACTCAAGGAAAGGATGTGGTCTCCTTCTTCCTTTAATATAAGATTAGATGTAAAAGAATAGTGTGCTTTAAAGAGCAGATCGTGTTTCAAGTAAAAGTTCTTGGTTATTATCCCTTTGTAATTGAACAATCCATCAGTCAGAGCAAAAGGGGAAATACAAAGGGAGATTTGTTACTATCTGTAATAGTTCAATGTACAGGTGAAATAAATAATAGATGTACAGCATTAAAGTAAGAGAAGAAAAACCATCCAGTTATTCCTTGAAAGAAACATTTCTTGCATGAAGAAGAAAAGGGTTGGAAAAACAAATGGCTACCATTGATCCTTATCGAATACCAAATTATAAGCAATCTGTGCATCAGCATACAAGTCCTTCTCCAGTGTGTACATAAAGATGATCCCAACACACCAATAGTAAGTTCTCAAGATTTTTTTTTTTTCCAGTTTCCATATCTTGGGCCTCCGTCACTTACTCATGGACTCACAGCAAGATTTCTGCAGTTGGACACTCTGCACTTCCTTCCCTAGAGGCTTACAAGGCAATTCATGTTCTTTCCACACAATCTTTCTAGTCTGTTCTATTTTATATAGATTTTTACACCACACTCATTGCCATATGTTGGTCTTTGCTTGTGGGGACCATTGCCTTGTGATCAAGGGCTTAGGTATTTCAACCTTTAACGGGGTTTTTGGTGGGGGAACACTGGGCTCT
Source organism: Terrapene triunguis (assembly GCF_002925995.2). Classification (NCBI taxonomy): domain Eukaryota; kingdom Metazoa; phylum Chordata; order Testudines; family Emydidae; genus Terrapene; species Terrapene triunguis. Next base: position 15,410,992 of record NW_020664462.1, on the reverse strand, counting down.
GGCTCAGGGCCCCGGGAGGGCAACAAAAGGATCTGACACAGAGGAGCATGTTAAAGCTGCTCTCCTTGGGCCACTTCCTACCTCCCTTCTATTGTCCACAGTTTGCAGTCTGCACAGAAAAGCATGAAGGGGGTCAGCTCACTGCATGGTGCCTCTTTGTGGCCAAGTAGCTCTCTCCTTCTCAGGGCGGCAGCTGCCTCCTCTCCTGCCATGGCCCTCTGGCCAGGGCAGTTCCGAGTCCCCATCCTTCAGGTATGGTCCATAAACAAAACACAGGGAATCAACACTAATAAAATGCGTTAGTATGTGAGAGGGGGAACTGCCTTCCTCTCAGGGCCTATCAAAAGCAGGTCCTCCCTTCACTCAGAGACCTTCAGGTAGTTGTAAATGGGAGAGACTCTGCCTTTCCTCAGTCCTTTCTTCATGAGCTTCTAAGTGAAGGTCCTTTCTCTTCCCTGGCCTGCCCACACGTGAGCTGGGCTACTCCTTTTTAATTCCTCCTCATGCCTGTGCATCTCTTGCAGGTGTGGCAGGGCGGGGCTGGCTGAACCTAGAACAGCTCCTTAACCCCTTGTTGCCCAGTGTGGGGTTTGTATAGCCCCTCACACCATAGTATCTGAGTGCCTTCTAGTAGTGCATTAAGTAAGGTGACTACGTATCTGCCATGTGTTGCGTGTTCTCTCATCCTCTCCTCAGAGGGGAAAGTGTGTGCAATACAGTGTAATGTTTTGGTAGTGTTTTTTCTTAGCAATAGGTTTATTTTTGTGTTTACATTAGAGAAGGCAGGTCAATGAAATGCACCTTGTGCTTGGAGCAGGAAGTGTTGGGTTTTGTGATGGTCCTTAGTTCCTGGGGGAGTTCATGCCCCAGTCTCAGACTGCCTCCAGAGAAGGTTTTGTCTCCTGCACAGAGAGTTTCATTGTGTCAGAGGAGCAAAGTTGTTTTATGTATCCTGGGTCCAGGGCATGGAGAACTTTGAAGATAACGACTGAGACCTTGAACTCGATTCACAATTCTATGGGAACCCAGCATAGAGAACATAACAGTTGTGACATGTTCCTAGTAGCCTGTGTTGCTGAGGAGCATTTTGTACTAGTTGGAATTTCCTAAGTGCTGAAGGTGTTTACTTCTCCCACGGCTGATTCCAGTGCTATCTGCCACATCTGCTGATGCCAAAACACCCACTCATGCCTATCAGATAAACTTGTGAAATATGTCTCTGGAATTCACATATTGGCTTCCAGGGTTAGGTGTGATACCACTGCATGTTGCTGAAAGTCCAAACTCTTTCACATTAACATTTAGGAGATCTATGACACTAGAGTCTCTCCTCTGCCAGGATATCCTCAACACAGGAGAGGAGGGGATTGTGGTGGGGCAGGCGGGTATTGGTGAGTTAATTACAGCTTCCTGTTTTTCCAAATGGCCACAGCCATTGTTCTGATGTAAGCTGGCAGCAACCTAGGGCTGCTGGAATTTGACAGCTGGCAATGGTCCTCATGGGACCATAAGTCAACTGAGAATTGGCGTCATGAAATGGAGATCTTCTGTGCTCTGACCTGTTCCTGTCCCTTCCCATTAAAACACCTAGAACAGTGGAGACTCTTTGCTGTTACAGCAGCCAAGAATAGTCAGTGACCCTGGCTGTATCCCAATGCCCGTACATCCTCTGTGCTATGGGGGTTATTGTAGAATACTGTGGAGCAGTTCCAACAACTCTACACCAGTGGCAGGCAGAGAGATCATGTAACCGCATATACACTAGTGGCTGATATAGTGATATGGAATTGTGGCTTATGGTTTCCACTATGGCTAGTTCCATAAGAATTGTTGCTTTTCAGTCAAAAGCCATCTTAAGTCAGCTTTGGCATTTTAATGAATAAAGCAGTTCTTTCAAATATAACTCACTGTACAGATCCGGTGAGAAATGTTTGAGTCAAACTTTCAAATGCTGAGCTAAACATTAAGTAAAGGTGCAGCAAATGGGAAGCCAACAACTTTTTTGACCCAAGCAATAGTTGAGAAGCAGCTGAACCCAGGGGTTCAATTTGTATAGTGGGGGTGCTGAGAGCCATTGAACCAAACTGTCGACTCTGTATATAATGGAATCCACTTCAAGCCAGGGGGTGCAGCAGCACCCCTAATTCCAGTACCTATGGCTGAACCCAGATAATATTGAAGTTAGTTACTTAGGGCCCAGTCCTGCAGCTCATACTCCAGTGAGTGGGCCTACTTCATTGGAAATATTGGGATTAAGTTTCTGAATTGTATACTCCTATACCAGTTTTAGGCCAGTGTAACTTAATTTCTGTCCTAAAACCAGTGTAATGTAGTGGGGAAACAGGTCCTTAAATCTAGGCACCTAAAGTGCCATGGAAATCTATATAGCTGTATAAACAATTTATCCTAATTTAGTATTCCTATATTATGAGCTTTACCTCATTAATTATCTGAGACACAGATAGCAGATTTCACTTACAGTATTAGAAATCAGGTTTACTTTAAGAGTGTTCTAAAGATACTGCTCATATAAAGCTCTGATATCCAACACACAGTTAAAAATCCAAGCGCAGCCAAAGTGGCAACATCACAGCATTACATTAAGAACCAAAAATGCAAGGTTCAAAAATATGCACTTGATGTCAGAGGGCAGTGATCTGTCTACACCCTATTGCCATACAAAATAGATAACAATTCCAAAACATGTCTGGGTTTCACTGTTGGTCAGATTTGGTAGTTGTGACTCAGGAACCTCTTTGTGCCAACTGGTAGAGGGCTCAAGGTGGCACAGAGTTTTACAGGGATCCTCTGGGTCAAGCATATGCAAAGTAGTTAACCAAAAGGTGGCATGTAAGGTCTCTGCTGAGAGCCAGTAGCCCACTGGCTGTCATAGTCATTGGAAAATGTGTACAGATCTTCTTGAAGTTATGTATCTATACTGGAAATTATGTTCTTAAAGCTTCAAAGTTAAATACAGGCCACCAGGAAGTGACATGCCTTAGACAGTTCAGGGAGTGCATAGTAGACACTTCTCTCTCTGATCATTGTGTATGTGTGTTTCACAATGTTAGTCTATTTGCATATGGAGTTGCCAGCTAATCAGACTATGAAATCATCAAGAGATTGTGAAATCTACAGGAAGGAGCACACAGCAGGAAGGTGTCTAGTTTATGAATAAAGATCAAAGGACTGTTTTGATATATTTGGGATTGCAAAGAGACACTATATCCTTTAACCATGGGACAAGCTGGCAGGGCATCTTGTCTCATGAAAAAAGGATCACTGCCAGGTTTTGTTGAAAAATGCTAGGAGGACCTTGGGAGTGAGCTTTGCTCTATAACTTATAAGACATGAAGGTATCTAGTTAAATAAGTCTAGGGTCTAGAATAAGTGTTATGATTTTATTTTATAAGTAACCACTTGTTTCCAGTATTTCTACTTGCTATTATTTGCATCTCTTCTCTTTGTTAAATAAGAGGTTGTTTTCACTATAAATGTATCTAAGTGCTGTGTGTTAAGCGAAGCAGTGATCTGAGGCAAAGCTGCTTCTTTGGGAATCTGAATACTGTGCCCAGTGGATCAGGGGCTGGAGGCACTCACAGGGCTTAGGGGTTGGAGTGTGCAGATTGCTAACCTGCAGAGGGAGAGAAGGGCCTGCGTAGGACTAGAGGGGAGTGCTTGTGTTGCCTGTGGCCGGTGGAGTCAGGGCTGACCCATGATAGGCACAGACAAGGCTTCCTCCCTCTAGGGACAGGATTAGCAGAGTGTCTGCTGACCCTAGGTACTTTCAGGAAGTGTCATGGTAGTGTTACTTCACAAGTACAGGTGTTTGTGATGGGATTAGTGTCACTGACACTTGTTGTGATTGTTCCTCATATAACAGAGTGTTTACCAAAACAAGGACACCAGAAACTGGTTGAGTAAGAATATCAGCCAATTATAGCGAATGAGACTCCAGTTGTAGCAATAGACCATCCACAAAGTGTAAAGCATTAGGCGTCAGCCAGTGGGCTACTTTTAATCAATAAGAAACAAATACAAACACCTTTATACTAAACGACAGGTTTCAGATTAGCAGCCATGTTAGTCTGTATCCGCAAAAAGAACAGGAGTACTTGTGGCACCTTAGAGACTAACAAATTTATTAGAGCATAAGCTTTCGTGGGCTACAACCCACTTCGGATGCATATAGAGTGAAACATATATTGAGGAGATATATATACACACATACAGAGAGCATGAAAATGGTGGGAGTTGTCACATCAGCCATACCTTCAGGGGCTCGTTCACCTGCACATCTACCAATGTAATATATGCCATCATGTGCCAGCAATGCCCCTCTGCCATGTACATTGGCCAAACCGGACAGTCTCTACGCAAAAGAATTAATGGACACAAATCTGACATCAGGAATCATAATACTCAAAAACCAGTGGGAGAACACTTTAACCTGTCTGGCCATTCAATGACAGACCTGCGGGTGGCTATCTTAAAACAGAAAAACTTCAAAAACAGACTCCAACGAGAGACTGCTGAGCTGGAATTGATATGCAAACTAGACACAATCAACTCAGGATTAAATAAAGATTGGGAATGGCTGAGCCATTACAAACATTGAATCTATCTCCCCTTGTAAGTATTTTCACACTTGCTTCTTATCAAACTGTCTGTACTGAGCTATCTTGATTATCACTTCAACAGTTTTTTTTCTCTTACTTAATTGGCCTCTCAGAGTTGGTAAGACAACTCCCACCTGTTCATGCTCTCTGTATGTGTGTATATATATCTCCTCAATATATGTTTCACTCTATATGCATCTGAAGAAGTGGGTTGTAGCCCACGAAAGCTTATGCTCTAATAAATTTGTTAGTCTCTAAGGTGCCACAAGTACTCCTGACCTTTATACTAAAGTGGCATTGTATCATGCCTTGGCAGAGATCAAGCTTATCACCAAAGCACTTAAATCTATGCTAACTTTGAGTATGCACTTAGGTCCTATTGACTTCACTGAGGGAATTCTCAGCTGGGACGATCTGGCCAGTTTCTGGGCCCTCTGCCACTGGAACAGTATAAAGAAGTGTGATCACAAGAGAACCTGACCCTGATTGTTTATATATATAAAAATATGCTCATAGTACTGAATGCTAGTTTGTGCCCTTTAGTGTTGGAAGCTTGCCACTTTTTGTATGAGCAAGTCTTTGTTCTTTCACTGGCCTGTGTCTCTGGAACATTGAGCAGTTTTGTTTGTCATACAAGGGTGGAGAATTTAACTCTCACGTGGTGGTAGTTGCACACTGATTTAATTGGACAAATGTTTACAGTACTGTACTTAGATTATGGACAATATAATGGGCCTGATTCTCATTGACTGTAAGGCCTTGTACACCTCACAGGCAGCATAAAGGGGCCTGGCAGTGGCTGTAAATCAATGCCCATTTTAAGGCCCCTGTACACTGTCAGAGTAGTGCTGGTGCAGCATTAATTTAGAAAGAATAAACAGGGCAAAGGTGTCACCATAACCCAGTCACTGTCCAACATTTAAACTAGGTTTGGGGTTTAGTATACAGAAACCTCAACCTGCTTAGATGGCAAACACCATTAAAAATTCTTTGGACCTTTTATTAAAGATACAGAACAGAAGGCAAAGCCGTTAAAGCATTTGAAATGTAAACTATTAAATAAGGCTTTCATTTAACATTCTTTGTTCCCTTTCTATCTGGAGAGCGTTTTAGAAGAAAACACCCCTTGTTTGACAGTCTCTTAGATGGTAATAACTGTCCTCTTGGTGAAGGGGGGGGGGGGAAATTACTTGAGGAGAAAGGCTGGAGCTGCTGTTTGTTGTTAAAGTCTGATCCCATTTTACACCCAGTGGTATTTGGGATTCAGCTGGAGCCAGTAGAGGTGACTACTAGCAATGTTATCTGGGTCCCTCCCTCTGGCCAGATCTGGTCAGGACATCTTTCAGGATCAGCAAGAAGAATTCCTGGGGTCCCAGGAAACAGTGTAGTTGACAGCCGTGATGGGTGATGCTGGCTCCAGTAGCATCCATTTGTTCTTCCTTATTCTCCCCCTTTTCCCTGAAGCCTTTCTTTAAGGACCCAAAAAGGGAGTGATGGTTGGCATAGCCTATGCCATTATTTTGTCTACCTATTAGGCCTAATATCTGACATGCCAATTTTGGTTCATTAATTTCCAGTTCCACATGTTCTGTTTTTTACCAGCCACCATCTTAACTTAGTCCTTGAGTCATATCAGTGGGGCTTTTTCTTTAGACTAAGTCAGTCTTTCGGTCTCCTTTGCATACTTTTCCCATCAACATTTGTTGTTATAGGTTATTGTGACCTCTTACAAACTTTCACATATTTTCAGTCGAGCTCCCAATTAGTGCACATTTGTAGGCCCAATTATCACAACAGGGGCAAAAGTGTCTTAGTGTAAGTGGATATCAGGTCCAATATATACTTCACGTTGTGTCCCAAAATTCTCAAACATGAGTGGGCAGCTTTCCATTAGCCAATCAGTGGGCAAGCAGCACCTAATTAAATGGCTCAGTCCTTTCAAACCCAGGTAGAGGTTGCCAAACATCCAGGATTGCCCTGGCGTCTCCAGGAATTAAAGATTAATCTTTAACTAAAGATTATGATGTGATGAAACCTCCAGGAATATGGCCAGCCAAAACTAACAACCTTAATCCCAACTCAGGTTGGGAGTGACAAAGATTTGAGTGCTAAACTGTTTTTGTTTTTGTTTAGAGAGCAGTAAGAAGGTAGACTTCATTTAATCTCCCTGGAGTTTTCCACCAAACCAGTTCTGAACTGTTTGCTAAGCATTTGTGAAAATGAAAGTAAGCAGGCCTATATCCTGGTTAGTAACGGCTTGAATGTGAAATACTGTGGTTTTAATGGACTCGAGTTTATTTTTAATCATTATGGGCCAGATTGCAAACCCTGTACTCACATTGGTTTCAATGGGACTCCTCCTGGAGTGAGGTTACTCATATGGGGGTAGATTCTGTCACCTTTACTCCCACTATCTCCTTTCTGTAACTAAAGTAATAAAACCTTTAGCATTACCAGGTAAGCTGTCCAGAAGCAGCACCAGATATTAATAATATTTATTTGTATTGTGGTAGCACCTAATCGTGGCCCCTATGGTGCTAGGTGCTGTACAAACAGAACGAAAAGATTATAAGATGTGCCCTAAAGGTCTTACAATTTAAGTATAAGCCAAGAGACAACAGATGGATACAGGGAGACTGACAGAGGAGTACAAGGAAACAGAGACAACATTGGTCAGCATAATAGGCAGTGGTCTCAGCACATCCACTACCTAACCATGGTCTCCAGTTGGATCTTTTATCAGTTTTCAGCCATATACCTTGTGTGCAGGGTGATATTGAAGAAACTGAAACTGTCTATAAAAAAATGTCATTTCTTTTTGTCAAGTCATCTACATTACAGATCAGTGCTCCCCAAACTGTGGGGCATGCCTCCCCTGGGGGGGCACAGAGGAGTATTTGGGGGGGGGGTGCAACAAGACCTGGGCCAACCCCCCTTACAGGTGGAAGGAGCACCACCCAGCCCCATTCTGCCCCCAGCTCTGGCAAGTCTGGCCCCAGCTCCTGTTGTGCAGCTCTGCTCCTGGCCCTGCCCCCAGTCACAGCTCTGGCCTCGGCTCCTGGCCCAGCTGCAGCTCCACTCCTGGCCACGGTCTGGCTGCAATTCCGCTCCTAGCCATGGCCCCAGCCCCACCCCCAGCCTTGGGCCCCAACCACAGCTCCACTCGAGCCACAGACCTGCCCCCAGCTGCGACTCCTGGCCCAGCTGTGACTCCAGCCCCAGCCTCGACCCATCCCCCCAGCCCTGACCATGGCCACACTCCCAACCGTGGCACAGGTGGGGGGCCAGGTGCACAGGGGTAAGGGAGAATGCAAGGTAAAACATTTGGGGACCACTATTATAAATTTCTTTTTTTTTTTTTTTTTTTTTTTTTTTTTTGGAAGAGCTGACAAGGAATTAATGTTCATGTTTAAATCAGAATAGTACATATGAGACTTGACCTTTGTAATGTTTGTTCTTTTATCTGTGTGTAACGTATGGAAATATAGTAAATATTTTGAAACTGGTACTTTAAAACAGCAATAAGGGTTTGATCCTGCCAACACTTGGTACAAAGCATGGTGCTTATTACGATGAGTAAGCTGTAGCCCTGCTGAAGTCACTACTATAGATAGTCCCACTGACTACTAATGCCTGGATGCACAAAAGGAGTTGATGCCTATGCCCCTCTTACAGGCACCTAAGACCCAGTTTTAGGATCACTGATGCACAAAACAGCTTCTGAACCCAACAGACACCTAAATTCACTCAGTTACTAAGTTTTTATAGTAAAAGATCCCTCTGCTCCTAGTTTCCGCTTCTGAGCGTGAGCACAGCTGCCTCCACATAGGCACCGGATGGCTCTGTCTCACCTAAGCTGCAGAGCAATTCACAAAATGGGGATAGGAAGCCGAATATCTGTCTGTAAGTCACTTGCAGGGACTGAACTGATAGGTGCCCTCTGAGCATGCCTAGCAGCTCAGGCCCATCGGGTGAGTTCACATAAAATAGGGAGGAGAGGAGGCCCACCTCCCTCATAATTTTAGCCCAGGGGTTAAGGTACTCACCATGGATGTGGGAGACCCCCAGTGCAAGTCCTACCTCTGCTTGAGGGGCAAATAGAGGTGAACTAGGATCTGCCACCTCTCAGTTGAGTGTGGTAATCATGGGGCTATGGGATATCCTGATGTAGGGCTCCTGATAAATAATTCAAGAGTCACTGGAGCAGGTAGGTTGAAGCATAAGTCTCCCATATGCTGGGTGAGTGCTCTGACCACCAGGCTATTGAGTCAGTTTCCTAAAAGACCCTCTGTGACGGAGGCACAGTCTCGGTGCTCTGGAACCGCTCTGCCTGAAGCTCAGTCAGGACTCTGGTGCAGCGTGTCTTCCCCTCAGGGCACTCTTTCACCAGGGCAAGAAGCCTACTCAGCTTTGGCACTTCCTGGGTCTGACATCAGATCATTCAGCACCCCTGTTCACCCTGTGTGCTCCCCACAGCAAGTTAGGGTGACCAGATGTCCTGATTTTTATAGGGACAGTCCTGATATTTGGGGCTTTTTCTTATATAGACTCCTATTACCCCCCCCCCACCCCCATCCCGATTTTTCACACTTGCTGTCTGGTCACCCTACAGCAAGTCCACCAGGATGGGACACCTGGGGGAGACTTACATGCCCCCAAAGGGCCATGCACCCCACTTTTACAGTCAGCAGTGACTCTCAGCCAGTGTTGTAAAACAAGGGTTTATTAATCGACAGGAACACAGAGTAGAACAGGTCTTGTTAGCATAGAAATCAGAAACATTCAGTAAAGTCCATTTTGGGGGGGGGATTCAGGCCCTGGATTCTTCCCTTCAACTCTCATATATCAGGAGATGGACTCGCTTCCAGCTGCCTGGCCTACATCACACCCATTGCCCCTCCTCTCTCTTTCTCCCGGGCCAGCAGGTCACCTGGTCTGCACCAACACCTCCGGCTGATTCTTGCAGAAGATGGTGCCCGGCCATCAATTGCCAGGCTCCAGTGTGTCAGCTGTTCTCTGCAGCCAGTCAGCAGTCACACCTGCCCTCTAGGGATCTCTGCAACGATCTCACACCCTTATCTCACCATCTAGATACTTGAGTAATTCATAGGGGAAACTGAGGCGCGCACACACAATATTCAGAAAAAACACTAAGAACATTCCCACTTCATCACACCAGGTCCGCTGCCGGAGTAACAGGGTGGACCTTTTGGCAGACAGCCACTAACGTGGGCCAAAATGTTTTCAGGACTGGACTGCAAGATGCATAAGCGTTTTGGTGAACTGAGGCCTCAGGCTTGGATGAACAAAAGGAGTTAGGTGCTCAGCATCACAACAACTTTTCGGCACCTAGAAAATCACTGCAATTCACAAAGCTGGAGTTAGGCACCTAGGCTGCCATACAATGAAGGGGAATGTTTTGGTTCTCTTCTTCCCCCCCCCCCCGCCGATGAAGCACTTCTTGTTTCTTGGTCGTCTTATTTAATGAGTTCTATAGGAGTGTTCCACCCTCTAGATGGAGCTATGCAGAGTCTCTGACTTCCACTCTTTCAGAAGTGGTTTACAAGAATGACACAAAAATACCCCTATATGCCTCTCCCCAGGTTTGATTGAATATTTAATATAAAAGATTGGTTTTCCTTATTGAGAAAAGACAAATAAAATCTTTGTCTTATTGAGATCCACCTCAGGTTTCCTCTCCAGGACCCAGTGGGTTATACTCACCAGTTTGAGAAGTAATTAGGAATGATATCTAATATTAAAACTGTGCTAGCATAGGGCAGGACTGATATTCCCACACTGATTTACACAGTGAGATTAGCCCCACTGACTTTAATGAGACTATTCGGCGTAAGCAGGGCTTCACAATCCGGCCCTATGCCTTTATATAACCGGGGTGTGGCCAATCATCACCTTGATCACTCTACTAATTTTCTGTATGTCCTCCATCTACTCTCTATTTGTCTGCCTTTATATTGCATGCTGCTTGCAACAGAGGCGGTTCCTTCTTTACTGTTTGGAAAGCGCCTCTCATATTGTGGGTGCTACTAGAAACAAACACAATCGTACTTCCCAGTATGCCTGAGTTTTTGATATTGAAGTAGAGGAGCTTCTGCAACGTTGGGGACCAGATGGATAGCACTACAGAGGCAGTGCCTCCCTTTCCTTTTTCTCCCCCTCCCTCCTGAGTCTGCTAGTTCTGAACTCTTTCCACTCACAGGAGAGAAGAGGACAATCTGGCCCCTTGATAACAAGTGGAAAGGGCTCACTCAGGTTGCCCTTGATAAGTCTTTCAACTTTGGCTATTGCAAGCTGTTGATAGCTGAAATGGGCTGTGCAGAAGAGGCTTAGGGAAGAAACAATTCTGCAACCTGGATATTACATATTTGGATTGGCAGCAGCTCATAAATGGCTAACAGCTTGACGTAAAATTAATTTTGCACTTGTTGTTTCCAAGCAGATGTTTAAAGTCCACAGTCGATTTTGCTGAGGAAGGTCATTAACATTTCATTTTCTGTTAGGAAATGTCCTTTATTGACACATTTCACTGAGAAAAGCAGAAAATAGGGTTTGTGCCAGAAGAGGTACATGCTCCAAAATAAACTCATTCAGCAAAAAATTAGTTAAATTTTGAATTCCTTTTTTTCATTCATGTTAAAAAGATTTACTATGTGATGTGATCTGATTGCACAGCTGGGACTGAAATTTGCTGATCTCACTGATATTATAGATCTACAGAGTCATAATCCTAGCAGGAATTGTAATCATGCTTTTTTTTACATTACCAGCTACAGACCACATGTAGGGTCTTCATAGTTATAACATGTCTGTTTCTTCCTTTAAAGTTGTAGCAAAAGTGTCCATCAATACCTTTTTAATAATGCATGTTTCAGAGCAAAAGGAGGAGAGGAAGATGATTCTGCAAACACGTACACATGCAGGAACTTGCCTCTGAATGGCATAGCAATGTGCCTTTGACTCTAGCAGGCAGTGCAGTGTGTCATTGCTTTTGCAATACAGTGCTGTTCAGTTATAATGAGAGGGGGAAAAATATCTGAACAAACAATTGAAAAATATTATTTTAAGTAATGCTCTGCCCATTGAATTGTGCTGATGCTCAGACTGAGCAATTGGGGAAGTTTGGGACTTAGCTGGGGGTGGTGACATACTATAGTGAAATCCCCACTGTGGAGTACAAAGCACTAGACAGAAGTCTTGATTTGGCCAATTTTCCATTTATTACATGGAGGACATAAAGCAGCAGCCACTGAAACGGAGCAGATTGCTTCATCTACACACTTTCTGATGACTTTCTGGGACTATATAAAGGCTGCCTAATTAGTAATTAACTTAGTCTTCATTAAATAGTCTTTTGGCCTGGATTGTGACAGCTTTATCTGCAGGAATACAAAATCCCAAACTTTGGGTACAGGAGGATGACAACTTACTGGACAAGAGAAAAGCTGTGGAATGCACAGTTTCCCTATTACTCTAAACATAGTTATATAGCGACTAGACTAGACATCTCTCGTGCTCACCCTTAGAATGCCATGTCATATTTCAGTTTTCTCAGCTCATGCTGTTACTCTATTAAATTGACAGCTCTGAACCAGCATGAACTTTAGGGTTGTGGACCAGATCAGAACTTTGCAAATTATCTTTATCTCTACAATGGGCCAAACTAAAACCCCAGAGCTGAACAACCCCACCTTTTGGGCAAGTTTGAATCTGCCTGCAGGTGTGAATTTTCCAGTTTGGGCCCATGTTAAAGAATCGCCTTCAACCGGCAACCCACTTTAAGTGACCACTTTAAAGTATGCTTAAAGTTTCCCAGTACAACTGATTTGACCTTTAGTTAAACCTCCCATCAACTAGGCAACAAGTCTATACTTATTCTTTGGGCAGCCATGTAAGACAGAGTTCATTGCCTCCTCTAGGAGAAAAGGGAGAAGAGTAGAAATTCACTAGGGAGCTGACCACTCAGAGCTAATATACTCGGCAAGCACATAGAGACTAATAATATTATTGTGTATTGCAGTAGCACCTAGAGGCCCCAGCCCCACTGTGCTAGGTGCTGTACAAACACAACTAAATGGCTAGGAGAAATATTGCAAACCCTAAGATTTCTGATTGGACTAACTACTGTAAAAGAGTTGCTAGTGTCCCCCGCTGTTATGAACCTGATTCTATTGTATTTTTCTTTTCTAGACTTCGTGTGACCTCTGGTCTTTTAAACCTTATCTACAGTTTTCCCCCTGCTTGATTCAGTTGGCAGGACAATGCACTGAACTTGTTTGAATTTCATGGGGAGAGGGTGGTGCTACCTGTTGACTTTTTTTTTTTTTAAATCAGATAATAATCACCAGACATGAAATTCAACTGACCAGTCAGCAAGCTGCATTATAGCATGAAATTCAGTCAATGGAGAAACTGGGATGCAAGCCATGAAAAGCACATTGTAGCATCAAAAGTTTATAGGGGGTTATTTTCCCCTGCAAATTGACTGCCAGAGCATTCTTAGAAAAAGAGCACTGCAGGGCACTGACTCACAATATGGGCCTGGTTTTCATTTACGCTGAGGCCATTTCACACTGCCCTGGCAGTGTCAAGGGTATTAAAAGGGGGAGTAAATTATATTTACACCCATTTGAAGGTGGTTTTCCATGACTAGAGCAGTGTAAAGTAGCCTTAGTATAAATGAGAATCAGGCATCATGTGTTTACATTGCCAAGTTAGTAAATTATATTACCTGGTATCTCCACTTCCACCCCCACCCCGAATTGCAGCTCAGCTCTGGCTCTTATGGCAGCACCAATGTCTAAACAAGTCCAAAAATTGGTCCGCTATATTGTCTGGCTGGGACTGTGGTCTGATTCAAACAAGTATAAGGTGGAATCTGAGTGATTTTATGTTATGGTCCAGAATGTTAAATGTAAGCATTTTCAACTGTGTTCATACATTTGTGCATACCTCATTTATATGCACAAATACCCAATGTGCATGTACAAATTAGGTATTTGCACATGTACCTTGTTCATCTAAGCACTTAGTTGACATGTACATGTACTTAATTTGTGAATGCACAAGGGATATATGCATGCATACCTGTGTGCTAAGCTACACATGCAATTATACACCAACTTTGAAAATCTAGCCCTATATGTACTGATTATGGCTGTCTATCTGATACTGCACCCATCCCTCATTCCTGGGGGTGCTATTAACTGTCTGTTCAACAGAGTTTTAAAATGTTATTCCTAAAGTTTCCTTAAAACTACCTGATTTCTCCCTCTAATTTCCTACACTGATATTGCTAAATAAGGAATCATCTTGTAACCCACTTATATGGTTTATAACAGTGGGTCTCAACCAGGAATACACACATCCCTATATCTAGAGGAGTGTTTCTCAACCTGGGGGTTGCAATCCCCGGGGAGTTGCAGGACAGATTTAGGGGATCACAAGTGCAGGGCCAGCAATAGGGAGTGGGAAGCAGGGCAAATGCCTGGTGCCCCATGCCACAGGGGCCCCCACAAAGCTACGTTACATGCTTCAGACCTGGGCAGTGGGGAATGGGCTCCAGCCCTGGGGGGTGAGGCTTGGGCTTAAGGGTACAGTAGTCTGGAAAGCTTGAGAACCACTGGTTTATAATATTGACTTATTTCCTGCTACTAATGTGATTAAAGCAATGTTTCCCTAGGGATTTCCAGTGTAAAGTCCCAAAGAAACTAATGGGATTTCAGCAGTGCTATTTTCCTGCTTGCTTTGAATTTGTTCTGGATTGAAAGTGAAGGCTGTGTAAAAGGCCTATAGGGGGAAAATTAGTTTGCCTGGACAATTTGTCCAAAATGTACCTTTTCAACTGGCCCTTGTGCTCCAGAGTTAATGTTGAGCCGTCACTTCCCCTAAACACCACAGGAGGAATTCTCCTTGCTGCTGCAGCCCCTTAGCCAGTCAGAGAAGAGTTCTCCTGGTGCAGGAAGAGAGCCTGGAGGCTGCCCTAAGCAGGTCCCCTCACAAGTGTGTGTGTGTGTGTGTGTGTGTGTGTGTGTATACACACACGTTTGTTTAACAAAGCATAGAGATCCAAAGCAGTAGGAAGTAGAAGTACTGGAAACAAATGGTTACGTATAAAATACAATTATACACAGGCTAGAGTTTGCCTTAACTAACATGATACACGCATGTCTAATAAAATATTACTCACCAGCACTTCACAGCCAAGCTGGCTGTGACCTTTTTTGTTTGTTTGTTTGTTTTTTGTTTGAGACAACCATGCTGACAGAACAAGGAGTAATGGTCTCAAGTTGCAGTGGGTGAGGTTTAGGTTGGATATTAGGAAAAGCTTTTTCACTAGGAGGGTGGTGAAACACTGGAATGCGTTACCTAGGGAGGTGGTGGAATCTCCTTCCTTGGAGGTTTTTTAAGGTCAGGCTTGACAAAGCCCTGGCTGGGATGATTTAGTTGGGGATTGGTCCTGCTTTGAGCAGGGGGTTGTACGAGATGACCTCCTGAGGTCCCTTCCAACCATGCACATCCCTCGGCCCGTGCCGGTTCCCGCAGCCCCCATTGGCCTGGAGCGGCGAACTGCGGCCAGTGGGAGCCACGATTGGCCGAACCTGCAGACGCGGCAGGTAAACAAACCAGCCCGGCCCGCCAGGGCGCTTACCCTGGCGTGCCAAAGGTTGCCAATCCCTGGAATACATCCTTCCTGACTGTTTTTTCCTGTAGATTTTCTCTTGTAGATTTTGCAATCTTTCAACTGATATCTGGCTCAGTATGCAAATAGGCATCCATGGTGAGGCACACTACGCCCAATACTCACATGGCCAGACAGATAAGCATCTGGTACTTCTCGCCCGAAAGGAATAGGTCTTCTCTGGGTGACCTGCCTTAACTCCCAGACCTTAAGAATATAACTTTTAGTATAGTACATAATTTCTTAAATATTATTTGTACATGCATATCACAATGATTATGATGACCAGTAGGCTATTGGGTCTCAGTAGAGACCTCAAATGCTACTCTTTGAACTATTTTATATATATTTGACCCAGAGGATCCCCATAAATCCCTGTGCCCCCTGCCAGTTGACACCAAGAGGGTGCCAGGGTCACAATCATATTAGCAAAACTGACTCACAGTAGCTAGCCAGCAAAGTCTCATTTCAAGTTCAGTGGTAGAAGTTAAAAGCTATTGTGCAATGAATAAGAGCAAGAGAACAATGGCCATGTTTTATACCTTTCATTAATCTGGCATTAAATTAAAAAAACCCCATACAGTATAATAGGCTTCCTACTGTAGTTTTGTCTGACACAGCTAAACATTCAGAGGGTGTGGCAGATCATCTGGGAGGTAGAACTGGGAAGAGTGAAAGGGTGGAGTTCCTGTAGTTAGGTTTTTTTGTTGTTGTTGTTCTCCCCCCCCCCAGTCAAAAGGTAGTAGCAACTCTACCAATTAGGTCCAGCCTATGTGTTTTGGCTTTCTTAATAGCAGGGTTTATAGACAGAGTGCTTAGTTTAACACCTTTTTTAATTAGGGCTAGATTTTGATTTAGATAATGGCATAGAGAGTAAACTTGCAAAGTTTGCTGACGATACCAAGCTGGGAGGGGTTGCAAGTGCTTTGAAGGATAGGATTAAAATTCAAAATGATCTGAACAAACTGGAGAAATGGTCTGAAGTAAATAAGATGAAATTCAATTAGGTCAAATGCAAAGTACTCCACTTAGGAAGGAACAATCTGTTGCACACATACAAAATGGGAAATGACTGCCTAGGAAGGAGTACTGCAGAAAGGGATCTGGGGGTCATAGTGGATCACAAGCTAAATAGGAGTAAACAGTGTAATGCTATTGCAAAAAAAGCAAACATCATTCTGGGATGTATTAGCAGGAGTGTTGTAAGCAAGACATGAGAGGTAATTCTTCCACTCTACTCCATGCTGATTAGGCCTCAAGTGGAGTATTGTGTCCAGTTCTAGACGTCACATTTCAGGAAAGGTGTGGACAAATTGGAGACAGTCCAGAGAAGAGCGACAAAAATGATTAAAGGTTTAGAAAACATGACGTATGAGGGAAGATTGAAAAAATTGGGTTTGTTTCTTCTGGAGAAGAGAAGACTGAGAGGACATACGTTTTCAAGTACATAAAAGGTTGTTAGAAGGAGGAGGGAGAAAAATTGTTCTCCTTAACCTCTGAGGATAGGACAAGAAGCAATGGGCTTAAATTGCAGCAAGGGCAGTTTAGGTTGGACATTAGGAAGTTTTTCCTAACTGTCAGAGGGGTTAAGCACTGGAATAAATTGCCTAGGGAGGTTGTGGAATCTCCATCATTGGGGTTTTTTAAGAGCAGGTTGAACCTACACCTGTCAGGAATGGTGTAGATAATACTTAGTCCGGCCTTGAGTGCAGGGGACTGGATGAGATGATCTCTTGAGGTCCCTTCCAGTTCTATGATTCTGATAGCCTTACTCATACTGAAGTCAACATGACTCCTTGTGGGGAAAGGTGCTACTCAACATGAGTGCGAGTATTAGAATCTGGCCCCCAAAGACTACTCTATCCATCACTCTTACGCAGCTTCCTCTTGAGTGAAACACAAACTGTTTAACAGCACACCGCAAATCTACATGCCAGTTTAGGAGAGGAAATGAAGAATAATATTTCCAGTTAAGAGAGTAAGAATTTAGGTACGCATAATTAGGTAGTACTCAAGCTGGAATTAGGCCAGGGTCTTTAAGTGCCCCCAAAGTGCTCAGACTTTTGCTTTTTCATCCCATGTTAAGCATGACACCTCATAGGGGAGATTGCCAGCTACTGACTCACCACCACTGCCTGTTGAACCTAACTGTTCCATGGAACTCTGGATACATGTGGGCCCAGTCCTGTTATCTGGTTTGAGCTGAAATAATCACAGCAGAGCGTGGTGTGGCTACAGGTACTCACAATAAATATTCCAGTTTCAATTTTGTACCCTGGAACCTGCAACTGACTTGGTGATGGGTGTCCTATAAATACCCATCACAGATAGGTAGAGTAGATAAGTTAAGTCCAATAGGTATATGAGAGAGAGAGAATGCTCCATGGGATGATTCATAATGAAAGACTGAAAAGGCATAATAGGAATAGCTTGGCTAAGCAATGACTCAGGCAACATAATAACCCACTAACATTTGTTTGTGTAAACGTGGCGAAGGGAATTATTTAGGGAGATGCAAGGTAGTATAGCTAAGAATTACAGGATGAAATTCATTAAGGGAGAATTCAAGATGGCTAGCATGAAAAATGTCTAGACTATAAGATCTCAGAGGCTATGGGAAAGTCTCTCAAGGGCCCCTACAATTTCATAATTTTCAAAACTGGACTCAACAAAAGACTGAAAAAGGTACTATAAGAAATGATGCTACGTTCTCACTGGGACTTGACTGGTTGACCTCTGTAACATCTATTATTATAGCAACAGTGGATTGCAAGTAAGCTGCTTCTGGCAGCTTTTATAAGGGACTTTGGTTGATCTGGTTCTGACTTACTTTTGTGCTGTTATACACAGAGAGGTGCCAAACCAGTCAGCACATTTGGAGGCTCACCGAACATTCGCATACTTGAGTGCTAGCTGGTGGCTGTAAATGCTGACAGAGGGAAGCACCATCTTCTGACTGTTTTTAAAAACAACCTGCAGAAAATCCCCCTAACAGCATACCCACTAACTTGAGAATAGCTGCATAACCAATGAACCAGGACCAATCAGACCCAGCCCTTAGATGTAGGGTCAAATTCAGTTCTCACTTTCATAGGGGTAAGTCTGGGTCCAGTGACCTCTGACTTTGCTCCAGTTTCACATTTAAGTAGTGGAGTTGCTCTAGATTTTTCACCAGTGTAACAGAGCAGAATATGGCCCTTAGTATGCATAACAGGGCCAAATGCTCTGCTACAGTCAATGGGTGCAGCTCCATTGACTTAAATGGCATTCCACCCATTTTGAACAGCAGAGAATGTGACCCATAATATTTCTACATGGAGGAATTCAGGAAGTACAGGAAGTGTTGTTGAATTTGAAGGGATATTGGCTATAGAATGTAACAACTTCATCCATAGATAAATGTTCTGATTCTTATGGACCAGAGGAGTGGATGGCTCAAGGGATGGGGGACAGGATACAAAGCCTTTCATCCCCAGGTTCAAAGCTAGCTGTAATGGGGTATACTGGCCCTCTAAGAAAAGGGAATTGTGAGGGACAGGCTCCAGGCTACTCTATTCCAAGTAGCCCCGACAGGACAAAAACCATGTGGACAACAAGGGCAACCGTGGGGGGAGAGGAAGCAGCCCCAGGATAAGACTGAGTCTCGGCAAAAAGAGACAACTGTCTCTTTACAAGGCTCTTGATTCCATGCCTTTAGTGGGGGGCGCAAGGCTGCCCTTTCTTCCAGTCAACCCTCCAACCAATGAAAGCAACCCTGGGGGAAGAGCCACACATGGCTTCCTGGTCTCCCTGATGGGAGACATTGTTCTGCCAGCAAACTTTCAACCCCTGGAAGGGAGGAGTGACCTGGTTGTGGAAGAGGAGAAATCCCTGCACCCCAACTGGTGCTACTGAGGTCTGAGTTTAAAGTCGATTTTGAATTTGGAATGCTTTGGCAGCCAACCCAGGTGAACTGGTGCCAGGAAATTTACAGGGCGCACCAAAAACAGTGGCTTTGGGTGGTAGGCTCATGGTACGCCACTCTAGCCCAGAGAGTTACCACCTGAGGACTGTTCAGTAATCAAAAGCAGAGGGAATGAGTTTGGTGATCTCAGTGCAGTTTCTAGTGGCCATTATCCATAGCAAAAATGTTGCTGTCACAACCACAAATGGCATCAGCCTGAGACTGAATGGAGTCTGGAAACAAAGCTACCTCTCTGTCCTAGAGGAGATCCCTCCAGAAAAAGACTGATGGGGGAATTTGGAAAAGCTTTCATTGTCCAATATGCCGACACTAAATTATCTCTCTCTCACACGCACAGCTACTCACCAATATGAAAGATAAATTCATCCAAACTTGGTCATCTTTCATGTATGTTTTTGCTAGGGTGATGATAAAGCTTGGAAGTTTTGGGGCACGGTCACATGTTTACAGTTACAAGTGTAGTTGCAGAATAGATAAGAGGCACGTCACTGCAGCATCTGAACAAGTGGAAGCTAAGGCTAACTCGATAGTTCTGGTGCTATTGTAATTTGGGGTTCGCTTTGATGAAGAGGAAGGCATGGGGCTCTGGGAATGCTGTTCTGTAGTTATGTTGTAACTGATACTTAAAGATGAAGTAATTAGTTCCGTATACATTACAGGTAGGGGTTAGCAATTGTACTACTCTTCCCACCCTCTTCCTTATCTTTCTGAGGTAAGATAGAACAACACTGGAAGCACAATGGACTGTTTGTAGCTGTGATGCTATGGAGCAGAAGCACAGCTGGTGCATTGGATGCAATGGGAGTGGAGGAAAGAGGAATGTAAGTGGGTGACTATTGGAAGACTTCTTGGCATCAGTGGGCTTTGCATCAAGCCCCTAGCAAACAGTCTGTAAAGCTAGATACAAATCTATTATAAATGCCCATTCCTTACTTCTCTTCTCCTTAAGCACTTAACACAGCAATAGTAGGATAAATTGGGGAGAGCCTGAGGGATAGCTTCCCACCTCAGGCGTGTAGTGGAATGTGCTGGCCTCAGTGGCCAAAACGGAAGATGTACTACAGTCCCTAACCACCCCATGGTGGATAATGGTAGAGTCTGGTTCATGACCCCTTTCCTCAGAGGTTTACATAAGGAGGAATGAGCTTGAGTGATCTAAGTGGCTGAAAATCCATCAGGTTTTTCTTGCCTTTCATTAATAAAAATAAAGCAAGAACAATTAAGTGTCATGAGCCAGAGCGAGCGCACCCAGTGACCAGCTCAGTAACAGTCACATGTGAACTGCAATCACAAAATGGCAGCTACCTCATTTTGGTGCAGGCAAGGAGGCTTAAAGGTGTAGTACACAGAAGACATTGGCACATCTCCTTTCAGTTTCATAGCTCATACACCAGAGTTGTTTAAAGCCTTTGTGCAGACTTATTAGTTGTTTGGCATCTTATGTAACTTTAGGTTTTGTTTTGTTAATTATTTCAGTCCAATTTTAAGAATGGCATGAAGCTCTAGCCTGCTTTGGGCTGCTGTCCTAGATCTAACCTTGGAATTGTTTAACTGTTAATTAGATTTCTTATGGGTTCTGTAATGAAAATACAGCATGCAGCATTCTGGCACCACTAGTAGTTGCATATCAAAACATTTTAAATTATATTTCTACATATCTAATTACTTCCACTGTACTGCTGTAATAGGTTCCAATACAATTACATTCTAGGCCTTTTAATATATAAAAAATGCAGGAACTTAAATTATAGAGAATTTGAAAAACAAAGTTCCCTGGTAGTTTTTCAATATTCATCTAGCCACTTGAGATTCTGCAGTCTTTTGAATAATCCTGGATTTTTATAATCAGAATGATGGAGCAACCTTAAGATAAACAATTCATAAGAAAGTTAAAGTTCATTTTCAGAACAAAACTGGGCCTTTTCCTCTGACTTTCCCTAAAGATAAGGGCTCTGAGGAATTCAGTACATTGAAGATAAATCCTCCTAATATAAAGCAATGTATTCCTAGCTACATGGAGATGAGGGAGACATTTTTCCTCTAATAAACTTCCTTTCTAACCTGGCTACTGACGAAACAAGCCTGTCTCCATGAACAAAGGCATTCCTGTCTTGAGACCTCATTACCCTTACGATAATGCTATTCATTTCTCTAGTACAATTCCTCTGAGGATCTTAAAGCTCCTTGCAAACATCTAATTAAGTATTGCAAGGCACTTGAGAGGTAAGTATTGTTTTACCCATTTTACAGTTCTGTAATTTGAGCTGGGGAGAGAGGTTCAGTGATTTGCTCAAGGTCAGTTGGTATATTGGAATACACTGGTCTCTTCCCATCTCACAAAGGACCCACTGCCACACCCACATCTCTTTCCCAACATGGGCAAAACTAACAAAATTGGTTCTTCAGTCCACCCTGGGACACAGCTCCCCTTTACTTCTCAGTCCTTCCTGCAGGAATCTTCTGTGCGCTGTTCACTGAGCACCACTAACCGGGGCTTTCTTCCTGGGGGCCCTTTTTCCCCAGCAGGTTCCCACTGCCTCCTCTTCTGGGGAGCTTCCTGCTGCTCTCTGGCCCTAACTCAGAGTCTTCCCTAAGGCCCAGCTGCCCTCTTTTTTTTTTTTTTTAAACCTAATTGGGGGCAGCTGACCAGTCTCACGTGCATTAGCCTTGTGCCCGCTTAAAGGGCCAATGCCAACCTGTGACACGTCTCCCCCTTTTAAGACCTTGCCCACCCATAGGCCAAGCCTTACAGCTGCTATTTCTTTTCGGAGGCTCTGTAGCACATGTTCTGGCAGTCCCCCAGTCTTCACGATGACTCACAAAACAGGTGTCCCCTGACTCCCCTGCTACAAAGGAACTGCATTCACCCTTGGCCGTTTTCCTGGGTCCTGGCCTGCTGATGAGGTACTGTCTGGGTCCCCACTTCACTGCTCAGTCTCTACAATGAGCTGCTCCTCCCTGGCACCCTTCTCTATCTGGAGCATGGCCAACACCTGCTCCAGTTGTTTCCCCCACTACCTTCACCCGAGACCTGGCTCATTCTTGTTTCACTTTTATCTTCTGATCAATGATCTTCTACCAGGAGCTGCTTACATTCCTCTAGCTCTCATAGATATTCTTTCAGCTGTTTCCATAAGCTCTGAAGAGGATAGGAGGTTTCCTCTTGGCTGTCTCAACTCAAACTTCCAGCTCCCTCCACTCCTTTTCCAATGGAGTATTGGTTTTCTCCATCCTAGGCTGTTGCCCTGGGTTCATGACACCTTTCCTCTCTGCCTGCTTTTGCACTACTTTCCTCTGCATCACTCCCGGAAAACCCCACCAGTCTGTTCCCAAAATCACTGGCCACAGAAGATCCTTGGCTACCCTAACACATAGCCAGCCACTCCCCTACTGTACCTCCAGCTCAACCTCTGCCGTGGGATAGACCAGTATGTTGCCCTGTACACATGAAACATGTACAGGGAGATGCTGGTCCACTTTCTTTGCCAACACTCCATTTTCCCAGACAAGGGTGCACCTGCAACCTGGAGTCCATGAGACCTACTGACAGTCTTCCCAGCCTGACTGGTACCTCATATGGCCACGACCCAGTGCCATTCAGAGTGGACCCCAGGTTCACAAGCCTGGCTCTAATAACAGGCCAGGCAAACACCCTCCATTTATTGAGCATTCTCTCCTAATATTCCCAGGCTTGCCACATCTGAAGCGTACCACTGGACTTCCTCCTGCCCCCAGAAGCACTTCTGCTAGATCGTAGGTCTGAATGCGGTATCTCCTGCAAATCCTCCTGTTTTGGGCTACTTGGGAAGTTCTCCCATTGAGAGCTTACCCTGAGCTAGGGAGTCATCGGGATCCCCTCGTCTAGTCTCTCCCAGTGGGCCACTCCTAGTCTGCCATGCCATTCAGGCCAATCCGCTCCTTTGGCCTCAAAGGTGGCTTCTGCCCACCCACAGAAGCACTCTGGAATCACCTTACCCAGCTCTGGGATTCCAATGGAAGGACCTTCACAATCAATGGTTTTCTCTATGGAAGTTGTCTCTGGGCATAGCCATCAGGCAGCAAGATCCTGTAATCCTGTGGTCATGCCCCCTGTGAGAATGGTCCAGCCCCAAAATGGTGCCAGTGTGCCTCCGGCATCAGTCCTAGTCTATCCAAGAGGACAGCCTTCACCACAGGTTAGGAGCTCGCCTGTTTGTCTCTCGCTGCCCAGTAGGCTGCCTGTGCCTCATGCCAGAAACAATGCTCTGCAGCCACCCAAATCAATTCGTCCCAGCCCACTGCACTGGCCACTCACTTCAGGGTATGCAGGAAGGCGTCCAGATCATCCTCTGGCACCCAGGGACCAGCTGGCCCAAGCTACTCCTTCCAGTATCCGCTGAATTTCCCCAGAGTCCCTTGGCCCAGCCGTGTCTGCATCTGCTCCTGTTGCTGGAAGTGGTTGCAGTGACCCTGCTGTTGAGCCTCTTGTTTCTGCGGGCTGCCCATCCATTGCAGGAACATAGCCTGGACCTGTTGCTGCTGCCTCTGTAATGCAGCTGTCTTCTGCTGCTGCACATCACCTCCTCCACCTTTCCTGATCACCCAAACTAGGGTGGGGGGTTGTCAGTCAAAAGTCAGAGGCTTCAATTTCCCTTGGATTCCGGAGGCCAATCATCTGCCCACATTCTCCACCATGTGTAATGAGCTGGCCAGCTACACAGCTCACAAAGGACCCACTTCCACACCCAGCGTCTCTTTCCAGGCAGTTTGATTTTCCTCATCCTAGGCAAAAGTAACACAACCAGTTCCTCAGCCCTCCCTGGGATACAGCTTGTCACGGAGTCCCCCGGCGATGCTCTGGAACTGCTCCCCACAAAGCCAGTCAGGACTTTAGGGAGCCTCCTCTCCCTCGGAGCAGACCGTCTTCAGGGCAAGAAGCTCACATGGCTTCACCTCCTGGGTCTCTCCTGGGAGCATTCAGCATATGCCCCTCCGTGCACTTCCCACAGCGAGTCCGTCCTGGCGGGGTCCTGGGGAAGCCAAAGGGTTCTGTACCCCTCACTTCGCAGTCAGACGTGACTCTCATAGACTTTAAGGTCAGAAGGGACCATTATGGTCATCTAGTCTGACCTCCCGCATGATGCAGGCCACAAAAGCTGACCCACCCACTTTCCCTTAACTCAGCTGTTGAAGTCTCCAGATCGTGATTTAAAGACTTCAAGTCGCAGAGAATCCTCCAGCTTGCGACCCCTGCCCAATGCTGCGGAGGAAGGCGAAAAACCTCCAGGGCCTCTGCCAATCTACCCTGGAGGAAAATTCCTTCCCGACCCCAAATATGGCGATCAGTAGAACCCCGAGCATACAGGCAAGCTTCTCTAGCCGGACCCACATTTTACCAGCGATGGCACTTTATTACCTAATTGACTAAAATCACGTTATCCCATTAAACCATTCCCTCCATAAACTTATCTAGCCTAATCTTGAAGCCAGAGAGGTCTTTCGCCCCCACAGTTTCCCTCGGAAGGCTGTTCCAAAATGTCACCCCTTTGACAGTTAGAAACCTTCGTCTAATTTCAAGCCTAAACTTCCCCACGGCCAGTTTATATCCATTCGTTCTCGTGTCCACATTAGTACTGAGCTGAAATAATTCCTCTCCCTCAGCCAGCCAGTAAAACAGAGGTTTATTAGATGACAGGAACATGGTCTAAAACAGAGCTTGTAGGTCCAGCGAACGGGACCCCTCCGCCAGGTCCATTCCGGGGCCCAGCGAGGCAGACCCCTGTCTGCCCTCCCTTCCAGTCCCCAGCTAGCTCCAAACTCCCAGCCCCTCCTTCTCTGGGCTTTGTCTCTTTCCCCGGGCCAGGAGGTCACCTGATCCCTTTGTCTCCAACACCTTCAGTTGGCACCTTTGCAGGGGAGGGGCCCAGGCCATCAGTTGCTAGGAGACAGAGTGTCGGGCATTTATGTGCACTGGCCTTTTGCTCTGTAGCAACCATACACCCTTATCCCACCACCTAGATACTTAAGAACTGCATAGGGGAAACTGAGGAAAACATTAAGAACAGTCCCACTTCGTCACACAGCTCCCAGGGGATTTCCCTCCTTTACTTCACAGTCCTTCCTGCTTCAGGGCTTCCTGCAGGAATATTCCATGCTCTGTTCTCTGAGCACCACTACACTAGGCTTTCTCTTTGAGGCCCTTTGTTCCCACTACCTCTCCTCCCAGGGGATGCTGGTAGCCTGCTGTCCTAGGAACAACTTAACAACCTCCTCCTGCTGTCAGCGGCAGCTGCTGCCCTTGCTCTCCAGGTCTCCACCTCACCTCTAGGGCCGGTGTCCTCTTCTAGACCTAATTGGGGTCAGCTGATCAGTCAGGTGCACTGACCTTGCTCCCTCTTACAGAACTAAGAAAAGAATCCAGGCCTCCTTGCTCCCAGCTCTTCGTTCTAACCAGTAGACCAGAGCAGCTCACACAAGCTAACTAATGACAACATTCTTTTGTAAGCTTTCAGAAATGTTTGCGCACACAACAGATTTCTGCTGGGATGAGAGTCAAGTGTCCAATGCATCAGTAATTATTGTCTACCTCATTTATCCTTCATTAAAACCAGTTGGAGGGCCATACACTCTAGAGTGGACCAGAGATATGCCAAATAGTTCTGCAAAAGCCTCGATGTTTGTTTCATGTGCAGTATAGACATGTTTTCTCCAGCATGCTGAGTCCATTCACTACATATGCCTACATCCTGCAAAGGCAAAGAAAACTCATAACGACGTTGTTATATCTTTGTACTATGGGGCTAAAAAATAGCAGTGTAGACATTTGGGCTCAGGCTGAAGCCACGGGTCTGAAATCCGGTGAAGGTGGAGCTCTGAACACGGGCTCCATGCCTAGCAAGAGCATGTGCACTGCTTGCTGTGGCCTCCTAGCGCAAGCAAAGTCAGTTGGCCTGGGCTCTGAGACGCACTGCCATGCTTGGTGTTTTTTTTTTTTTTTTTCCAGCATAGATATGCCCTTTGTGTCTTGACCTACACAGTAGGTCACAAGTGTTTAAGACATACGTTTTGGGTAGGGGATGGAAAGCATTCCTTTGCGAGGAAATAATCCCCACGTTTTAGACACCTAAGTATACATAAAATAGAACAAAGTTAATGGGAAATGAAAATCATTGAAGTGGGTCCTTTTGAAGCAAGCAATTGTGACTTTAAGGCAAAGTTCTAGTAAGCTCCTTCACCCTACCTCGCCTGACACAGCACCAGGGTAGGATTCCAATCTAGGGCCCTGATCCAGCAATTGGATCCATGCAGATGTGCCTTGCATGCAGAGTTCCATTCACTTCCGTGAGGCTCTGTGTAGCTGCAAGATCTGCCCATGTGGATCCATTTGCAGGATCTCAGCCTAACTAAAAAGCTCCTTGAGTGGGGACCCCACAGATCCAGAGGCGTGATCGTGGTCTGCTGGTTAGGGAACATGGCCAAGTGGCGGGGTGGTATGCAATATATGCTTGGAGAGCTACACATGGCTATTTTGGTGTGTCAGTAAGGTGCACCCCACTACCACGCCCTTCCACCCCGAGCCATATACCATGTCCACAGGAATGGTTCTGGCATTGCAGCATGCTTGGCACTGCTCCACTCCCATTTCCCCTACTCCCCACGTGATTCATATCTCCTGTAGCAAAATCCATGGGCTCCATTCTCCAGTAAAGCCACGAGAAAGCTATTCAGAGCAAGGGTTTTATAAATCAGCTCCTTAATCTGACAGAGCTGAGGACAGTCACATGCCCAAAGCTTGACACACAATGGTTTAATCTAACACAGTTTAACTTATTCTCTGCCTTGTTAAATTGAAACTCTGCAAACCCACCTGACGTCAGAGAGCTAGGTAACTTCCAGAGTGTCCTCCCCTCTTTCAGCTAGAGCAGCCTGCCAATCCCCGAAAACCTTACGCTGCCTTTGCTGCTTTTAGTAGCCTGGCTATGACTGTAGAGCACAATAAAACAGTCTGCAGAGTTACCCGAGTCCTGAGGCAGCGCAGCTATAACATAGGACCCTTGAGTGTGTGCTGTTGCCTGACGGAGCAACTCTTATTGCTGTTATAAGGCTTCTCTCATGCAATGTGGCTGAACAGCTCCCATCTGACTGGATCAATTGGCAGCTTGCAGCACTGATGTATTTCTCCCACCCCCATGGCTAGATTCATCCTTTAGTTTAGCACCTGGGCAGCTGCGCAGGACGGTCTGCTTTCAGTAAGTTGGCTCTGCACTTTTCCTTCAAGCTTGTCAATCAAGAACCCTTCTACACAGTTTAAGGGCCTGATTCTGAGAGGTGCAGAGCCCAATAATTGTAGCAGGGCTTGAAGGTTGCTTGGCATTTCATGGGATGAGTCTCTAATCCCTTCTGTCTCTCCAGCCAGTCCACAGCTTGCTTTCTGCACAGTGGCTGTTTCCTCTGACAACATTTTCCCCTTAAACCCGGTCTCCGTATCTAGAGGCTCTCCTTCCCCTGAGGTTCCTGTACACTCTCAGGCTAGCCTTCAGCCCTAGTGTGACTCCATTAAATTCAGTGCAGTTGTGCCAGTTTGTACCATTTGTCACACATTTTCCACATACAATCAATGCCATGTTCACCAATAGCTCTTAAAAATTCTACAGGCATGTTGTCTACCTTCATTTTCCTAATAGCATGCACCACTTCCTCTCACAGAATTCAGGGCTCCGTCCCCATACTCTTTTCTGCCACCCTGTATTACGAGTGGTCCTCGTGAGGCATACAGATAGGCACAGTAAACTGTGTGCATTTCATAACTTCAGTGAGGACCCTGCCATCATGAGCTTTTATTATGTTTGATCCATAGGGAAAACTTTTTCGTATGAAGCCTGACCACTGTGAACACACCTTCTGGGTTATTCCTCTTTATAATCCTCAAGTGCCATTCTTTTTGCCCCTATACATTCGCCCTTGTCTCGTCTATTCTGCCTTTCTCTATCTACTCAGTTCCTTATGTTGTCTGCATCTTTCATCTCCAAGCCACTCTCTACCTCCGTATTATATTTCTGCCAGCTCAAGCATTTTTTTTCAGTTAACCATGCTGCGGTCTGACACGTTGACTTTTTGGAATGTGTGTGTTGGCAGTTTCAAGCATAATAGCTTTCATTTTACTCCAGAGGTCATTTGGATTGTTCTCCTTTTTCACCTATGCCAATGCCTCAAACCCATTCTGGACAGAAGTTACATAATTTTTGTTTTATGGACCAGTTAAAATGTGGTGGACCTGTGTGTTGACCATCCTACCTCTTATGTTTTAATTTTATGTTTGAGGCTAACAGCTGCAGGGCTGACCCACAGTCTGCACTTGGGAAAGTCTTTTGTTAATTAAACATGATCTCCAGCATTGCTGTATCATTACCTATGCAATTTGGTTCTGTCATACGATCAGGTGACCTCCATGTGTGTAAATATTTATTTAGAATTTGAGTGAAGATGGTGTTTGAATTCTGCTGCTCTAATAACCTGGCCAGCTAAGTGCCTTCCTCTCTCATTTTGTGACCTCTGATCATTGTTTCCCATTACTTCTTTAGTGAGAAAGTTGGAGCTGTAAGCTCTTCTGAAGTCCCCAATTACAAGGTTGATATCTTTACTTGGGTGTTTTAGTGAGTGTCTCTTCGAGTCATTCATAGATCTCAATCACATCACTTTCGAGCAAAGCTAGTAATATATCAATCATACAAACGTATCCCCCTACAACAGCAGCATCAACATGTATGATCAACATATTGACTAGCTTTGCTCAAAGCTGAATTATCATGGTTCTATTGCTGATTGGCTTATATCCAAGAACACACTTGGATGTCTGCTTGGATGAGATAAATGCAACCTCATTCTCTCTCCTTTTTTTCAGTAAATGGTATCCCTCCATTGTGATGAAATGACCCCTATTCTTCTTGTCACCAAAGAATTTGAAAGAGGTAAGGTAAAAATATGTGGATCTAATGAAAGGACATATTAGCACATGTGCCAAGGAACAGTCCCCAAGAATATACTTGATCAAAAGGAAATGCATAGGAATAGGGTGACCAGATCGCAACAGTAAAATATCAGGACACATTGGGGCGCTGTCGGCCCCACCCACACTCTCCACCCCAGGACTTGCATCTCCCCGCTTGCCGCCACATCCCTCCTCACCCTCCTGCCCACCGCTGGCTTGAGGAGTCCCTCCTTACTCCCGCACTTGCCACTCACCTCCTCACATCCCCACTGGCCCACTGCTTGCCTCCTCACTCCCTGAGTGACAGACCCCTCCCTGCAGCAAGACAATACAAGTGACTAATGATGATGATCCCTTGACTGGGCTTTGGGTCAGACCCATAGTCCTGGCGTTCCCCTAATACACCCTTCCCTTCCCCCTTAGCCATGTCCCCCCCTTGGTGTCCTTGAGCTCCGCATGGATTTGAGTAGGATATATTGTTTCCAAATCACAGTATATCCTGGGATCTTAATCATGCTAGAAAGGGGTGGGCAAACTTTGTGGCCCGAGGGCCACATCTGGGTATGGAAATTGTATGGCGGGCTATGAATGCTCACAAAATTAACAATTCAGAGAGATTCAAATAAACTTTAATAAATTTTAGTGGAAATAAACATAAAACCTTACTTACTATTATAAATATACCATCATAACAATGTATTACAATAATTAAACCAAACTTACCCCTTTCCACGCCCTCTTTGATTAAGGTAAACAATGCAGCTGGTCACCCTTCTTTACAATGGCATCAAAGTTTGGTGTCCTCGTTGTGGAAATCTGCAATACCGAGCTGAGATGCTGGTCAGTTAACTGACATCTGTAGCAAGATTTGTTGTAATTCAGCATGGAAAACGTTTGTTCACACACAGGTGGAGCTGAACAAAACAAGGATTTTCTGTGCCACTTTGCGGATATTTGGGAACTTTGTTTTACGCAAGGAGCCATAAAACTCATCCAGTTTTTCTGAATTGTACTTTTCCTTCAAGGTGGAATTGCACTTTAGATCAATGAGCTCCAGTTGTAATTCTTGCTGGGCTTACTTGTAGTCAAATCCATGGTGGGTATGACACCAGCTCCAGTGTCCTCTCTATCTTCTCAAAGTCAGAGAATTGGCGAGAAAATTCTTCATGCAAGTCACTCAAAATTTTGCTGTACTTTTGTCTGCTCTGGCGACACCTCCAAATATTTCAGTGTTGGAAAGGGAGCGAACACTTAGTCTTGTTTTCAAAACAAATTAAGGACAAACTTGACTTTGAAAGCTGTCACACTAGAATACAATTCGTGTACCAACACATTCTTTCCTTGTAACTTCACATTAAGTTCATTTAAATGTGCCAAGATATCCACACCAAAAGCGAGGTCACACACCCAGTTTGAATTCTTTAATTCAAGGAAATCATTTTCTTTCCCCTGCATCTCCAGAAAAGTGCAAATTTCATCTCTGAGCTCCCACACTACCTTTCCTAGGTTGAGCCAGCAGACATTTGTATGGTAAAGTAAGTCTTGGTGTTTGGTGTCAGTGTCTTCAAGAAAGGAAATGACTTGCCGATGATTAAGTCCTCTCGCTCTTATGTAGTTCACTATTTTCACTACTATGCGAACAACATGATCAATGTCCAGGACATTTTTGCAGAGGGGTTCCTGATGTATAATACGATGCAGAAAAATCATCTCTTTATCAGGGTCGTCTTCCTTTACTTTGTCCTGAATTCTTTTTAAAAATCCTACATTTTCCCCAGTTAAATTTGGTGATCCATCTGTGATTACATTTGCCAGTTTACTCCAGGGGAGTTTCAGATGTTCAAAGCAGCCAGACACCCTCTCGTATAAATCCGATCTCTTAGTTGTGCCTTTCATTGATTCCATTGATAAAAATTCCTCCGATTTCAAATTTGTCGTCAATTCCTCTGACAAAAATCTATAACTGTGCTGTGTCCTTAATGTCAGTGCTGTCATCGAGAGCTAACAAAAACAATGTAAAGCCCTGTGCTTTCTTGTTCAACTCAGAAGCCAAATGTTCATCAATCACTTCTACACAGTGAGTAACAGTTCTTGGTGACAAACTAATGTTCTCAGATTTGTTTTGGTATTCCAGGCACAGCATACCAGCAATATCAGCCATGTATTTTTTCAAAAACTCCCCTTCAGCAAAAGGCTTATTTTGTTTAGCAATTTTAAACGCCAGAACATAACTTGCCTTTGTAGTGGCTTCCTGAACTGTTGCTTGTTGCACATAACTATTTTGCTGAGCTTTTAAGTTCGTGGCGAGTTTCTCAGCTTTTCTTGCCCTTTCCTCAGTTGTTAAATTGCTGCCATGATTAGGATGTTTCGTTGAAAAGTGGTGATTCGAATTGTACTCCTTGAACACTGCGATGCTCTCCTGACAAATCAGGCATACAGCCTTCGAGTTCACGTTTGTGAAAAAATATTTTTGCATTCCATTTTTTGAAAACCTGACACTCGCTGTCTGCTCATTTTTGAAAGGGAAAAGAAAATCCTAACTGCTGCCCTTATTTCAAACTGCTGTTTTACAAGATGGCAGCACTGTGGAAAAAACTGGGCCCTCTCCCTAGCCTGGATTTCTTGGGCGTCAGCTTCCAGTCATTGAAACTCATTGAGATTCACCACCCCCCTGCTCTCAGAAATCTCCTCCCACGTAGGTCCCGACAGCTCACAACTTTGAAAATGGCCACTAAGCACTCTCTGGCCAACTACTCTTTGTTTCATCCTCAACAATGGAAAATTAACACCAGAGTCACCTAAGCCAACAAGTGGCAGGCATGTGGGCTTGTGTGTTCCAGACTCTGATGGCGTGTGTGGGTTGTGCAGCAGCCGGAGTAACATGCGTGCCCTCACTCCCGTCACACAGGTCCTGAACAAGCTTCTGACCCCACTCCCTGGCAGGAGCAGGGCAAGCCCCCGACCCTGCTCCCCGGCCAGAGTGCCGGGGGGAGCGGGGAAAGCCTCTGACCCCACTCCCAGGCCAGAGCGGGGCAATGGAACTCGAGGGCTGGATTAAAAGGTCTGACTGGCTGGACGTGGCCCGTGGGCTGTAGTTTGCCCACCCTTGTGCTAGCAGGTTACAACCTGCAATCCCAAGGGAAGATTGTGTATCAGGATTTGGCCCTAAATATCCTGAGTCAATCACACAAGCAAAACCCACAGAGCAAATCCCTACTGCCGACAATCACACCCCAGCCTGTGCCCTGAGGTCAGGGCAGTGCATTAGAAATATTTACCTTTACGGGGGAGGACTTCCTAGGAGTCTGTAACGACCCCACTACTTGTAACTTCTGAGCTCACCCCTTCAGTGTGATGTCTTTCATCACAAATCCTGCACTTCCTCTAGGCTGGGGAATCAACTAGAGGCTGAGGAAACATCCACCTCTGAAACTTCAGATTCAACCTTCATTTACACTACTGCAAATCTGGAGTGACTCCACTGAGGCCAGGGCAGTAACCGGAGCACACTTGGAGCCCTCCCTGTGGAATGGAGCATTCAGAAGGAGACAGCAGGAGTTTGCTTGTCAGTGGGGATCCTGGAGTCTCCTGTTGCAGTAAAATAGTTCTGGGGAGGGGGCTGATTTCTGAAAACTCTGGCTCCCTTTAGAGCAGCCACACGTGCCCAGCGAGGCAGCGTCTGAATGCCCACTGGCGGTATTGAGGCCATGCGATTTGTGCACCTTTGGGAATGGCTGGGATTGGGGAGCTGGGGCTAACAGCGAGGCTGCCGTGTGCAGGGCACTCACACTGCACTGAGTCAGGTGCATGCCCCCCAGGTGCAGCCCCTGCTCTCCAGTGGGGTAAGTGACCTGGGCAGTAGTTGAGCAGCGCTGAACCCCGACCTGCCCTGGACTGAATCAGCATGTGCAGAGCTCCAGCAGCAGCCTCTGCAGCCCTGTCCCTGGTGTGGCTGGACACCTCCTTTCCCTGTCTCCGCTGTGAGCTAGGTGGGTCGGTCTGCACATGTCAGAGGACTTATTCCTTCACTCTCCCACTTCCCTGGTCCTTTTCGTATGAACCGAGAGCAACAATACCCGAAGTCTGAAGGTGAAAACAAGTCTATGTTTATGGGGGTGAGCTTCCAGCAAGCTTAAATCCAAGTTCCTTTTTCCTTATTTTCGAATCCTGACTTACTTCCGGTTTGCCCCTAATTTATATAGTAAGAGTCTCAGCTATGCCTTAACCAATCATTTTACTGAAATTTACCTAACCAATCCTAACATATTGTAACATGATTAGCTAACCAATTATATCCCAC
>NW_020664462.1:15370444-15377433 GCF_002925995.2 Terrapene triunguis | reverse complement strand
CCCACCACCTTAATTAGTTTACACCCAGCAAAATTAATTATACAGCAGACAGAAACCATCACAGAGACCATGCAAATAAACAATAGCAAAGTGGGAACTATGACAAAACAATACAGAAGTGAGGATTTCACAACTACATCTATAAAGACATAAGTGTTTCCCAACTATGTCTATTGATAAGTGAGTTCTTACCAAACAGAAAACTATCAAACTACATTTCTTTTTACATCTTCTAGGCTCTTCCCTTTATCTGGAGGTGATAGATCGGATCACCTCCCTAACAGCCCCAGATTGCCTGATTTCAGTATGACTAGTTTGGAATGGGAGGATGTGACCGTTCGCTTCCCAGCTTATGGCTGCCTCTGCTGCTTAGCCAATAGGGTGACCAGACAGCAAATGTGAAAAATCGGGACAGGGAATGGGGGGTAATAGGAGCCTATATAAGAAAAAGACCCAAAAATCGGGACTGTCCCTATAAAATCGGGACATCTGGTCACCCTATTAGCCAAAGGCCTTAGCTTAAGACCAGGGCCTCAGACTGTCACAGTGAGAGAAGGCCCTTACACAGGCACACAGTGATTTTGATTCTTTCTTTTATACCTCTATCACTAGCTAAGTGATAAACATATACCTAAATTCTTAAAGTATAGGCCTTTACAGACAGGCCTGAATATCTATATCCTAACAATGCTCTGCTATGGGGGGATGCAGCTATTACCTCTGGGGGGCATCTGCCCCTCCACCCACCCCCATGCAAAAACAGGTGGGGAAAGAAAAGCTTGAAAATGGCAATGCTTCACTTCTGGCAGCCTCACCCGTCGAACATGGAGCCGTGTCTCATTTCAGAGCCGGCGGTTCTAGCCCTTCCACTGCATCCACAGCGCCGACCCCGGGGGATTCCCTGCCTGGCTCTGGGTGCCAGCTGCCCTGCTCAGCCCTTCTTAGGGGCACCCCGAGTGCAGAGGGGTCCAGCTCCAGGGTCCTGAGAGCCATTGGAATGTGCCAGTCCTGGGGCTGGGCCGGGGGTCAGCAGCCCCTCGGGCTCAATTGGCTGGGGTGGGTTTTCCTGTCTGTTGTTGCTGCAGAGTGAGTCTCCCGGGCGGCAGAGCTTTCTGGAGGTGCTGCCCCCATCCCTTAAAATAAATGAGCGACTTCAGTTCACTTGGGATCAGATCCCAAAGCTCGTTCGCCAAGAGCGGGTTTGGATCTGGTGCAGCGTTAAGCCTGGTCACAAAGATCTGGCTGTGATAGCTGAACTGAAGCGCGACTTTTGTTCCCACCTCAAGGAAAGGTCAGCCCTTTCCCGTCCCTCCCGCTCTGCTCAGCGATCGCCAGGAGTCAAGACTCTGGGGGTATGCTCTGGCTTGGGGGGGGGGGGAGACCCCCCCATCAGCCACCTCACCCCCATGTCTGCTCGCTGCTTGCCTCCTCAGTCCTTCACCAGAGCTCCCCTGCCTGCCTCCTCACCCATCTGCCCACCTGCCACTCGCCTCCTCACTCCCCCGCCAGACCCCACCCCCACTGCGAGACTCCCCCCGCCCGCCACTGGCTCGCCGCTCACCACCTCACCCCCACACACGCTGCTGGCTGATTTTCTTTTTTGGTGGTTTGGATTCTGTAGTTTCTGCATTGGAGTGTTGCTCTTTTAAGACATCTGAAAGCATACTCCACACCTCGTCACTTTCAGATTTTGGAAGGCACTTCAGATTCTTAAACCTTGGATCAAGCGCTGTATGTATCTTTAGAAATCTCACATTAATACCTTCTTTGCATTTTGTCAAATCTGCTGTGAAAGTGTTCTTAAAACAAACATATGCTGGGTCATCATCTGCAACTGCTATAACATGAAATATGGCAGAATGTGGGTAAAACAGAACAGGAGACATACAATTCTCCCCCAAGGAGTTCAGTCACAAATTTAATTCATTCATTTATTTTTTTTTTAACGAGCATCATCAGCATAGGAGCATGTCCTCTGGAATGGTGGCCGAAGCATGAAGGGGCATACAAATGTTTAGCATATGTGGCACGAAAATACCTTGCAATGCTGGCTACAAAAGTGCCATGTGAACACCTGTTCTCACTTTCAGGTGACATTGTAAATAAGAAGCAGTCAGCAGTATCTCCCGTAAATGTAAACAACTTGTTTGTCTTAGCAATTGGCTGAACAAGAAGTAGGACTGAGCAGACTTGTAGGCTCTAAAGTTTTACATTATTTTGTTTTTAAGTGCAGTTATGTAACAAAAAACCCTCTACATTTGTAAGTTACACTTACGATAAAGAGATTGCACTACAGTACTTGTATGAGGTGAATTGAAAAATACTATTTCTTTTGTTTGTCATTTTTACAGTGCAAATATTTGTAATAAAAATAATATAAAGTGAGCACTGTACACTTTATTCTGTGTTGTAATAGAAATCAATATATTTGAAAATGTGGAAAAACATCCAAAATATTTAATAAATTTCAATTGGTATTCTATTGTTTAACAGTGTGATTAATCGTGATTAATTTTTTAAATTGCAGTTAATTTTTTTGTTAATCGCATGAGTTAACTGCAATTAATCGACAGCCTTAAATAAAACATTTCAATTTTATCAAAACAAAACATTTTAATCAACTCAACTTTTTCTGAACTTTCATTTCACAGGAAATATTGAAATATCTTGTTTTCAGTCTGTTTTGAAATTGCAGAATTTTCCACAAAACAGAAGATCCAATTCCCACCCAGCTCTACTTTGTTTAAAATCCTGATCTTGCATCTTGAGTCCATCTATACCGTAGACGGATGCTGTTAGTTTAAAATATGTTCAAAAACCAAATTTCCTTACTCCTCATACCAACAAGACAACTGTAGTCCCAGGTGGCTCTACTTGCAGGGTCAGGGCCTGCTAAGAACAGAAATATTTTTTTCTCTATTTTCACCGATCTTGGACAAAGAAAACAGACAAATTAGTTTCACTTCATTTCTACTCAATTTCACTTCCTGGTTCTTCTCTCACTCATACAATGTTATAATAGTGGGGGTCCAGACATGTCAGGGAAATTGTAACGGGAAGGCGGAGAGATTCCAGGACCCTATATGAGAACACAGGGCTTTTCTGTTAATGCTTTAGCAAGTGTCTGCGTGCAGCATGAAGGTGCAGAGGACATATTGCTGAGCTGTATGAGCAGATGGAGTCAATTAGCTGCAATCAAATTATAAAGGTGGGCACTCCCCCTGCCCTATTTTTAAGGGTAGAATAAATTAATATGCATAAAGGGGAGGAAGTTTTGGAACAGTCAAGCTTAGTGGTTGTTTCCGACTTTTCAATAAACCCCAGGACGGGGTTATGTTTGGACTGAATGTGGTCAGTATGCTTTCTTAGGAGCCATTTTCATGGAATCTTTAAGCCACAAAACAGGGAGACTTCCATTTAGTATTAATCTTTAGTGTTTTCTTCCAAAAGGACTGGAAACAACAGAAGCAAATATTTCAAGCATGTGGAATACTTCTTGGATAAATATTTTAAAACAATTCTCCACCTTCTTATGCTCATTTAGACTCCCCCTAGAAGCTGGATCAGGCCCTGAATTGTATCTACTTGTTTGTTTGTTTTTATTCTTTGTGCTTGGCAGGTGGCATTTTTGTTCAGTGATTCATCCTCAACCACATGTATTTATCTAATCTGACATTTTAATCATGCAAATAAGGATCTCCTTAATGAAGAAAAAATGAATTTCTCAACAGCTGCTATGTACATAGTGACAGTCTTGCTAATGTTATTACATTTGTAATATGGTTAGTGACTTTTCATAATTGCTAAAAATTTAAATTT
This sequence comes from Terrapene triunguis, assembly GCF_002925995.2. NCBI lineage: Eukaryota > Metazoa > Chordata > Testudines > Emydidae > Terrapene > Terrapene triunguis. The sequence continues at coordinate 15,373,614 of NW_020664462.1, read as the reverse complement.
ACCATCAGAGTAAAGGTTACATGAAGAACCATATGATTCCTGTTTTCATTCTGGGTGGTTTTTTTTTTAGAATGTTTTGGACTCTTAAGGAATGTCTGAAGTCATTCAATCCTAGCTATTTTATAGCGTCTACTGCAGATGGCTTTGCCTTTGTTGCTCACCATCTCTGGCAGAAAGACAAAACAAAGGAAGTGGCAACAAGACAGCTAGTCTGCAACCTTTTTTGGCTCCTTGTCTTTCAAATTGCATTGTGCTGAGCAAATACAGTGACTCATTCTTTTTTAATAGACATCTGCCCTCCTACAGTTTTCATGTGCATGACTTCACTGTTTTACATCTGTCTCTGAATAGCACTGTAATTTGAGCTGCAAGAGGTCACTCAGGATATGTCTACACTGCAATAACACAGCTGTAGCTAGCCCGTCTCAGCTGACTCAGGATCATGGGGCTCTGGCTGTCAGGGCCGGCTCCAGGGTTTTTGCCGCCTCAAGCAGCCCCCCCGTCCCCAAAAAAGCCACGATCGCAATCTGCGGCGACAATTCGGCAGGAGGTCCTTCGCTCTGAGTGGGAGTGAAGGACCGTCCGCCGAATTGCCGCCGAATAGCTGGACGTGCCGCCCCTCTCCGGAGTGGCCGCCCCAAGCACCTGCTTGCCAACATGGTGCCTGGAGCCGGCCCTGCTGGCTGGGGGACTATCAGTGCCGGCTCTAACTTTTCTGCCGCCCAGGCAAAAAAGAAGAGCGCCGCCCCACCATAACCCCCCCACCCCAGTGCCATGCCGCTGACCCTTCCCCCCCCCCGGATTGCCGCGCCGGGCAGCCGAAACCCCCAGAATGCTGCGCCGCCCAAACCCCTGCCCCACCCCCAGCGCCGCGCCACCGAAACAAAAAAAAAAAAACAAACCCTCGAGCGCCGCCCCGTGAACAAAAACAAAAACATCGCGAGCGCCCCCCACCACCCCAACATTGGCCGCCCCTTATAAGGTGCCGCCCCAAGCACGTGTTTGGTCGGCTGGTGCCTGGAGCCGGCCGGTGCCTGGAGCCGGCCCTGGGGACTATACGATTGCAGTGTAGACATTCAGGCTTGAGCTGGAGCCTGGGCCTTGGAACCCTTGTCCCATCACAAGGGAGCCCTGGGATCCCACAACGGGAAGGGTCCTAGAGGCCAGGCTCCAGCCTGATCCCAAACATCTATACTGCAATTTTATAGCCCTGCAGCCTAAGCCGTAGTCAGCTGACATGGGCCAGCCCCAGGTGTATTATTGCAGTGTAGACATACCCTCAGCCGGTATCTGCTTCCAGACCCTCACAGACTTCATGCAAGGTAGTTAGTGTCCTATATTTTGATATATGCAGTGCTAATCACATCCTTGTCACATATGTTTCGATGTTACAGTTTACCCTTAGACCAACCCCAGATTCAATGAATCCATTACAAGCTTAGAGTTATGAAATGAAGAATGACAGGAATAAAGATTAAGACTTGGCAGAGGTGCTATAAAGTCCTGAAACGAGCAGAATAGAAAGTGACTCATCCAACTCTGCTGTGAGTAAGCTGTGGGTTCTCAGTGGCTGCAGAAGCTGTGAACCAGAAATAGTTGTTTCACACTGAATGTGCTAGGTCTTCTCTCTCCTCTTGTGTTCAAGGTGCTGTATGAGAGGCGCAGGAGGCTTAGCTGAATGTTCCCTCATCTCCAAAGAACAAGACAGTCAGAAATGAGTTGGGAAGAGTGCCCTGTTTTCAAGGGAGCAGCACTGCTACTGAAATTTTCTTTGACCTTCTCCTTAGCAAACAAGGGGCTAATGTTTGATTCCAGCCCCCAAAACAGACCTGCTGCAATTAGTCCCCTTGTCTTTTTGAACATACGTTTGGACTGTGTCAATGAGACACATAGTACCAGCAATATGTCCTGCCTAATTTTCATTCATTGCAAACTATATTGAGGTGGGTTTTTTTGGCAGCAGCAGCATAGGAGGAAGGATGCTCATACGCTTATAGACCACTACGAGGGAATAGTGGAGCCGTCTCCAACATTTTCCCACAAACTTCCCGTGTTCCTTTGTGAAAGGAAGAAAGATGAAGAATTAGGGGCAAGAGAGGGAAGAAAACAGAGGAAAGAAGAGGAGACATTGTCTAGACAATTTCACTGGTTCTGTAAAGCACCAGGCACATTTATGGAGCTATCTTAATAATAAAACAGGACACTGGGAATCAAGCCAGTCCTGGGGTCTACTCCTGACTCTATTGACTTTGTGACCTTGAACAAGTCACTTAAGGAGAGATCTCCAAAGACACAGAGGGGAGTTGGGTATTCTACCAGGCCTAGCAGTCAGGGCCTGCTGCCCCAGCCTCTTTTCATCCTGTAAGTCCAGGATCCCTGAATGGGGTCCAGCGGAGTCTGCTTTCTTGTCAGCAGACCCCTGGTCCTACCCACTCGCAGAGGCGAATCGGGTGGGCACGGGGACCCTGGCCCATCCACTCTACCAGGTCCTGAAAGTGTGACAGCACAGGCTGGCCTAGACTTGGCCCACTTCCTGTTCACCTTCCCCAGGGCCACTTCCTACCCCACTGGATGTCTCAGTTTGGGACATGGCTGCTGGTTAGTCCTTTGCTCCAAACCCCTAGAGTCTCAGGGCTGATGCACAGATGCAGGTGCCACACGTGGCTCTCCCTACGTCTGGGGTGATGTCTCAAAGAGCGAGGGGGAGACAGCTGGACCTCCACAGTAAGAGCTGCTTCTCCTCCTGTCAGAGCAATACTCAGGGCCGGCTCCAGGCACCAGCTGAGCAAGCTGGTGCTTGGGGCGGCAGATTGTTGGAGGTGGCATTCTGCCCAATCCTAGGGCGGCACGGCCGCTTTTTGGTTTGTTTGTTTGTTTGTTTGGTGTTTGTTTTGTTTTGTTCTTGTTCTGCTCCGGCCGCCCTATAGGGGGCGGCGGCGCGGAGAACCAGAGCGCCCTGCAGGGCAGTCCTCTTCCTTCCCTCCCCGCTGACCGGAGCAGAGCCCTCGCGGCAGGAGGCGGCGCAGCGGGAGGGGCCGCGTGGCAGCGCCCCTGCTGTAGCCCTGGCCGCCCCCTTCTCTCTCTCTCTCCCGCCTGCTCCCTCCCCCTCCTCCGGTCCCCCTGCACCCGCACTCGGGCTGTGCCACAGGTTTTTTTTTTTTTTTTTTTTT
>NW_020664462.1:15358882-15370344 GCF_002925995.2 Terrapene triunguis | reverse complement strand
TTTTTTTTTTTTTTTTTTGCTTGGGGCGGCCAAAAAGCCAGAGCCGGCCCTGGCAATACTCCCCCTGGAAATGGATTCTCTCCTTTCCCCTGCTGGAGCTCTTTTTATCCTGCTCCTTCTGCAGGGGCATGTTCAGCAGTGCCTGACAGGTGAGGCATTGCTGGCCCAGTACTGCTGCAGTCTTTCCCCTGCTGCAGCCTTAGAGATGGGTTTGTAAATTCCATCACACACTCTCTGCCACTGTCGGATTGCCTCAGGCCAGCCAAGTCCCTGTTGTCTCTTGAGAAGAAGTCTGCATTTTCAAAGTCCTTACCTGCCCAGTGTGGTACTTCAAACCAGTGTAGCTGGAGTGCTAAATACACCACCTCATTTGCATGTTATGGTCCTTCAAGTTCATGGTGAGTAACATCTGAGGGATGCATGATCCATCACCACATAAAATGGCTACTCCCATGGATAGTATCTTAACATCTCAATAGCCCACTTTGCTGATAGGGCTTCTTGCTCTAACACTGAATATGTAACCTCCTGGGAAAATAGCTTCCAGATGAGGTACAGTATTGGACGCTCCTGTCTTCCTATTTCTTTCAGTAGGACTGACCCCAGGCCACTCTCTGAGGCACCTGTCTGCAAGATGAAAGATTTTGAAAAGTCTGGGTAGAATAGGACAGGCTCTTCTGTCAGGTGTTCCTTTAGCGTTCTAAATACTGTATCGTGCTCCCCAGACCAGCAGATCTTTTGCATTGCTGTGCTCTTTATGAGGTCTGTCGGGTCGGGAGGACAGCAATCGCAGCAAATTTGGGGCTGAACCTCCTTTAATATCTGGTCAACCCTAGGAAGCACCATACTTGTTTGTTTGTGGTGCGGATGGGGCAATGTTGCAAAGCCTGCACCTTCCCTACCATTCATCGCAGCTGTCCACACCCTCCTGCCCCCCATATAGCCCAGGTAGGTCACCCCCTGGCTGGTCAATTTACATTTGGATGGGTTTGCCATCAGCCCTGAATTTTTGAGAGCCCATAAGATTACTGTGAGGTGTTTCAGGGGGTCATTCCAAGTCTTGCTGTACCAACATCATCAATGTACACTGCTGAATATTGGTCATGGGGCTTTAACACTTTGTTCATCAGCCTCTGGAAGGCGGCTGCTGCTCTGGGCATATAGAAGGTGATCTTTTCTCACAATCCTGCAGTAAGGGGGATCTGCTGATATCCCCCAACAAAATCAAGGATGGAGATGTACTCAACAGCCCCTAGCCTCTCCAACAGTTTATAAACTCTCAGCATTGGGTATGCATCAGACTTGAATACAGCCTTTACCCTTCTTGGCTCCCCGCTGGGAACGGGGCAGCCGCACCGGGCTTCTCGGCTCCCTGCTCCCTGCTGGGAATGAGGCAGCAACTGGACTCCAGGCACAGAGCTCCCCGCTGGGTGCAGACATGCTCCCCGTGGGGAGTGAGGAGCTGAGACCCCGTGGGGGTACCCAGACTCCCGATGGAGAGAGCTGCACCCGGTGTCCAGTTGTCTACCCCGTTCCTGGTGAGAAGGCGCATGTGGAGCTGAGAGCCCTGGCTCTCAGCCCTCTACCCTGGCCCTCTTCCCTGTCCCTCTTCAGTCAGTGAAAGTGCTCCGGGTGAGGACGCACACCACCAACAGAAGAAGGGCAGTGTGGACATGAACCACCACAGTAATTATTGCGGTGGATGTTTATAGGGTGGACGTGCCTTTATGCTTGGTCTACACTTAATGTACCAGCATAGCTGTGATAGTCAGGGGCCTGATATTTTTTTTAACCAACATAGCTATGCCAATAAAAGCCCTTGTGTAGATATAGTGATATCAGTATAAGAGTGCTTATACCGGTATAGCATATGGTGGTTCCATTACAGTTAAACCAGTAAAACGTTTCAGTGTAGACAATTCCTTAGTTGCGGTAAATTCTAGGTATCAGCAGGCAACAGAAGCTACTGGTTGGCTGGTTTTTGTCATTCCTCTGAACAGCATTAGCTTGTCACCCTTTGTGTGATAGATGGGGCTGATTGCACTGCTTACTATTAAGGTTGCTCAGTACTTCCCATTATGAGACCCTGTTTCCCGTTGCTTATCACTTTACCCAGCTTAACTTTTTGGGCTGCAATTTGTCATGCTGGGTGTCTGCCTCAAGCTAAATGTGTTTTTGTTTTGTTTTAAGTTTCAGGCAAAACAGTTCAGCCATTTCTGAGAATGAGGCTTGTGGAAAAATGCATTGTTTGCCCATGTTGAAAATTTCTGACAATCTTTTCTTTGAGAAGCTCTAGTTCCCCCATGATTTGGAGCAGAGACTTTATATTTGGCCTTTGTGTCAGGGATATGCCTTTTGCCACTGCAGTGAAAATCTGCTCAACATTGGCCAACTTAAGTCTTTGAAAAATTGCAGTTTGTACGTGCTCATTTAGAGGCTTACTGGAGCTTTGCAGCTAAAATCACCCAAGAGTCTGTCCACGCTGAGCGTGATCCAGCCTGGGGCTAAGCAGGGTTTTCCCTTCAGTTGCAGATCTGGGCTGGGTCTAGGCACTGGAACTGAGAGCAGGGAGCCCCTCTTGCCTGTGCGTTCAGTGACCACCCTGTTGGGTCCAGCCAGCATGGAGGACCAAGCGGCTTGTTTAGAATGCAGAGAGGATAAGACAGGCAGCGGGACTACAAAGTGCCTGAGGGGGGAACTGGGACTAAATTTTTTTTTGCGGGGGGGGGGGGGGGGGGGACAAGGGATGGGGGAGGGAGGGGAGTGGGGGGGGGGGGGGGGGTGGGGGCGGAAGGAACGAGGAAGGGCTGAGCAAGGAGAATGGGAGCGAGGGGAGGACTACGACCCAGGAGGTGTGTATGGGGAGATTAAGATCTGATGAGAAGACTGGGAACCAATGGGGCTGGGGGAAGGAGAGACAGATCTGATGAGGAGCCAGTAGGCACGGTATGGGGGAAAACTGGCTCTAATGGGGACAAGGAGCCAGGGAGGTGATGGAGGGGAGGCTGAGATTAGGTGAGGAGTGTTGGGAAGGAGACCTGAAAGGGAGAGACTAGGACTGGCTGGGCCATGAGACTGGTACTGACATAAGGTGCCTGAGGAGTGGAGACTGGGACTGTGTAGGTGAGGAGAATGGGAATGGGATGAAGAGCCAGAGTAGGGAGGAGACAGGACTGGGACAGGCAGAAGTGGCCAACTCTGGGGGAAATGGGCAAAAGTTTGTACCCACTAGAACATGTTCCCCCTCCAGAGCCTGGAATGGAAACCAAGATTTCTGAGTCTCGCCCTTCCTCTGTTAGCAAATATCTGTGTAACCCACTGGTAAAGTGTGTCTCTCATTCCCTGTTAGTGCTGGTCAATGTACATGACAACCTATGACTGCTATCAGTTACTCCATTAGTGCAAGTGGCAGAGATCGGTTCAGTGGATCTAAAGGTTCCAGCCCTGCTGATGAACCATGTTTATGTCAATACGACGGACTTCCTATTTTTCTCAGTTTTTTTTTTTTTAAACTAGGAAATTACACACACAATCTACGTTCAAAGAACATTATTAAAGTTGCAAAGTCAAGCACTCAGAAGTTAGAAGATGCCACTGTTACAGGCCTTGTGGACAGCTGACGGGTTAGACCCAAATCTTGGATCCCACATGCTTCTAAGTTTACGGAGACTGAGCATTGTCCAGAAGCTATCTTCAAGCCTGGCCTTTCAGGCACACTCCCAGGGCTCTGATTCCAAAATTGGTATCTTCCTTGGGATATGGGAACCTGGATCCAGCTGCTCTAGGCCCTAAGGGGCCTAGATAATGGGAAGATGATAAAGCAAATAATCAAGTAATCAATTTGCAAACACCAAGAAGATGATAAGGTGATAAGTAACAGAGCAGGATTTGTCAAGAACAAATAATGTCAAACTAATAGCTTTCTTTGACAGGTGTGATGGACTCAGCCCAGAAGGCTATAAAAGAGAAATGGAAGGTAACTATATCAGCCTCAGGATGAGCAGGTCCCTGTTCCGTGGGTAGCCAAACAAAGGCTACTCCAGGCCAATCAAGTCACCTGACGCCAGTTAAACCAGTTAAGGTCATTGGGCTAATGCAAGCACCTGACTCCAATTAACCAGCAAAGGGTCAGTTAAGGCTGTTAGGCTAATGGAGACAGCTGGAACTAATCAAGGTCCTACTCCTACTGCTTAAAAGCTCTCCTTCCAGTTCCCTCAAGAAAACCGAGGTGAAAGGAGCTGGAGGAGAGGAAGCGTTGCTGAAGCCTGGGGTAAAGGTGAAGCTGGGAAAAGGGGATCATGGGGGAGTGGCCCAGGGAATCAAAGCAGCATCATTGGTGAAGGGGAAGTCGCCAACAGCTGCTACCATTTGGGTCCCTGGGCTGGAACTCAGAGTAGAGGGCAGGTCTGGGTTCCCCCCTTTCCCCCATGCGCTACAGAGATCCCCTTAAGAGGGAAAGCAGACTTTGGTCCAGGCAGGAGGCCGAACTGTTCCTACTGAGCTCTAAGGAGCAACAGAACGTGGGAATTCCACCTTCCCACCTCCTATACTGGCCTGTGATGAAAGTAGCTCAATAAGCTGTGACCTTTGCCACTATACTGAGAAAGGGAGGTCACATTGAGGACCTTAGTGAGCTTCTGAGGCCACTGAATCCGCCTGGAAGCGCAGGACCCATCAATACAGGCTCAGAGCTTTGTCACAACTGGTGTTAGGAGTGGGATCATTGACTTATCATTCACTGCGCGGAGGAAGAAGGGGAGAGTTTTAAAAAAACAAAACAAAAAAAACACCGCCCCCCCCAAAAGACACTGGGTTTGGGATGTTCTCACCACAATGGAAGATGTAATAAAAGCACTATTGCAAGCCACTGCAGCCCAGCAGGAAGCCACCCGAGCCCATACGATGGCACAGCAAGAATCCATGTGGCTACATCAAGAGACTAACCAATTATTGATAGGGCAGGCCACCCAGCATCGAGCCCTCTTGCGGGAGGTGGTAGACCAACTGAAAGCCCTCACTGTCAAAAACCAAGGATCTGAAGGGTCGCGAGTATGGAGGGCTGCCGGTTGTCTACCGAAGATGACAGCTGATGATGACATAGAGGCATATCTCTTCTCCTTTGAGAGGACCGCCTTGCGAGAGGCATGGCCCCAGGACCAGTGGGCCAGCATCCTCGCTTCCTTCTTATGTGGAGAAACCCAGAAAGCCTATCATGACATGCCTGCTGAAGCTGCCGTTGACTATCCTCAGCTGAAAGCAGAGATCCTGGCATGAGCAGGGGTAACGACAGCGGTACAGGCCTAGAGATCTCATGAGTGGAGGTACCAGGAGGACAAGCCTCCAAGGTCCCAATTGTTTGACCTCATCCACCTCGCATGGAAGTGGTTACAACCCGAGGCATGCAACCCTGAGGAAATGTTGGAAACTTGGTCATAGACCGCTATATGAGGGGATTGCTGCCGGATCTTCGTGCATGGGTGGGCCAGAACGACCCCTCCACCTACAATAGTGTGATCATGTTGGTGGAGAGATGGATAGCAGCCCGAGAGCTCTCCCGACTACCCAGAGAAGCCCCCTCCCGAAACAAGTACCCGGCCCTGACCCCGGCAGGTCAGACAGCCAAGCACCCGGGAAGCCCCAGGTGGAAGAGGGTAGTAGCCACAGAACAGCCAGGAACCCAGAAGGGGGGGAATAGTCTGAGTGGGGCAAAGACCCCTAACCTGAGAGACAGAGGAGCGCCTAGAGCCCCTTATAGGTGTTATGCGTGTGGGGAATTGGGACACCTAGCGGCGCAATGTCCCAATATTGAGGAGCCCATGCAGAGTAACCTGGGGGACTGGGCAGACCCATGCACCCTAGTCAACCTTGTGGGGAGTCACAGTCACCCCATATGAATATACAAAACTGGTGAAACTAAATGGGGTAGAGACCATGGCGCTTGTGGATTCTGGTAGTGCTGTCACCCTGATTTCAGGGAAACTAGTGAAATGCAGCCAGTTAATACAGGCTAGCGTACAGAAGTAACATGGGTACATGGGACCGTTAGTTACTATACTTTCATCCCGGTAAGGATCGAAATCCAGGGGAATATCACCGGGGTAAAAGCGGGGATGGCCCCTAAACTCCCATACCCTGTGCTCATTGGAAGGGATTTCCTGGGATTTGGAAATTTGCCCCCTTGAGAGAGGAAGCTGACTTTGGTCCAGGCAGGAGGCCGAACTGCACTTACTGAGCTCTAAGGAGCAACAGAGACTGTGGGTATTCCACCTCCCATGCTGGCCTGTGATGAAAGTAGCTCAATAAGCCGTGACCTTTGCCGCTATACTGAGAAAGGGAGGTCACATTGAGGGCCTTAGCGAACTTCTGAGGCCACTGAATTTGCCTGGAAGCACAGGAACCATCAATACAGGCTCAGAGCTTTGTCACACAGGGTAACAAGCCTTGTGATGGGAAGCAAGTGTTGCTATGATATATCTTGACTTTAGTAAGGCTTTTGATACTGTCTCACATGACCTTCTCATAAACAAACTAGGGAAATACAATCTAGATGGAGCTACTGTAACGTGGGTGCATAACTGGTTGGAAAATCATTCCCAGAGTAGTTATCAGTGGTTCACAGTCAAGCTGGAAGGATATATCAAGTGGGGTCCCACAAGGATGGGTTCTGGTTCTGTTCAATATCTTCATCAATGATTTAGATAATGGCATAGAGAGTACACTTATAAAGTTTATGGACGATACCAAGCTGGGAGGGGTTGAAAGTGCTTTGGAGGATAGGATTAAAATTCAAAATGATCTGGACAAACTGGAGAAATGGTCTGAAGTAAATAGGATAAAATTCAATAAGGACAAATGCAAAGTACTCCACTTAGGAAGGAACAGTCAATTGCACACATACACAATGGGAAATGACTGGCTAGGAAGGAGTACTGCAGAAAGGAATCTGGGGGTCATAGTTGATCACAAGCTAAATATAAGTCAAGAGTGATAAGCCCTGGGATCACACACTGAACAATGAGAACAACAAAAAATATTACATAGCTGCTCATTCAAAGAGCACCATCCATTGTGGCCACTGAAAGAGGCAACATACTGGAAAAAAAACAGTATGTGAACATCTAATTAAAGATCGTACCAAAACACACACGCACAAGGGGGCTGAAATAAGGTTGCACAGACAATCTTAATTCTGACATTTTCTAACTTTTGAGTGCTTGACTGTGCAACTGTAATGTTCTTTTAGCATAGGCGTGTGTGCATGCAGGTGCAATATGTATATAAATTATTCTGTGTGGTTGTATGTTGTGTGTATCTCCCATGGTATATGGACCGGCACAGTACATTTTATGCATGTGTGTATGATATATGTACATAAAAGATGAAATAGTTCAGTCTGTGCTAGTAGGTTTGCGCTCATTCTCAAGTTCATTCAAAAGAAAACCTTGTTCCATTGTGTTTGCTTGTGCAAAATGGATCTTATTAGTAGCTCAATGTTGTTTTTATTAGCAATAAGAATCTAAAAGAACCTGCTATTCAAAACGCCTAGAAAGGGGCCTAGGCAGACATTAATGAGTATTTTCTGATTTCCTTTAGAAAATCCATGACAGTGCACAAGACTCTCAGTTATGTTGCTTTGAACTATTAAGGCTCAAAAGAAGAGACTGCTTAACTTCCTAGCCATTCTCAAATAGCACTGAGGCTGGTTCACAAGTACAGAAGTCACTCCTAAATACTGCAATGTAAAGCTTTGGCATTATTATTACTCAGTATATTTTTCTTCCTATATTCACCTTCAGGGAGCCTCCTACCTCAGCAGGAAACCAAAGTGACAGGAGAACTAATTTCCTTGGCTTCAGTTTCCAAATGGTTGAAATGTGGGGACTGGTGAGAACCTTTTGAAATGTTAATGCACTTCTCTACATCTTCATCCTGACTCACATACTGTAATCATCTTCATTAGACTAGAACCATTCAACACTGCCCATCTTCACTCTAACTACTGATTATCTCTGCTGTATTTGTAAGGTCTGACCCACACCTAAGAGTTATTAATATATTTTATTCTCTCATAGCTCTTTCTTTCAATCTTTTTTTCTTTTCTTTTCTTTTCCCAGTACTACCAAACTAACCCAAGCGTTCAAAAATCAGCCCTCCCTCCCCAATCATTAGATTAAAAATAGTGTATTTGGAAGGTTTTTTTTATTGATTTGTTTTTGACTGTGTAAGGGGTGGGGGTGTCATATTTTTAAGCTTTTTTCACCTGCAACCACGAGGTGTAGAAATGAAAGTCGAGATTCTTACATAAACCCATGACTCCATGTACTGGGCTTTAAGAGACAGGGCAAATATCATGAGACTCATGATGAAGTCACAAGAGATGGCAATGGTTTGTTTGCCTTATCAGTCAGGTACAAAGGTAAAATGTATCCTGATCGTTCCCTTAGGGGTATCCAGTTAAGATGTAGCTTTCTTTCAGATTGACATGAAGCAACGTGTTCCCTTATTATTCTTTTGTGTGTATCTTTGTTGCTTCTTTAGACAATCTCTTCCTCTGTGTGTGGTCCGTCATTGGCATTCTGAAAGTGCTTGGTACCAAACTCCATAGGTGTATCAGATATTTGAACTATGGCTCTAATGCCTCGTGATTGAGACCTTGGGCATAGTTGATGTTGATATGAACATTTGCTTTGATATTTGTACTTCGTTTAACCTCTTAAAAATCCATCTAGCATTTGTTTTTATGGCACCCTTTTGTTTGCCCAGATGATGGCGCAAAGCACGGTCTCTATCTCTTGCTGTTGGATAGGTGTGGTAGTACTTATTGTTTGTGAGGGGAGGGTGTGACATTCTTCATAGTGATATTATTATGATATTATTATAGCATAATTATGATGCATTTCATGCAAGACAGGTCATGTAAGATGTCATTGGAAAAGTTATGATTTACTGAACATGATTATCTTATTTGTGTGCATGTATCATTTTTGTCTCCGAAGTTATAAATATTGACTATGGATCTGTATTTCAAATATAGTTTCAGCTGGGTGACGTCCACTAGGCAAGATGCTTTCAATCTAGATAGTGGGTGGGGAGGGGCCTATTTAGGGTAATGAGCCATTAGGGAAAACAACAGGCCTTAGGAGAAGCTTATCCATCACCTGGTGAGCCTTCTTGAGAACGTTCCAGACAGCCTGTAATTAATGGCTGCTATGACTCTGCAAGGACACGTGACTCTGGACTCCATCTTGGGATGTCAGTGTTTTTCCACAAACTTAGTTTGGGATAAAAGGGTTCCCGCCATATGCTAAAGCTATACAAGGCAGGGAGTGACATCATCTGTTGTTCTTCACTCCCCACACAAGAGGACTCCTGAAAACACCTGAGGAACAAAGACTGAACTAGGGGAAGTGCTGGACCCAGGCAAAAGGGATCTCTAGCCTGGGTATGAAAACCTGGGGATTCCAAGCTGCAAAGCAAGTGTAGCTTGTGCCTTAAGAATCTTCAGCCTGCTTGTATCATCAGTCAGGGTGAGAGATTGTTAATTCAAATCCTGTATTTCTAGTATGTTAAGATTAGTCTGCGTTTTTGTTTATTTACTAGGCAATATGCTTTGATCTGTTTGCTATCACTTATAATCACTTAAAATCTATCTTTTGTAATTAATACATTTGTTTTATGTTTTAATCCAAACCAGTGAATTGGAGTGACGTGCATGGGAAATCGTAGCTCAAGGGGCAAAGGCTGTTGCATATTCCTCTCCACATTGATGGGGGCGGGGGAGCAAACTCTGAGCTTACACTGTACAGTTCCCCATGCAGCACAAGATGGTATAATTTGGGGTTTATGCTCCACAGGGTGCGCGTGCCTGGGGAGCTGAGTTACCTTAGCTTTAGCCTTTCTACTGTTGGTTCATACAGTGGCTGCTCAGAGACCCTGCATGTAACTGCAGCTGGGTGTGTCTCTACCTGTGTGAATGCTAGTGGAAGTGTAGGACCGGGAGTGGGTCTGCAGCTTGTCACAGCAGCACAGTGAGAGAGGAAGCCCAGGCTGGTGAGTCAGAGGGCTCAGTCATACCCCAGTTCCAAGCAGCACCCCGGGGGGAACCTGTCACACTGGGCCGTTTTTTCTCTGCTGTGAGACTTATTTGGAACATGTTGGCATTTTGAGAATTGCTTATTGTTTTCTGGTGAGGTGCCAGGAAGCCTTTTGGGATAGGGTATGAAAATGAAAGTGTCGTTGTAGTAGTCGATGAGTCGTGTGCATTTCAGTCATAATTCCCCTTCAATGGGATTGGCACCTGAATGTCAGAATTAAGGCCCCAATCCTGCAATGAGGGCAGTGATACCCATTGACTTCAGTGGGGTCCCACTCAGGTGCCAGGGTCCACCCGTGCAGAGCCCATTGCAGGATCAGATCTAAGTCTTTCAGCTATGAGGGCATTAAAGGGGTGTCCGGTTACAGATCATGGGGCCAAATCCTAAAGACCTTTGTTTTACTCAGTCAAACCAAGGTCTAGGATTTGTTTTGGAATTTTTGGGTATGGGCTATTTGCACTGTGTTTTGGTTAATAAACTATGTTGGTGGACTGGAAGATAAGTTCATATGGAGTTACTGGGGATCCGAGAAGGGAACTGAGATAAGGGGCCATGTGCAGGGCTGCCCCGAGGCCATGAGAGGATACGCAGGAGGAGGTGACTCATTTGTAGTCCCTCTGTTACTAATACCCGATTATGGTTAAATCTGAATGGATTTTAAAAATCCAGTTTACTTTTCTGGGTTCATGATATTTGTTTACTTTTGCATTGCTCACCGCCTGGGCAAACAAATAGACTACTAACCAGACTAATGTCGCAGTGCTAATTTGCAAACACTTTACAGGATTATTTTTTTTTTTTTTAATAAAAATGCTTCCAAGAAAACTTTCAAATTCATGGCCCAGTTCCTGTTGGTCACAGACTTTAATTTCTTCACCCAAAGCTAAGACCAATAAAAATGTTCTAGGAATCCTTTAAAAATTCTAGTAGAGACAGTTCAACAAATAAGCTTTTATAAATCCTAAATTCAGGTCCAAACTTGACCTAATAGTATCCCTTTCGATCAGTCCCATCCACTGAGACCTCAGGGCCGGCTCCAGGCACCAGCTGACCAAGCGCGTGCTTGGGGTGGCACCTTGTAAAGGGCGGCCAATCTTGGGGTGGTGGGGGGCACTCGGGGTTTTTGTTGTTTTTGTTTCGGTCGGGCAGTGTGTGGGGGGAGGGTGTTTTTGTTTCGGCGGCGCTCGGCGTGGGGGGGTTTTGGCAGCGCTTGGCGGGAGGGGTTCGGCGGTGCGGCGCTCGGCGGGGTGTGTTTTGGCGAGGCGGCGCGGTGCTGGGGTGTGTGTTACGCCGGGGCGACCCAGCGCTGCGGGGGCGAGGGGGTGTTACGGCCGGCGGCGCTCTTTTTTTTTTTTTTTTTTTTTTTTT
>NW_020664462.1:15356692-15358782 GCF_002925995.2 Terrapene triunguis | reverse complement strand
GGGGGGGGGGGGGGGGGGGGGGGGGGGGGGTTTTTTTTTTTTTTTTTGGCTGGGGGGGGCAAAAAGGTTAGAGCCAGCCCTGTGAGACCTGCAAGTTGCTCTCCTGAAAATAACTTGCAACTGCATTTTGCATGCACAAATGTGACGTTTGAAGGTGCACTGGGGAGATACACTCATGTTGATGATGCAGATCAAACTGCCAGCATTATAAATTTGGCTTGATGGAATTATTTTGATGTGTGCTGCTGCCTTTTCTTCTTTTTGTTTCTTCTCCTCCTCCTTGAAAGAACAGGAAAACTAGTACTTGGTGTTTCAATTGCTGAATATAGAATTGACATTTTCGAGACACATCAAGCAGAGGAAGCAGAGATGTTCTGATCCAACTTCGGTGAGGTTGATGGCGATTTAAAGAAGATGTTTTTGTATGTGGTAAGATGTCAGAGTAGTTGGTTGATGGAAAGAAAAACTGCTGGTGAAAAATAGCATTTTATAGGAAGAAATTCTACTGCAGGGAAGCCTCTTTAGATGGAGTATAATCTTTAGTATTTAAAGGAAAATTATGCTGGTGTATACTGTGTGCTTATTTACAATACTTGATTCTTTCTTTTTTTTTTAACAAATAAGAGGATAAATATTAAGGGTTGGTTTGAGACTCTGAGAACCCTGCAAACTCCAAATTGGGTTCCCCAAACTATTGTTCAGTTCCTGAACAATTTCCCCCCCTTCTCTTTAAATCCAGAAACTTATTTTTAAAGTTTGATTTGCTTTTAAAAAGCAAATATTTTTCTAGCTAGAGGGAAACCTGTTCTATGTAAAACTAAAACTGTACTTATATATAACTCTACATGAATCCATAGTGGCGCCCAGATAATTAGGTGATGGATGGATAGAAAGACTGATCACTACTTTCATTAGAACTTTTCACTCTACCGCCTCTCTCTCTGCTCATTTTTTCTGTTGCTTTTGGGCCCAATAAATCTGAGTTCTAGCCATAGTTTTGAACCCAGGATCGATTTTAAAATTGGAAAAAGCTGACACATCCTCAGCCCACAGTGCATTGGACAGAATTGCTTTGTGTATCTCACACTGTATCTTAATGTTTCCCCAGCTCACTTCATTTAATTCTAAAATAGTGATGTTAGACTGCAGTAGCAAGGAACTAACACTAGATAGCATTTCATGTTTATTTTGAGAAAGAAAAGCCCTTTGTTCATGTGCATAGACAGATGCCTGCTAATGTCCAAAGTTCAACATGAACAGAAATTTTAAACCTGAAATATTAGCTGTAAATCAGGGTGATCTGTATAGAGTCTCATCTAAACTCAAAACAGAGGATAACATTTCTTTTTTCTCTCTAATTTTTTAGCTAGATACAACATTGTATCTATATACACTATATCTGCATTTCTAAAGTCCCTTTTGCCACAGAGTCTAGATGCTGATCTAAGAGGCAAATATTTGAATCTTTGTTTGCACTTGATCCAGAACCCATTAAACACGTGGAAAGGCCCCCGGTATTAAACACTGAACATAAAAAGGTTAAGTCTGAATAGCTAATTTCATTTTCCATGTGAAATTAGAGCTACTACAATTTGAAAATGAGCTAAGTTATTGACAGGCTGTTTAGTAAGGCCCAAGGCCAAAATCTTTACATTTGGGTTCCTTGATCTGATTTTAGGCACTTAGGTCCAGATTTATAGAAGTATTTAGGCATTGCTGTGCTCAGCGTTGTGGCACCTACTTGATTCAGGAGCCTAAATCTCATTTTTAAAAGGGATTTAGGCACTTAGGAGCCAAAATCCTATTACAGTTGATGGGATTTAGGCTCCTGAGTGCCTAAATCCCTTTTGAAAATGAGATTTAGGCTCCTGAATCAGTTAGGTATTGCCATGCTGTGTGTGTGTGACAATGCTTTAATAGCTTTAAAATCTGAGCCTTAAATGCATCATGGCCTACTTTTCAGAGGTGTTCGAGGCACATCTTGCTGAAGGAAGCTAACTTCAGGCACCCAACTGGGCCCGAAGAGTGCAATCCTGCGAGGCAGGGCCGGCTCCAGCATTTCTGCCGCCCCAAGCAAAAAAAAAAAAAAA
>NW_020664462.1:15354537-15356292 GCF_002925995.2 Terrapene triunguis | reverse complement strand
GAGACACATCAAGCAGAGGAAGCAGAGATGTTCTGATCCAACTTCGGTGAGGTTGATGGCGATTTAAAGAAGATGTTTTTGTATGTGGTAAGATGTCAGAGTAGTTGGTTGATGGAAAGAAAAATTGCTGGTGAAAAATAGCATTTTATAGGAAGAAATTCTACTGCAGGGAAGCCTCTTTAGATGGAGTATAATCTTTAGTATTTAAAGGAAAATTATGCTGGTGTATACTGTGTGCTTATTTACAATACTTGATTCTTTCTTTTTTTTTTAACAAATAAGAGGATAAATATTAAGGGTTGGTTTGAGACTCTGAGAACCCTGCAAACTCCAAATTGGGTTCCCCAAACTATTGTTCAGTTCCTGAACAATTTCCCCCCCTTCTCTTTAAATCCAGAAACTTATTTTTAAAGTTTGATTTGCTTTTAAAAAGCAAATATTTTTCTAGCTAGAGGGAAACCTGTTCTATGTAAAACTAAAACTGTACTTATATATAACTCTACATGAATCCATAGTGGCACCCAGATAATTAGGTGCTGGATGGATAGAAAGACTGATCACTACTTTCATTAGAACTTTTCACTCTGCCTCCTCTCTCTCTGCTCATTTTTTCTGTTGCTTTTCTCTGCAGAATATGGGCCCAATAAATCTGAGTTCTAGCCATAGTTTTGAACCCAGGATCGATTTTAAAATTGGAAAAAGCTGACACATCCTCAGCCCACAGTGCATTGGACAGAATTGCTTTGTGTATCTCACACTGTATCTTAATGTTTCCCCAGCTCACTTCATTTAATTCTAAAATAGTGATGTTAGACTGCAGTAGCAAGGAACTAACACTAGATAGCATTTCATGTTTATTTTGAGAAAGAAAAGCCCTTTGTTCATGTGCATAGACAGATGCCTGCTAATGTCCAAAGTTCAACATGAACAGAAATTTTAAACCTGAAATATTAGCTGTAAATCAGGGTGATCTGTATAGAGTCTCATCTAAACTCAAAACAGAGGATAACATTTCTTTTCTCTCTAATTTTTTAGCTAGATACAACGTTGTATCTATATACACTATATCTGCATTTCTAAAGTCCCTTTTGCCACAGAGTCTAGATGCTGATCTAAGAGGCAAATATTTGAATCTTTGTTTGCACTTGATCCAGAACCCATTAAACACGTGGAAAGGCCCCCGGTATTAAACACTGAACATAAAAAGGTTAAGTCTGAATAGCTAATTTCATTTTCCATGTGAAATTAGAGCTACTACAATTTGAAAATGAGCTAAGTTATTGACAGGCTGTTTAGTAAGGCCCAAGGCCAAAATCTTTACATTTGGGTTCCTTGATCTGATTTTAGGCACTTAGGTCCAGATTTATAGAAGTATTTAGGCATTGCTGTGCTCAGCGTTGTGGCACCTACTTGATTCAGGAGCCTAAATCTCATTTTAAAAGGGATTTAGGCACTTAGGAGCCAAAATCCTATTACAGTTGATGGGACTTAGGCTCCTGAGTGCCTAAATCCCTTTTGAAAATGAGATTTAGGCTCCTGAATCAGTTAGGCATTGCCATGCTGTGTGTGTGTGACAATGCTTAAATAGCTTTAAAATCTGAGCCTTAAATGCATCATGGCCTACTTTTCAGAGGTGTTCGAGGCACATCTTGCTGAAGGAAGCTAACTTCAGGCACCCAACTGGGCCCGAAGAGTGCAATCCTGCGAGGCAGGGCCGGCTCCAGCATTTCTGCCGCCCCAAGCAAAAAAAAAAAA
>NW_020664462.1:15328937-15354437 GCF_002925995.2 Terrapene triunguis | reverse complement strand
AAAAAAAAAAAAAAAAAAAAAAAAGCCGCGATCGGCGGCGGCAGTTCAGTGGCAGGTCCCTCGCTCCTGCCGCCCCCGAATTGCCGCAGGTGCCGCCTCTCTCTCGGCCGCCCCAAGCACCTGCTTGTTAAGCTGGTGCCTGGAGCTGGCCCTGCTGAGAGGTGGTGAGTGCTGTCATTCCTCGGGAACATCATCTTAGGAGGCACCCCGCATCTCACAGCGAGGGGCCTGTGTTATTGAGAAATATGGCAACAACATAGTGAATCTATTCTTTTAAAAAATGCTGCCCATACAGTAACTTGAGGCAGCCCTACTACAGTATCTTATGATGATAACACCATAGCATATGAAATTGTGCTGAAAGTATTAGACTGCTTATTCCATTTGTGCAGAGCTCCTTGTAAATCTGCAAAGAAATGAAGAGCTTTCATGTTTGCATTTTTTTAAATGCAAAACACAAGTTTTTTGAATTTCCAGGGCTAATGACTAAAACGGGTGTCTCAAGGTAATTGCTGCTCTGGAATCTTACTTTATAGAAATCAGGTTAATAACAATATCTAGCATTTAGATAGCTCTGTACGTGTTCAAGCTGCTTTATAAATATTAATAAATCCTCACAATAACTGAGTACCTCCTGCAATGTGCCACACCTACTCTCATGGGAATTGAGGTCACTTAGCCCTTTGCAAAATGAGGTGCTATACATTATCGAGTCTAAAGCTGCTTCAAAATGGGAATTTCCATCCAGTGGGAAATTCTGATATTTCAACATTTGTTTTCATGCCAAATTGGGATAAAAAGTCAAAATAATGAAACTTTTCACAACAGAAAATTTAAAAAAAATTCAGTTTAGGAATGTTGAAAAGTTTCATTTCATCACTCCCAAAATCTAAATATGCTCTTTATTAATGCTATTCCAACCACTAAAGCATGACTTTTGTGTTGTGTATTCACGCAGGGATTATGGGGCTTTGTGGGAAGTAGGTTTACATTTCAGACATACACTTGCATTGAACTAGTCTTCCTAATTTTTAATAAGTTTGGATTTCTGGTTTTAGTACATTTTCATGTGGACTAATACAGTTCATTTCACCTTTGAAGCCATTACTTATGTTGTACGTTCTTCAGGGCAGGGACTGTCTTTTTGTTCTGTGTTTGTACAGTGCCTAGCATAATGGGTCTTGGGCCATAACTGAGATTCCTAGGTGCTAATACAAAAATAAAAATCACTTTCCCAACATACATTTTTGTTTGTTTGTTTTTTAGTTTATTCACATGATGACTTTTAATTTAAAAGTGTTTTATTTAAATTATATAATTATGCGTTCAGTTTGATATTGTTAGGGTGAAATTCTTGAGGGCACCCATACATAGAATCTCACTGCGCTCTGCAGTGGGAACATGGGGTGGAAATGACCTCCCCAGTCATTTCCTTACTGATTTAAGCTAAATCAAGACAAGATCCTCTTAAACTGAAAGAAGAGTGTCAACACAAGGGGGTTGCACTGATCTAACTAAATCAGTTTAAAGCTTTGTCTATGTGGAAAACCTGCCCCAGTTTTAATTGCCTTCACCTGACAAAGTGCCTTGCGTTCACACACATCATCTTATCAGTTTGTCTCGAAATAGGACACAACTGCGTTGTAATTGGTTTCCCAGATGTGGTTGTAATTGTAGCAAAGATAAGGCCATAGAGTGGACTATAGTCAATGTATTATCCTTAACATCAAAATAAGCTTCCCTGTTTGTTTGATCCTCAATAGCATTTTTAAAACTTTTAATATTTAATATATATATATACACACGCGCGCGCACACACACACAAAACCTGTGACATTTCATCTAGCAATTTCCTCTCATGTTATAAGTATTAATTAATATTTGTACAATTCTCTGAAAAACTCACTTAGCAGTTCTGTTGAACATGATTATAATACATTCATTTTGCTGCTGTTAGAATTGAGAAAAGGGAGGCTTTTCCTATTCTGTTAAATCAGAACCATGAATCCTGTCTTTCAGTGTGCACATATGTTTATTCATGACCATATTTGCCTCATTTAAAAGATTCAAAACCTTGCCTGTATAAAACTGATGTTTTTTCATTAATGAGCTGCTCATAGAACAGTTACCTCAAGGTAGGATGTAAATAATAACTATGAGAAATGGGCAATCTAGCTACATTACTGGCTTTAATAATAATGGGCCCTATCCTTCAATCCCCATTCACGTGAATAGTTTAATTGCAGTCAACTGGGCTACTCACCTGAGTAAGTACGATTTGTGAGAGTAGGGATTTCAGGTTTGTTCCCATTATCAATATCCATCGATCTGAATACCTTTTTAATGAAATTACATTGATTTTTAGGCCCAGATCCTGAAAAGGTATTTAGGTGCCACTTCCATTAAAATTGAGGCATTAGGTGCCAAAATACCTTTGAGGATCTGGACCTGACTGCCTTCATGCTATAGTAATGCACTTCTTAGAAATGCCATAGTGAGGACTGGTCTATGCACAAGGTTGTGCTGAAATATGATTTTAAATCAGTTTAGTTAAACTGGTGTAACTTTGTGTGCAGATGCCCTTCTATCTATTTAGCTTGCTCCTCTATGAGGTGAAAGCTAAACTAATATAAGCAGTTTAAAACCAATATACAGAGTCAACACACAAGATGCACTGGTTTAATTAAACCAATTTAAAGGCAAACTGGTGCAATTTGTATGTAGACAAGCCCTTGGATTTGATCCAGTGGTTTTTGTCAGGGGCACAGATCTCATTCTAACAGTTTCTCCAGGACAGCCTGGATTCTTAAATAACATGATCAGAACTTAACACAGTCTTGTAGAGTGCTGTCCAGCTAACAATTTTGCTTTTTCTTCTGTTTTCATTTGACTCCCTCAATTTTCCCCACTCACAAATCAGACCCAGCAGTCGAGTTACAAGACAGTGGTTCCAGTAGGTTCTTCAGGAGATAGGCCCAACTTGGCAGCCTACTCCACTGAGTTGATCCCATAAGAGGCTCCTCCTCTTAGACTTTGAGAAGAAGTAATGGCTTGACTTTCCTGGTCTCACTACTGAAAAAAAATGTCTCTACACCCAGACTTGCATTGAAATAGCTACAGTTGTGAATCTCAGTTCCAGTTTCCATGTACATGCGTCCTTTGGAAGAAGTCTGTAGTTCTTATTACATTTGCCAGCCAACTCAATTTCTCTTCTGGGAGAACATTCATTTTATTTTTAATAAATAAGTCATGCTCTTTCATTCAAAAAATGGACTCAGAATTGTCGTGAGGATGCTCTCTATGCACTAGTCTTTCATAGCAGAAATCCCATACTATGATTTCACACCTGACCTTAAATATCCTGCTAAATAAAGCTTCAACAACTGATTGATAGAGAGCAGCTCAAGTGAATCTGGGGACTGCTTTTGAAGCCATTCAGTTAGACTCCCTGAATGCAAGACCCAACATTATTTCTTCCTCCCCACCTTGCTCTGCTGCATCAGCGGATGTTGGGGAGCTAGTCCCATGGTGTGTGAATTTGTAGGAAGTGTTAGGAAAACAGTGTATGAAGGGTTCCTGTTAGACAGGAGGAGAGGAGAATCTGCAATGTGCCCTCCCTCCATAATGAAACGGAAAGAAGCATCCTGATTCCTCAGGCGGCTCCAGTTATCGCAGCAGAGCTTTCTGTCAGCACTGAGCCGTTCGTACTCCATGCTGCATGCCATTGGAGCATGAACAATGAACATCACTGTAGCATTTCAACCAGGCCTGGGAGTAGAGAGGGGTCTCATGACCAGGAGCCTGCCGCAGCCGCAGGTTTGTAGCAACTGGAGCTGGTGGCTGATCTTTCTAAAATAATCTTTAACTTTTCTGATTATAAATAAGATCAGACATTTTACAACACTAAGCACGGAACAAACAACTGTGATAAATGCAAAGGCAGCTGCATTCATATTGGACGTTATTGCTTCCCTGGATTTCGATGCAGAAGAGCAAATACATTCGGAAGCCAACATTTCTGCTTTTAATGAACCAGCGGGCTGAATTCCGATAGCCTAATTTTAAGGAATCTGTTCATTCAAGTGTTGCATGAAACTTCAACATAAGAGAAGTTCCAAGTATAAGTTTGGTGATTTGCATGCAATTTTAAAAGTGCTCTGGCTTTTTTGAGACTTCTGCCGGATAGTGTTTCCTCCACTTTCTCTTAAGGAAATCAAACAACAGGGCAAAACTCGCCCACAAGGATTTAGGCCAAATACAATCTACATGCGCAAAACACCCGGTGTTGTCAAGATACCCTTGTTTTAACTAGTATGGATTAGAATCCCTGGTATATTCTGACTGCTTTGCAGAGTGGCGATGCAAAACAACTGCAAAGCTGGTTGAAATTGAACAGCCTATGTTTCACTTCCAAGCAAAAAAACATAAGATTTGCATACATTTTCTGCAAAATGGGACTATTTTCTCTTTTCTAATAAAAGCCACAAAACCTTGAATTTCAAGTAGTTTTCGCCTTCTTGTTGCAAAATAGTTTGCACCTCTTTGGTAGTAACCTAGGAAAGCAGCAAGAAAAGAGAAAACCTGTCCGTTATCTTTGTCAAAGATAAAATTGTAGATAAACCGCTGTAAATAAGGAGAAAACACAAATGAAAAGTTATAGATTCAGGTGGGTGAGGCAATATCTTTTACTGAGCCAATTTCTGTTGGTCCAGCAATAAAAGATATTACCTCACTCCCCTTGTCTAATATCCTGGGACCAACACCACTGCAACAACACTGCATACAAGTGATAGGTCAGTTGAGATAATTTAATGTATTGCATTTTTTTTTTTTGCAAATTCTGGTTGCAGTAATTATTGTTAACTGGCTAGTGATCCAACTCTTTTCCTTTTTGCTTATTAAAATGCTTTCTGAGCATGCACAGTTTTAGTAGATTAAAAATAAAAGTAGTTTGTTTAGTGGCTTAAGATAAGCAAAACCAAGAATTACTGTAGTGAAAGCTTAAAGAAAGTGGGAACATAGTGTTGAACTGTAGGGGGTAATGTTGCTACATACACTCCTCTTGCCAGCTGTGAAAGGTAGATAAAGCTATTGACTGTTTGTATTATTACTTGACAGAATGGGTCTCTGTGGAAAGAATAAAAAACATGCAATTACTCTTAGTAACCCTTCCATTGTGATCACTCATTTGTAATGACACTTTAGCTCTCCCGTCCTCAGATACTAAACTGCAATATCATATACCAGCTACTCATTTTTGTCCTGAATGTTTATATATTCTCACATTCTAGGGTCATGTTTTGTCATATAGCTATATGTTTACTGGTCATGAACATTGGTTAGTATCAAGTTACCTGGTTTGTGTAATTTAACAGGCATCCTGAAGACAAAGCCCTGGCTGGGATGATTTAGTTGGGGATTGGTCCTGCTTTGAGCAGGGGGTTGGACTAGATGACCTCCTGAGGTCCCTTCCAACCCTGATATTCTGTGATTCTATTCTAAGGCCCTGTGTAGAAGGGCGAAACCCCATTATCATTTGTAAATTCAGAGAGCAGAGGGGCTTGTAACTGCCACTCCTGGGACAAAAATTCTCATTGGTCAGGCGGTGTAAGGCAACAAACTTAAAATGAACAGGAGTACTTGTGGCACCTTAGAGCATAAGCTTTCGTGCTCTAATAAATTTGTTAGGGTATGTCTACACTACCGCGGTAGTTCGACTGCTGGCAATCGAACTTCCGGGTTCGATTTATCGCGTCTGGTCTGGACGCGATAATTCGAACCAGGAAGTGCTCGCCGTCGACTGCGGTACTCCACCTCAGCGAGAGGAGTACCGCGGAGTCGACGGGGAGCTTGCCTGCCGCGTGTGGACCGCGTCTGAACCGCGGTAAATTCGAACTAAGGTATGTCGACTTCAGCTACGTTATTCACGTAGCTGAAGTTGCGTACCTTAGATCGAATTGGGGTGTTAGTGTAGACCAGGCCTTAGTCTCTAAGGTGCCACAAGTACTCCTGTTCTTTTTGCGGATACAGACTAACACGGCTGCTACTCTGAAACTTAAAATGGAGGGTTAGTTAAGAGACCTTCTATAAGGCGGAGAATGTACTGCCCTTTTCTCCCGTTGGTCAGGGTGAGCAAAACATTCTGTTTCCTTGTGTCTGGGTTAGATGGCCAGGTGAAGTGAAAATGTTAGGGCAGAGAGAAAAAAATCCAAGAAGAAAAGGAAACTGGAACAAAGAGGTGGTAGAAGAAAATTAAAAATACAAGCCCCAGTCCTGCAAATGCAGAACATAGAGGTACTTGCAAGATTGGAGCTAGTGAGAGAAAGTAAGATAGGAAAAGTGATTGGGGAAAGACAGAGAAGCTAATGAAAAAATAAATGCAATATTTCTATGGATCACAGATTGGCTCAAATGGGCACTCTGTTGACATAGTTCCATTGAAGTCATTGCTAGTATGCTGCTTTACACCAGCTAAAGATCTGGTCCACTAAGGTTGGTTAATAGAAATCATAGGGTATGCATGTGACTGTAGTGTGAAAGGGTCAGACCCACCCCCACAAGACCTGAAAGATTAGGTGGTAGGCAGGGAGGAGAGCCCTGGCTGGCTAGAGAAGCCCTGACTTCCAGTGCAGGATAGGAATGCCACTCCAGAGCAGGAGCTCAGCCCTGCCAAAGTGGGGACAGAGCATTGGTTGGAGGCCATCTGATTGGCTCTGGTCCAATTGGCTGGCACTGGGGAGGGGCTGGAGAGAGAGGTGGCATACGGCTGAGGTGAGAGCATGTGCTGCTGCTGCTGCTCCTCTTGAAGGGAGCAGGACTCAATGCAGCATGAAGCCTGGGGTAGGGGATGAGCAGGCTGGGGGCACGGCCCTCACCAAGCTGAGGGAGCAGCCCAGACCCAGCAGAGAAGTCCTGACCAGCTTAAGGCTGAACACGAGGCAACACAGCAGAGAATGGGATTTATTCCTCTAACCTCATGTGGCACCCAAGCACCAGTGATCACAGAAAAGGGCCAAAGGTCCCTATTTGTGGACTACGAGCCTGGGCCAGAGGGGTGAGTCCTTAATTGGGTTAAAGAGCATTAAGCTGTATATTTAACTGCTGGGGACTCAGTACGTTCTACAGTTGCTGTGGGTACATGTGACTCCCCACAAGGGTCCCCAAATGGTCCCTTTTATGAACTGAGATTTTTGGTTCCATTCCGAGAAGCG
The DNA here is from genome assembly GCF_002925995.2 of Terrapene triunguis. NCBI lineage: Eukaryota > Metazoa > Chordata > Testudines > Emydidae > Terrapene > Terrapene triunguis. The sequence continues at coordinate 15,347,226 of NW_020664462.1, read as the reverse complement.
CTGGTTTACAAGTGAGTGCAGTAGTTATCGCTGGATTTAATTCCTGCCTCCTCAAAGGTTGTGGAAGTGAACCAAGGGGTTTGGTCCTAGTGTTCTCTCAAGCATGTGGTGTGGGACTTCGGATCCCTTTAATGAACCAGAGTGCCTCTATCACAGGGATCAATCTTAAAGATCCTGTTTAGATTGACAAAGTCCCTTATTGTTCCAAAAGTTTACCTAATATGACCATTAATTGGTGCCATCTTCCAAAATCCCTAGAAATTCAAAATGGAAATATTACATACTGTACATGCAAGAATACTTTCCCAAGCAAGAGAAGACATTTCGAAGAGATTTGACTTCACTGAATTCAGCATGCAGAGTCTAACGTTTTTATTGTGTAGTACAGTTTATTACAGCCAGTTACAACAGATCTCTCACACAACTGCTGTGTCTTTTTAAACTGGTGCCTGCAAAGAGAGTTTAACATGATAAAACTTTTAAAAAATAAGTGATTTGCCTTAGGGATGACTTCTGCACTTATTTCCCTTTGGGCATCCCGGAGGGAGTTGTCTGACACATCTGACAGCATCCACTGTAATTTGAAGGGATTGTTTTGTATTGCCAAGGACAGTTAGCTTTGTAAAGTATAGTATCATTGTTTGCATGGAGTTTTGACTGGAGTGACAGTAAGTACTCCAGAGAGTTAGGAGGGCTACAGCCGTCCATAACTGACTTCCGTTCTCCACTAATCTGATTGCTGTCATGGATCTGAGCTTCCTCATGAATACCCTCATCTTTGATACAGCCAGAATTGAGTGCATACAAGATAGCGCTCTGGTCCTGTCCGTGACAGAAAGATGCATGAGGCTAAAATGGAAAATTGCACAGCACAAAAACAGCTTACTCTGGCCTGCTTCTTCTCTTGGTTACGTCTGGGTTAAATCATTAACAACGCCATTGAAATTACTGGAGTGATACTGGTGGAAAAACAGTGCCAGTGAGAGGAGAATCAAGCATATCTCTGAATAAAAATGTTGTAGGTGAGGAGCAACCTTAAATCCAGCATCACACTTAACAGAATTAACAAGATACTAAATCCTACACAATTTTGGGGGGGAAATGGTTAGACTTTTCAGTAGCAATATATCTCTTTGTAGACGTGAAATTTGGTCTGACTCAATCTTTGAGAGTCAAACCAGTCTCTTAGGGTAAAACAACTGGACAGTTCATTTCTAGGGATGAGGGTTTTATTTAAATATTAAAAAAAGCTCTAAGTAAAACTGAGACTGAGTAAAAGAGAGATGTATTCATCTGTCAGGGACTCTTCCTCTTAATACAAAATTCTGGCTTATGATTAACGGGAGTATGGGGCGGGGGTAGGGTGATCATGTGTCCCATTTTCGCTGCCTGGGACAGTCCCTTTTTTAAGCCCTGTCCCAGCTTTCTTGACTTTTTTGGCAAAAGTGGGCATTTGTCCCATTTGCTCTTTCCAGCTTGATCATTTGGCAAGAGCAAACAGGACAAATCAAATGCCCACTTTTGTCAAAAAAGTGGAGTGTGGAGGAACATCAGGGGGGCGAGAGGTGATGCCAGCCCCATGCAGAGAGGGAGGCAGGGCTTGGGCGAGCAGTGACGCCAGCCCCAGCGCGCATGGGGCACAGGCAGGGCTCGGGCGAGCAGTGATGCCAGGCCCAGGCAGGGAGAGGAGCTCAAGCGAGTGGCTTGGGCCAGCCTCACACAGGGGTTGGGTGGGCTTGGGCCAGCCCTGTCCAGGGAGCGTGGGGGGGCTTGGGCGAGCAATTTGAGTCAGCCCCGTGCGGGGGTGGGGGGAGGTGGCGCTCGGGCCAGCCCCATGCGGTGTCCCATTTTCCCTTTGGGAAATATGGTCACCCTAGGAGGGGGGGAATTGAAATATTACAAGACTTTTCTTAGCACTTTCCTGCCATCATTCTTCCTGCTGGGAATTTTCCAACAGCTATCACATCAAAGGAATTTATGGTCATCTCATTCTAGCGGGAAGGAATATCCTAGCTTAGAACCAAGAAACTAAATGATCTCTTCCCACTCAAATAGATCAAGATTGGTTTAGCTGGTTGTGGACGAGCCAACCCTTGGATGTTGGCAACAACCATCAAAACATTCCCTACAGTGTAGTTAATATTTTTACAGTGAAACACTGAACTAAACCCTACTTGAATGAAGCTATTTGAAATACATAGATATAGATATAAAAAGTTTGTCGCCCTTTTCTTCTAACTGCTGGGTGCTGTTTAGTGCTCTTCTGACTGAACAGGAGAGTGCTGGAGAGGCATTTCCCTGCAGTGACCTGAGGGCAGAACCCAAATAGGTGATAATGATCAAATGAAATTAGGGCATCTTACTCATTACTGAGTTGTAACAAAGTATAAACTCTTGCCTACTATGATTTTGCCTAATTGCACTGGGAACTATTGATCCGAAGAACTTAAATACCAGATATCTCTACCTGGAACTGTTCAGGAAGCCAGGTAGAAACTTAAAATAGACAGCTTGAAGTGCAGGATTAGAAAAAGACTCTTGAAGTTTGTTAGTGTTGCTGTCTGAGTGATATGCAGCCTTTAGTATGTCAAGAGACAATTTTTTCTTTGACAGGAAGAAGGAAGAAAAGAAAGTTGGTTAAAGCTGAAAACTACAGAAAAAGCAAGAAGGTATCTATAGCAATTCCATATTTCAGGTTGCATTGAGATTTGCACAGAAAGCAGGATTAAAATCCCTCACTGATTGAATTGTCTCCTGATTTAAAACACCTGTTTCAATGGCCAGAACAAAAAAGCTGAAAAAAATGTCTTAGTCGAATGAATTGACATTTTCTAAACAAAATGTCATTACAAACTTTTTTGACTTTTTCAAACTTTTTTCCTCATTTGGTATTTCACCAAAATCTATTTACCACATTTGACCTGAATTCATAAATAGTTTTGTCAGTTCAAAATGGCATTTTTGGCTGAATTTGCTGTCTGCCAAAAAAATTTCATCAAGCTGCAATTATGGCACAATCTTTAACTACATAATCATCTGCTATTGTATTTCTCCTTTCTTGACCCAGCAGTTCCCATTGACTTCACTCTTGAAAATAAGGTTTTTCATTTAGATGTCTAAATATGGACGCGGGAGCCTAAAATATAATTAATGACAATCAACGTACTTTCATGGAAAATAGGTTTGTTACATGAATTTGGTATGGTTTGCTACAGAGGATGGGAGGAGATTCCTACACCCGAGCCACTCTTTTTAGGTGACAAATCTGAAGAACTGTCCCAGACTGAGGTGTCATTAGAGGAGGTTTTGGAACAAATTCATAAATGAAACGATAATAATTCACCAGGACCACATGGAATTCGCCCAAGAGTTCTGAAGGAACTCAGACATGAAATGGCAGAACTACTATCTGTGGTATGTAATCTATCGCTTAAATAAGTTTCTGTACTAGATTACTGGAGGCTAGCTAATGTGATGCCAATTTTAAAAAACTGCCCCGGATGTAATCCTGGCAATTACAGGCCGGTAAGCCTAACTTCAGTACCAGGCAAATTGGTTGAAAATATAGCAAAGAACAGAATTATCAGACACATAGGGAACTACTGGTTAAATTGATCTAACTTACATCACTCAGGTGTGTGAAAGCCCCTCCTGCTGACATAAGTTATTCTTCTTGACGAGGTGGAGTAATTATGCTGACGGGAGAGCGTTCTCCCAGCGGCGTAGCGCATCTTCACCAGGTGTGCAGCTGCGCTGATGTGCCACAGTAGTGTAGATTTACTGACAGATGAACACAATTTGTTGGTGAAGAGTCAACACGGCTTTTGTGAAGGGAAATCATGCTTCACCAATCTATTATCAAAGGGGTAGCTGTGTTAGTCTGTATCCACAAAAACAATGAGGAGTCGGGTGGCACCTTAAAGACTAACAGATTTATTTGGGCATAAGCTTTCATCGGTAAAAAAAACCCACTTCTTCAGATGCATGGAGTGAAAATTACAGACCAATCTATAGAATCCATGAATGGTGTGGAGAAAGTGAATAAGCAAGTGTTATTTACTCCTTCCCATAACATAAGAACCTGAGATCAACCAATTAAATTAATAGGCAGTAGGTTTAAAACCAACAACTCACAGTCAACCTGTGGAACTCATTGTGAGGGGATGTTGTGAAGACCAAAAAAGAATTAGATAAATTCATGGAGTACAAGTCCAACAATAGCCATTAGCTAAGATGGTCAGGAATGCAACCTTGTGCTGTGGGTGTCCCTAAGCCTCTGTGTGTCCCTAAACCTCTGACTGCCAGATTTTGAGACTGTATGACTGGGGGTCACTCACTTGATAATTGCCCTGTTAAGTTCATTCCCTTTGAAGCATCTGGCATTGACCACTGTCAGACAGGACACTGGGCTAGATGGACCATTGGTTTGACCCAGTATGGCCATTCTTCTGTTCTTTTAACTAATTTAGCTGATAGAGGTAAATCTGATATAATAAACTTAGACATATGTAATGTGTCTGACTTATTATCACATGATTTTCTGATTAATTTTGTGTAATACTTTTTTAAAAAAAAATCTGGCACATTTTCAATAGATTAAAAATGTCAATGTGATACATCAAAAAATGTCCAGATGACAAGAGATTTGTGAGGTGGTAATAACAAGGACAAGTCATTTATATGGCATGTAATCTGGGCTTAATCACAGAAGTATTTTAAGACTGTCAAATGTAAAGTCATACTTCTACAAACAAAGAATGCTGGCCATACTTACAGCCTGGGGGAATGTATCCTGAAAAATAGTGACTAGGGCCCAGTCTTGCCGATGTTCCACTCAGCGTTGCAAGGCCTTAGTGACTTAATGGCTACATCCCATTTTCAAAAGTGACTTAGGAACTTAAGTACTGGCATATTACTAGACAAATCTAAAACTGCATTCATATAAAATTGTAGCAGATCTCTATGAAATCAGGCCAGAGCCTATATATCTGTATTAATCCGCTTCTCTTCTCAAAAACACAAAACAAAACAAACCACTTCATTTAAAAAGCCAGTTAAGTTTACTAGGTAACAGTGGTCTTACCTATCACATCATTTACTAAACCCACATACACCTCTACCTCGATATAACGCTGTCCTTGGGAGCCAAAAAATCTTACCGCATTATAGGTGAAACCGTGTTATATTGAACTTGCTTTGATCCACCGGAGTGCGCAGCCCCGCCCCCCTCCCCCCGGAGCACTGCTTTACCACGTTATATCCGAATTCGTGTTATATTGGGTCATGTTATATCGAGGTAGAGGTGTACTTAAAAATAAGGTGGTGAATAGTTAAGGACATCATAAAATGCATACTGCCCATGTCATAAACAAATACATTATTCTTGTCAGGTACTAAGAGAGACATGGTTCTTCACCAACCAGCAACCTTAACTTGCCTTGATTATGACCTGTCAAAACGTTGAGTAAGCTTCTCACATCCCCTTTATGCTGGTAAAAGGGCCACAGTGTTATAAAAGGACCTAAAAAGTCCCAGATGCAATTGGGGGATGAATTCTTTCCAGAAATCATACAACACAATCTGCCTGTTATGAGAGAACTGGAGTTTGTATAACCTGGACTTGACATAACCTGCAGCCATATTGTGTACTTAGCCGCCATAAACTGGGAGCAAGAACATCACGTAGCAAAGAACAATTTGGCCTGGGCTTAGGCAGACAGAACAAAAACAGCTGCACAGCTATGATGTTACTAACAAGGATAGATAAGATAAAATTGTGAGATTCATGAGAATAAAAAGGGAGGCTGGATGACTGACCTTGAGTCTGGGTGTCTGTAATTATGCGTTTCTTCCTGAAGTTGCTTTGCTGATAAATAGAATAATGAATTATTATTTGCTGTTGCTAGGGAAATTGTTAGCTTATTAGGGGCCATTGTGAATCATGTGCTTTTGTCTAGCGAAACCTATAAAGAGTTTAGTTAATGTGTGTACTTTGGAGAAGCCTGGGAGGATTTCTACAAGCTTGGAGTCTGACAGCTATCTCCTCAGTGGCTAGGAGGAAGGCCTGCCCCTGGAACCCGTCTGCCAAACAATCGACACCATCTCAGACTTCGGGTAACTATATTAAGGGGTGCTCTGAAACTATTGCTATTATAGAAGTGTGCTTTGTATTCAATAACAATAAGGATTTTGGGGTAGAAGCACTCTTGGTTGTACCAATCATTTATCACAGAGGTATTGTGTCCTCATTCATTTATTTCCTGATACCACCTGGAATATAGAGATTAGTTACCATAGCTTTGGGTTCAGATCACCCTGGGTAACATGCCACCCTAAGCAACATTTCAATGTGCCTTCCCTACACCACCTAAATTTGGCCCAGCTGCCTCTCTGTCATGACGGAGGGTGACCAGGATAAATGTAAGTGAGGAGCATTGTGACAGGACACACAGAGACACAATTTCAGTCCCATTTGGCCCGACTGCCCCTCTGTCATGCCAGAGATGTGGCCAGGCCAAATCTGCCACTGTAGGCAACTGCCTAGTTGCCTAGAGTTAGAGTGGCCTCTGAGTCTCTTGGCTCAGGAATTGTGGAAAACAGCCCCAGGTTGTCTTCAGAAGGCCCCCCAGCAAGCCTCAGTATAGGGAGCATGCAGGGTGAGGGTGAAAGGTATGTTCACGGTACAGCCATAGCATGCAGTGCTGCACTGATTCCAGACAGCACTGTTTCCAATTGGCATCCACAAACAGGCTGTCACCACTTAGAGAGGCCCCCAGGGCCATCCTAGTCCCTGGCTACCTGGGTTGCAAGTTCTGTGCTGCATTTCTCACAGGTGCAAAACAGAATCTCACCCCTGGTTTTTTTTAAGGTGGGAATTCAATTCATGAATATTTCATCTCCTCCTCCCTCAGTCTCCTGGAACTCACTGGAACCTGGATTTCCCTGTCAGACTCTGTCTCTGCACTGTGAGAGTGGCCTCTTTTCCTCACACACACTGTGCTCTGAATCTTCCCTGAAGGATGGCACGATTGTGGAGGGTTGTCAGGTTCCTTCTCTTCCAGCCCCTCCTTCTACTGCCTTCACACTCCTTTTCCCCCTTCAAGCAACAGTCCATCAGACTCTATACACCTTCATGTAGCCATCAACTGCTCTCCACCCCCTGACTCCTTGCTGAACACTTTTCCCTCTTGTTTTGACATCTGACTTCCCCTCTGCATCTCCTCTCAGTCTCTACCCCTCATCCTTGGCCGATGACCCATGTGGTGCCCTCACCTTCATGTGTGACCTTCAGCCCTGGATCAACTTCTGCCGTCACCAAAGTGGCCATGCACTAGACCTTGTCTTCAAACATTGCTGCCTTTCCAATTTTTCAATAGCCGCATTCCTCCCTCCACCTCATCTTCCATGGCCACTTGCTTCTGTCCCTTCAGACCGCTCTTCCGTAACTTCAGATCTGTCAACATCCATTTCTCCGCCATTCTGTCCCCTCCTCCAGCTGTCTCATCCCTTACCTCACACTCCATTGTCCAATCCCCTCACTCAGTCCCAGCCTAGGAGTAGGTTTTAATCTGCTGATAAAGTGCTGAGGTCAAAGTCAGGCACAGCTAAGTGGAAAATGCTCAGTTCCAGCAGCAATGAATTTTGTTATGCAGTGTAACTTTGGTGGATAGTTACAGGAAATTACTTTCCTTTACCAAACGGGAAGAGAGGCACCCAGAGACCAGCAAAGAATAGCTGTCCAGCAGTAGCCAGGTGCTGGAGGAGCTGTCCAGCTTCTGAAGGTGTTCTATTTGCAGAAGAAAGCAAGTGCAATTCAGATGTCCTGGGTGATGTATGGAGTACTTCCTTTTGTCTTCATTTTCTCTGACAACTGCCTGCAGTCACCAGCTTCCTCTCAAGCCTCTACAACACTCAAGGAAACAGAATTCATTTTGCTTTCACTCTCTAAAAAAGGAAACCATTATGCACCCTTGCTCCCTGCTGGATATTACAGCAGTGCCTGCTTGGATGTAAAAGCAGAACAAATATGCAGTCATGGAATTTTTGATTATATGACAGCTGTAGATGGATCATCTAAAGGAATTTTAAAGCAGACAAGAATGTTTATTCATTTGGCAGAACATTCTAATATTTTGATGCATTTGTAGTTTTGAAACTAAAATAAGAGTGGCCTATCTAATGCTCTGGGTCCCCTTGACAGTCTTCTAAAATACACTAAATAAATAAACAGTTCCATCAGTTACTCAGATGAAATGAAATAACCACATGACAACTTAAATCAGAATGAATTTTCCTGAAAGTGGGCCAAAGCGTGAGATCCTTCCATAACAAAAATCCCCTTTGATTTCCATGGGAGTTCAACGTGGTAAAAACTGTGAAAGACCCTCTGAATCTGACCCAGTAACAGTCGTATTAAAGTGTACATCAGCCTCCCAAAGGATGCATTGCCCCAATCACTTGAGTAACTTAGAACGAGGATGGACACAGCACTTGCGTGTATGCCAGAGGGAGCAACCCCACAATGACAGTGAGAGAGACTAGATGACCTAATTCTTGGGTCTCTTTCAACATCCAGAGATGCCAGACCAGGCTGTGGGGAATGGAGCAACAGGAGATAAGAAACAAAGTTTGTGATATCAGCTGCTTATAGAGCAAGTTCAATTGAAATGGAAGTTAGGTGCTTACATACGTTTGAGGATCTGGGCCTTACTTCCCATCTTTTGGTGACTGGTTGAGTTAAAGTTTTAGTGGTTTCTTTAATACATTTGACACAATTGCTTGGTGCTAGGGTCCAGATGCTCTAAAACAAAAGATTTTGTTTTCTTTCCTCTGATCTGTCCCAGTGAAGTTCTGTGCAAAGGGGCATGCTGGTCTGAGCATCTCCCACTCTCTTTGGTTGCTTGAAAGCACCCTACAAAAAATTCCCTATTTCAGATCCACAATTTCATCTGACCCTGCCTCGAAGGCTAATGTTTGGATTAGTGGTTTTTCATAGCAGTCTAACCCCTTCCAGATTCAGCAGATTAAAATCTGACTGAGGCCCCAGAAATTTTCCCTGTTCCTTCATGGAACCTTTCACTGTCTGTTCACTAGCAGTGCACATGTAACCTTAGCAGCCTGGCAGTGGACACAATAGTACCAGCATCAAGTAAATTCTATACGAGGAGAAGCCCTTTAAATAAATTGACCATTTTCTTACATCACTGTCCTCTGTGACAGACAGACCTCGTCACTGTCACTGCTGGAAACATATGGCTTAGGTTCTTGTTAGTGATTACAAGCAGGTTAGTGTTGGTCCCAGAAAAATACACACCCCCAGATCAAAGAGTTGAGTTTGGCCCTGGTGTTCTGATACACTATTTGTAGCCACTTGCATTGCCTGTGAAGTAATAATCTAAAATAAGCCAACACAGAATATCTGTTGGGCCGCAGGGATCGACAGGAGCAGCACTAAAAGGCATCTATGCCAGCTTTCGCTATGACACAAGCAGTTCACGAACAAACCTCATAACATGCAAAGTTCTGGCTGCAAAATGTGTTGGCAAACATCAAAGAAAACTTTGGGAACTGTTCAAGTGGCATAGGTGGGTCTGAATGAAACAGAAACAGATATTTTTGAATAAACCCTCAAGGTGTATTTGCCCTGTAGCTATCAGGGCTGTTCAATCTAAAAGCAGCTCCTGTGAGATATTTAGATGGCCAGACATGATCATCAGCATCATTCTAAACTGTAGTGAGAGTAGACAGGTAATTTCATAACGTTGCTTGTGCTGAAAGGAGATGGATTATTTTCTCCTGGTTCAAACAAAGTGGATTTTTTTTACAGGGCTAGAGAGGGGATTAGCCTGTAATAGGCTGTGTTTTGATGAGCTAATACTGTGACTAAATGAATCCATAGCAAGCTGATTTTTTGCGATGAAGTTATCCTGTGACAAGATTAACTAGTGTTTAGTCTTCATAGGCTGGGCACCCAGGAGAGTGACTTATAGGGTATATTTTAAAAGCATTGTACAGAGAATTATATGCAGAAATCTTGATATTGTTGTGCAAAGAGAGTTGTTAACAGGATTTAGACTCATAACTCCCTATGCACTACTTTGAAAGCACCCCATAGACTGCCAAGGATTCTGCACAGTAAATAGATTAGCAGCTGCCAACCCTTTATTTTTAATGCTGTGGTTTAAAAAATAAATAAATAAAAGCACCGGCTTTTCTACTAAACTACTGCATGCAGCAGACAACTACTTTCCAGTAGTGCCTGCCTGTGGAAATCCTTGTGGTGCTCTCTTCCTGTCAGGCAGGGTAATATGCCTGTAAATTTCATCTGACAGATAACACATCACAGCATCAGCAGCACCAGGAAAAAAATGACAAAACAACCAAACTGTGAAAAAGTGACAGGCGCAGACATTCAGCAGCTCTCTCTGCCTGCATACGCTCTGCACACAAGATAATCTCTGTCTGGCAGCAAACCTGAAGCCTCACTCTGAAAGTGACCTGTGCCAGTCTCAGATGAAAGGGAACCTTAGTGGATGACAGAGGCCTTGATCCTGCAATGAGCTCCGTGCGGGCAGACCTGTTAAAGTCAGTGGGGCTCTGTGTGTGGGCTTGGGGTCTGCATGTGCTGAGTTTATGTGATTGGGACTTTAGACTGGTCTAGGATCAGCTTTTCAAAATTGGGTACATGTGATTGTGAACGTCAACTTCACACAAGGCCAGTTAGGGCACAAACTTGATTATTCCCACTGATTGGGTTGATTTATCCATGCTGGAAAATAAATAAATAAATATATATAGATATAGATATAGATACACACACATACATACACACACTTTTTCACAATTGTTGGTTTTTTTGTTTGTTTGTTTGTTTTTTAAATTTCAAAGATGGTTACATTACATTCATTTTCACAAGAGACCTAATTTTTCAAAATATTCTGTACATATTTTTAATCACAATCTTTTTTGGTTGTGAAATTCTGAATTTTTCAAAACAGTTTTTTGGCCAGCCTCCCACCCCAAAATGAAAATTAGACATTTTTGTTGAAAAATGTAAAACAAGAAAAAAATGAAAATTGTTTTTTGCATACTTTCATTTTGGAAAAAACATTGGGTTTTGTGTTGAAAACCTTTTACTTTGAAAAATTCCAACTGGGTGCTATTTTTCACTTTAAAAAGCATTTAAGATTTTTGCAGATAGAGAACTAAAACACAGCAAACTTTAAAAGTGGCTAATCCTCAAGGAGTAATGGTTGCCATGTTTAGTTTTGTTTTTATTATAAATTAAAGTGACTCAAAACATCTAATTTCCACAGTGCTCCTCAAAGCCCCTTATGCACACAATATTTGTATTGAGTTTTAATTAAAAGCCCTACCACTCTTATTTGCACAGCTGTCATATGAAGTATTATGTGTCTTCTGCAGTTATGCAATGTCACAGTTCTACAGCTAGAAGTTTTCCTCTTGCCTATCTTTAACAAAAGGGGAAATCAAGTGCAAAAACCTACGTTAATACAATCAGAGGGTTGCAAATGTAAACAGAGGTCAGGAAATGAAAAAGTTAATCTCCTCCTGTGACTAACTTGCCCACAGTGCAAAATCTGTCCCCATTTACTCTTGTGCTGCCCCAGTAGAGTGAATGGGGTAGCACAGTTGTAACTCAGAGTAGAATTTGGCTGTGTGTGTATATATATATTAAGGGCCAGATTGTGGCTGGTCCCAGGACAAAAGGATGGGGTAGAGCTGAAAGGGTGCACGAATCTTTTTGCCCTTGCAAATCCCTTGTCCTAGTAGGGTGGGAGTCCATGGACTATGTGAGTCTAGCATTACTGGTGGCATAAGATCCCCCAAAGTGCACAGGGTAGGCAGAGCCATGACCTGAACCAGTGTGGGAGGGCTGTGTTTGGTGTGCACTGCACCCTGTAGAAGGATAATTGAGCTCCCACTCCAATATGCATTTCCACAAGGACTGTACAAGTGTTTGGGTTGAGCCTGCCAGAATGCTCATAGGGCTGTTCACTAATGTGCTGCATCACTATCCACAAAAGCCACAATATAGTCTTAAAATATTTAACAGCTCAACATCAATAATCAAATATGGCCTCCCTGTTATGAGTGAATAATGCTGCAAGGAGAACCATGGGCCAGATCCTCAGCTGGTGTAAACAGGCATGGCTCCACTGAACTGGATTTCCACCAGCTTAGGATCTGCCCCCCATCTTTTTTTTTGTTTTAATTTCCTGGCCTTTGGGTGTTTACATCTGCAACCTTCCTGTTACCTTTACAGAAGTATTGTTAAGAGAGAGAGAGAGAGAGAGAGAGAATCCTGGTGTCTCTTCATGGACTTCTCTATCACCTGGAGAAAGAAACTCATCTTTCTTTTGGTGCGATGGGGTTTATCAATTTAAAAACAAAGCCTGAAATGATAAATACGTGAACCAGTAACTAGAGCTTGAAAATGCAGAGACTACAGTACAAAATGTTCTTTAAAAAAGCCAAACAACCCAGACAAACTAGTGATTTCAAATCGGAAACAAAACAGCAGAAGAACACCACAATCTGGCAAGCTGTTACTCTTAACTGTTTCCCCCTTCTCCCCCCAAACTTTTCTCCGTAGTAAAATGCACAGCTCTGCATATTAAAAGCAATGTGGACCGGATTTCTTAAATCATATGCATTCATGCCAAGTTGCAGTCAAGCAAGTGAACGGCTAGATTTTAAACAGCGGTTACATTTCCACAATTGCACCAAAACTCTGTCCCTAGATGAAGAGAGAATTCCAAGTCTGAGGCTCAGTCCAGCAGACTCTGCTGAGAACTGTTAAAAAAGCTCTGGAGTAGAAGCACTAAAGCTGCAGGGAGGAAAAGCACCAGACCTAAGCAATCAGGGTTTCTTCAAAACCTGTTCAGAAAAGCCTCTGTATAGGGCAGAGAAAAAGCATGATCCGCTCACAGTGGCTTAACTCCAGTCCTGTGCATACCAAGGATGGGAGCAGCAGCCATTTTTACTATTAGAAGGAAATCCTACTGCCACCCTAGAGAACTGTTTTACATGAGTGTGTGAAAGAACTGATGTTAGGAGAAAATGGGAGCAGAGACCAGACATGCATGCTTCTGATGGGTCCAGTGAATCAATGTATTTCTCAGCCTGTTACTCAGAACCTGTGATGGCCGGGGGTGGGAATTATTCAGAATATTTTGTATGAAGATGTTGTGTGCCTCAGTTTCCCCTATGTGGTGTGTGGTTAACTAGGTCGGGGGAAAGGTCTTTGCAGAGACCCAGAGATACAGGCATGACCAGTACCTAGCTCCCTGGAGCTCCATGCCCATGGAGAGGCCCAGAAGACAATGGCCACTCCAATTGCCCGGACGTTTGGCACCTAGCAACAAACGACCGTGGATGGCCCACTCTCCTTAGGAAGCCAGTTGGGTGTGACCAGCTGGAGAACAAAGGACTGAGGTGAGGCCAGGTGGAGTTGTTAAGTGCGGGCTGCTGGAGAGAAGAGAAGCTTCTGGACTGGGACTCAAGAGGGGAGTCAAAAGGGCTCTAGACTCTGGTCTGACCAGATGGACTATGCTGTAAATTTCTGTTCTCCATGTTAACAAAGGAATTTCTACATCTACATTGTGTCCCAGACTTCTAATAAATCCTTCTGCTTTTACAAGTCTGGCTGAGACTCACTCCAACTCAAGGAAGTCGGGGGTGCATTGCTCCCTGTGCGTGTGTAAGTCTCCCTCAGGTGCCCAACTCAGGTGGACTCGCTGAAGGGAGCTCACAGTGTGACTCAAGGGTGCTGAAGGCTCCGAGATTTGGTCCCAGGAGGTGGTGAAGCCAGGTGGCTTATCCTGGTGAGAGTGTGACTGAAGGGCTCCTCCCGGGAACTGTTCCAGAGCTGTGTGAGAGCACCGGACCTGTGGATCCACAACAGTACCACAAGCAACAAAGCACCACTCAGTTTAGCCACCCTACTGAGTAGCTCAGCATTTCTCTCTCAAATCCTCAGCTGCAGCCCTGCAGGACTGAGCTCGGGATGACTAACAAGGGTGGTTATGAGCAGTGAACTATGCAGTTCTACTACATACCAAATAGCGGCTATTTACTATTCAATGAAAATCAATAGCTGAAGACAAGCAAATGGTTGTAGATCTTATAAAGTTTATGGTAACAGTGTTTTATGATCTGCATCATGTTAAAATGTTTAGTTCACAGCACATCTGCAGCAGCTGTTAATTTTAAAGTGACAGGGCGCAGAGTACTCTGTTCCCTAAAAGAGTGGGGTCAATAAAAACCCAGGCTCACACAGGCGCTCCAGGGAGGGGCCATAAAAACAGTTGTTCTAGGAACAAGGAGAAGGAGGCTGTAGGCTTAGGTAAGAAACTTCAAGGGGGAGGAGGGGGTTGGAGACATCTCTTACATTTGGATGGTTAGAGACAAGTGCTGTGACTAAAATGTAAACTGCCTGAGAGAAGGGAGCTGACTGGCTGACCGTGAGTGTCTCTATGAGCTGTTTGTAGGCTATAAGTTTCAGGAACAGTCTACATGGGGAAAGTGTTACCAGTTATAGCGGTATAATTAAATAGATGTCATGTCAGTGTAACGGTCCATGTGGACACTTATTGTGCCACAAGAATTACTTTTTTTGGTTTAGCTTAAACTTCTTCCAAAGCAACAAAAGCTAAATGAAAAATGGCCCTTTTATATCGAGATGAGAGTGTCCACACTGGAAGCTATACTAGTTAAAATTCACACCTTAGTTTATACCAGTATAGCTTCCCTGCAGACAAGCCTTATTTTGGTATAAGAGGGTCTTTTTTTTTTTTATATGGCTATGTTGTTTGGAAAGAGATTTAAGCTAAACAGAAGAAAGGTCACTCTTGCAGAATAAGTATCTACACGGGGGAGAGGAGGAGTTTAGTTAGGGTACGTCTACACTACCCGCCGGATTGGCGGGTAGTGATCGATCTATCGGGGATCAATTTATCGTGTCTAGTGTAGACACGATAAATCGATCCCCAATCACTTTGCCGTAGACTCCTGTATTCCACTGCGGCGAGAGGTGGAAGCGGAGTCGACGGGGGAGCGGTGACAGTCGACCCCACGCAGTGAGGACGCGAGGTAAGTTGACCTAAGATGCATAGCTGAAGTCGACGCTAGTCTCATAGCTGAAGTTGCGTATCTTAGGTCGACCCCCCGCCCCCCAGTGTAGACCAGGTCTGAGAGAACTCCATTGGTTTAAATTAGCACCTTGGGTTATACTGAAAACATTTGCCCGTGCAGACAAGGTCTAAGCGTTTGTCTACGTGTATAGCACTGCAGCTGCACTGGTAAGCTGTGCCACTGTAGCACTTTAGTGAAGACTCTACTATGCCGATGGGAGAGCTCCTCCTGTTGGCGTAGTTAATCCACCTGCATGAAAGGCGGGAGCTCTGCCATCCACATAGCGCTGTCTACACTGGGAGTGAAGTCGGTGTAACTACATCACCCCGGGATTTTTCATGCCCCCGAGTGACAGGGTTATGCTGATGTACGTTTGTAGTGTAGACCTGGCCTAGGGGAACTCTGAAGGACTCAAGTGGTGAATAGGCCTTCAGCTTGTTCTCTGAGCACTAAAAATGTACAAAGGACCATCTAAGGATCTAATCCTGCTTTGGAGCGAAATCGTCTGGCCTCCGGGATGGGCATACAAGGCCTAAAATGAAATGGGAATAGTGTGTATCTGCTGCATGGGGTGATCAACCTAGAGCCTCTATAAGGGGCTTTGTGCACACTCTCCTGCAAGCTGCTGCGTTCTTCAAGCAGGAGGGGGAACTGGTGCCTGGCTGGGGAGTGGGAGGAAGACCAGAAGGTCCAGTAGCTCAAATCCCCACATACAGAATCTTGCACAGAGCATCTTCTACTTCTCCCCTATGGCCCCAGTAGTTGTTCTGCACTGGCTACTACAGGATGAGGTTGGAATTTCCATTCTTCACCAACTCCTATGTCCCAAGGTCACAGTTCATTTGCTCAAGCTGGGTGTTCTGCACCAGGATATGGTCCTATGTTGTCAGCCCTGAGTAATGGCTTCAGCATTGGTCACTAAAAGAGAAAAGCTCTTTAGGCTCCTGGAAGACAACTGACGCCAAACAAGCTATCCCTACCTACCCTCATGAAATGACAGCGTAACTAGACCTAAGTCTTCCCAGAGGAAGTCTGGACATATTGAGCAGAGATGGAATTGTAGGTTGCCTCTGCTTCCTTCCCAGAAACAGCAGAAGCGGTTTGCAACCTGCCTACTCTTTCCCTAACATGTCTCAGGCCTAAAAAGGATGAGGCCTTTTCTGCATTGGGTTTCCAGTCACCAGTGCAGCTGCACTGCTGCCAACTGCAAAAGTAAATATGGGTTATGCCAGTGCAGCTTACCCTATTTGAAACTGTGTGGGTCCAAGCCACAGTTCACACTGGTGCAGAACATCTTTGCTAAGTGTTTGCAGTTAAAAACCCAGTGCAGACAAGACAAAGTTCCTTATCTAGCACACAGCAGTCACAGACATGGACAGGCGCATACAAGAACAGCAGGACTGCTTAAAGCAGTATGACTGATGGTATGTATGCCATAGGGGCACTGTACTAGGCATTAGTTTCCAGTCAGAGGGACTGGATCTTTCCAGCATTCAGATCTCCCATGGCCACAGGAAATGTTTCTTCCCCTGCCTCAGGGCCAGGAAGAAAGGTCATGGGGGGAATGGCAGTTTATAGTGCTGGGCAAAGGCCTGAATCATTTTACTTGAAGAAAAATCATGCGCTGCTGGGTGGTGTAGTCTGTGTTAGATAACTTGCCATGCAGTATTGGCATTTTGTGCTCATTTTACCTGTCACTGCTGCGCAGCCAGTCTGTACCTCAGCTAGCCCACACCACAAAATACCCCAAGTCAGGAAAGACAGAAAAAATAGTAAATCCAAGTATCGATAGTAGCTGGCCTAGTATACACTGAGGATCTGACTTTTTTTCTGGAGTGCTGAGCACTTCATTCCAATGAGAGCTGCAAGTGTAATTCCCATGTACACGAGTGTGGATCTCTCTCTAGTGGCTGGACCACATGCAGAGGTTTGAGTTTGTTACTGCTTCCAGCCTAGTACAACTGATCCTTTTACTGAAGCAGTATAATCTTACGCAGGGCCGGCTCCAGGCACCAGGCACCCAAGCTGGTGCTTGGGGCGGCACCTGGAGGGGGGCGGCGCGGCGCTCCGGCCGCCGGGGAGAGCAGGGCCACAGCCGGGCTCGCCGCCCCCCCCCTCGCCCTCGCCCCGGCCGCCGGGGGGAGAGCCGAGCCCCCGCCGGGGCTCGCAGCCCTGCCCCCGGCGCTCTGGCCGCCGGGGTCGGGGGGAGAGCCGAGCCCCCGCCGGCTGCCCCCCACCCCGCTCCGGCCGGCCACCCCCCCCCCGCGGGGGGGGGGGGGGCGGCCGGACGCTTTTTTGCCTAGGCCGGCAAAAAAGCCAGAGCCGGCCCTGATCTTATGCACTTAGATCCCAAGGCTTGGGTTCAGTCCTCCCAGACAATCTAACGAAGGAGTTACCGTGCAGCTACTTAGCACCTCTGAAAAATTGTCTCTGCAGCAGGCCATCACAGCTGGCACACAAATTGATTGCAGAACCCTTTAATGTAGAGTCTCTTTTCAATAGTTTCCCATTTACTTTAAGCCTGTCATCTCAAAAATTGTCAGACTGTAATATCTGATGTCCATGAATGCTGTAATTGCAAGCAAAAATACTTGGCCAACTTGAGCCCAGGCACCAGCAGACAATTACACTGATGTCAGTTCAGTTGCCGCTGCCAATACTCAGTTTCACCCACTGTATCAGCCCTTTCAGTCTCCAGAATTTTAGAGCCAGGTCTTTCAAACCTGAGGTGTCTCAATGATATTATCTCCTGCAGTGCGTCTAATATTCTATTCTGAGCTTCATTGCAGAATACAATTCAATTAGAAAGTTTCTGCAAGTCACATTCCTTAGGGCAACTGTTAAGGGGAAGATGCTCCAGGCAATGGTTTCATAGCGGGTTGGGGAAAATCAATCAATCAATCCATGTTTAATTACACTGCTCTACAGCCAAAATGCTTCTGAAATAAATGTAGTCAAACTTTACTAATTCTGGGTCACTGAGAACAAAAATGATGCTTAAAATTGTTGATTGGCTGTAGTTTTCAAGATATGCTATTGGGTCCATATATACGACCCTTGACTTGGGAATGGCGGAGGATAAGTGCGTTATAAAGGGAAGGGATCTCAATTTAAACCAGAAATGACTAAAATA
>NW_020664462.1:15216512-15328537 GCF_002925995.2 Terrapene triunguis | reverse complement strand
AATACATAATAAATAGCACATTTTATCTCTGAAGCAGACGACTTCTCAAAAATTTTAGACCAGTGTTATCTAAGACTTTTTAATTTTTAAGGCTCCAGCTAAAGAACTATAAGTAAAAATAGATAAAATAATTGGACAGACAACAAAAGCTATAAGCGGAGCCAAATAACTCCAAACCAGCTACACAAGTAGGAGCAGTGGACAATTATAAGAGATTTTACCCTCTGGGAAAGCTAGTGAGGAATTTTTGCAGGGCTGTGTCTTCTGTTATGCAACTGATTTTCCATTAAACTTCTCTACAACTATTTCTTTATACTTCTTATATGTTCCTGTAATCAGACTTGAAAATGCGGCTGATGTGAAATATATCAATTCTGCAGTTGGTCCTGTTTCTATATCCTGGAACTTCGAGAGGTCCAAAATCCAGAGCCAGCTCTAAATAAAGGGCCAAACCCTAAAGTTTATGGCCAAAGGTGTGAATGGTGTGCAAGTTCTGAGCCACTGATGGGTAAGCACTCAGGATGAAACTCTTCACAGAAAAAATGAAAGTTACTTCATGCAGTAATTGTGCACAGGAGCTGGTAAGAGGATTGCGTAGCCGGATAAAGCATTCTCCTTTGTCTGCTGGGCAGTCAAACCTATTCTGAGGTTCCTAAGTGTTGCAGAGCAGCTTCACAAACGGATAATCATTGGAGACCATATGGCCTTGGATTGGGGGGTTTTCCCAGTGTAAAGCTGAAGCAGGAAAAGGAAACGGTGTGTTATGCTGGCGAGTTGTAGAGAGCGGTTTCTCAGTGACAGGACACACTGGTGCCTTAGCTGAGGTTTCATCAGCAGGGACTTGCCTTTGAGCGGTTTTACCCGCACCTATTACAGGTAGTGAGGACTGGTGTATATTTTGTAAATAAACAAATCACATTAGAAAATTCCTTGACTTTGCCTCACTGATTTGTCCTCTGTAACGGGTTGGGACTCACCACCTGGCACCTCCTACTAACTGGTTGTCTCGGGAATTAGCTCAGTCCAGTGGAGCGCCCCCTCCTGTTGGTGTCCCATCCATTGTCTCGCCCTCAGTTGGTGTCTGAGCCCGCGTCGCTCTCCAGCTTGCGGCGTCCTCTTCAGGACCACTGCCCTCCGGCAGTGCCCCTCAGTCCATCCACACCCCCTTCCGGGGGAGGGAGGTTAACAGAAGTTTTTGCACCAGCCTCAGCGGCCTGCCACAATCCCCAAGTCTAGCCCCTCTTACGTCAGGGGGCAGGCTGCAGCCTGACTCGGCCACTGCTCCACGGCCTGGTGCAGCACAAGGGGGATGGGGAGGACCCAGGCCTGCCCGCTACTCTGGGTCCCGACCCAGGGACCCTTTAACGGCAGCCTCTCAGCCCTCCTTCTCTCCCCTTGCCTTCAGCCTTCCCTGGGTCACTTCCCCTCTGACCCCATTGCACCCTCTAGGCCCTTCTACTCAGGGCTGGCAGTCTGGCAGGTATCAGGCTGAAGCTCCACTCTGCTTCCCTGAGCCTGCCCAGCACTGCACTGTCCTGCTCAGGAGACAGACCTTCCTCCCTGAAGGTTGGGGACAGACTGCCTGCTCTCTCCCTGAGCAGCCTTTTTATAGGCCTGAGCCTGGTCCTGATTGGCTGCCTCCAATCTGGGCCCTGATTGGCTCCCAATAAGTTCCTCTCTAATTGGCTGCCCGTCTGCACAGACCCACTGGCCTGCTGCAGCCTACACTCTCAGGGAGTGGGGCAGTCCGCCCCACTACATCCTCCAACAAGAAATTGACTTGCTGCAAAAGCCCAAAGCTCTAGTGCTACTCAGCAAAAGGGCTGCATTCAGGAACAGCCTCTGTGAATTGCCCACAGCTGCATGAACAAGAAATAAAGAAGCAGGGAATAAATGCTGATTAAGGATTTCAGGATTTGATCCAATCATGATGTTAAGGCATTGAATAGATGTACTGGCAAAAGCATTGGGGAGCACCAGCGATGGAGGGTTTACCATTGCTAAGTAGAAGATTTGTTACACAACTCAACGTAATGACAAAATATTGTAACATATTTGTTACCACCTAACACGGCATAGTTGTCATCCCATGGCCCTTCCCATCTTCCCATCCAAAGCAGGGATAAGACTCTGATCTTCCTGATCGAAAAGACCAGGCTACGACCACTTGAGCTACAGGAGAATTGATGCTAACTATATGACGCCAGATTTTCAACAGTGCTTAGCACTAGACTTGGTCAGAAATTTTCCAATGAAACAATTTTGTCAGAAAATGCCAGTTTGTTGGCCCCAAAATGTCTCGTGAAAGCAAGTCAGGTGGAATTAACTTTTCTGACATCTCAGGCAGATGGAACCCTGTTTGCCAGGCACCTAAATAAGGGCCAGAATTTCAAAAAAGCTTGGCATCCCATGTGCTGAATCCTTTTGAAAACTTGGCCCTGATTGTGGGTGCATATGTTTTGAAAATCAGGCCTCAGGGCCTGTATAACCCAGGTGAGCATTTTTGATGCTATCTAGAAATGGGTGATGTGTACTCATACACATACTAGCCAGTTCATTACTATATTCACACTTTAATTGTTCATATAAATATAGAAATTAACCTCTGTCTTCTTTTACTTTGTAAATGGTATTTGAGTCCCTGCCTCGCTCATTAATGATATTCACTTGTTTTTCCTCAGTCTCACTTCATTAGTGTAATTAAAGGGGAGGATAACCATGTCCATAAGGACAGCAGGAGAATAAAACAGCGAACAAACCAGTCAAAAACATATTACAAGAGACTAGTTCTGTAAAGCAGAGAGATAATTGAAAGGGGAGGATCAGTGACACAAAATGAGCACAGTGTTTGAGCAACAACTGTGATGTTTGCTCTTTGATCTCACTGAACTGTAAAGAAAAAAACATTAATAGAGAAATGAGAGAGTATGCAGCATTACCATTGAGCACGAAATATGCAGCCTTTGTTGTGGCAAGGATACAAAACATGCACGGTGAAGATAAAGGTGTTTTCTGTAGAAAATAATTACTGAGTTAAATACATTTCTTCTTTGTTTGCAATGAGAATTAGTGGAGTTCTTTTGAAGAGCATGTCAAAAGACTGAGTTCAGGGAAGAAAACAAAAAAATATAGTAATGTAAAAACAAGTTTGAATAAAGATAAGACGCATTAATATGTGACTCTGATGGGTGTATAAATCAAGGTCAGAAAATAGATTTTTCCTGCAGATTTTTTAAATTATTATTATTAGTCAAATGCTGAAATATCTTGGCCAAAAACCAAAATATTTTTATTTGAAAATGCTATCATGGGAGTTGTAGTTTGTACGCCTCATTCTCTTCTATTGGTCAGGCTCCCTGGTTGGTCTATGTCTTCCCTGATGCATCAGGTTTCCCTGCTTGGAGAAGGGAGGCAGTGCACCATAGGAGTCCCGGCCATTGTGCATCATGGGAGATATAGTCCAGCTAAGAACCCTGATCCATACAGAAGAATTGGGGATCTGAGACAAACTACAACTCCCATGAGGCACCGTGAGAGCATATCCAAATCAAAATAGTTTATTTTTTGACAAAAAATTGAAATTTTGGATAAAAGTGGACACTTCACACACACACACACAAATTGAAACCCCAATTTTTATGTTGAAAAGCAGTTTCAAGGGAAAATTTTGGCCGACTAATATTTATTAGCAGTTCCTACACAGTGCTATGTGAGACAATATACTCGTTATCTGTACTTTGAATAAGTAATACTATACTATTTCTCAGAGCATGACAAGGCAGATGTTAACATTTCAATGGAAATCACTATACAAGTCTCCACTTCCAATAGTGTATTTGAAAAAAAAAAAATACAAAGAATTGGATTCCGGTCACATAGAGGTGATCAGAATTTGGCCCAATAGACCAGCTTGGTTGGCTATTTAAAACAGTGATGCACAAACTTTGCCCAACTCAGCCGTAGCAGATTGAAATGGCTCTGTGACCTGAACCACGTATACATAGAATGCAAGAGAGTTAAAGCCAGCCTCGTTTCTAAGGCACTGTTTGGGCCCACAGAGACTACAGCTCCAAGCATACGCTGCCCCATCTTGCTCTGAGCAGAACCCTGAGATCAGCATGGAATGTCGCACGCCGGGACCTGAATTCTGCACAAGCAGTTTCTTCCCTAAATCTTAAAGCCACGTGGATGCCTTAGAAGTCCTTAGGGGAGGAATGGGAGCTCAGAGGGCGTGGCTCTTGTCTGTCTCCTCTATCATCCCTGCCTCCTCCCCCTTCTCTCTCTTCTCTCTTTCAGCCCATTTTAAAATAAGTCCCACTCCAGACCACTGAAACAGCCCCGCTCTCCAAGTGGTGGAGAGACTACTGCTTCCCGTTCGCTTTGGCTGTCTTCAGCTCCTTGAACCTGAAGCCACTTCTGGGCTGGAACCTACACCTTGTTGCTGCCCCTGTTCTTAGCCACTCACCCTCTGTTAACGGGTGAGAGTTTCGGACAGGACCCAGCATCACATGGAAGCAAGGCAAAGCAGGACAGTGAGGAGTGAGGTGAGACTGGCTCTGCCTGGGCGTCTGAACCTAGTCCATGTAGCCTCCAGTCAACCACAGACCTTCCCTGGCCATAAAGACCCTGAGCAGCTGCAATCACACCCAGGCCAATCTGATACCTCACCAGTGTCCTAAAGGTTAAGGTAAATACTCTGGGCCTGATTCCACTCACTTTACATCTTGCCTAGTCATTTACATTTGTACAAGGCAGTGGAGGATTAGGCCCAACAGCTGTAATTCTTGCCAAAGGGCTGTTTCCATACTGGTGAGAGTTACTAATGGAGCAGAAGCCTTAACTTTGAATCTTCCAACTTTTTGTTGGCCTGTGCTGCAGTCTTAACATTATGCAAATGTGTTTTTTGACATTTAATGGGCTCTAGGTCAGAGCTACAATAAACTCAAATAGATCTAGTAATGAGTGACAGACTTAATAATGTAACGAAGGAGGAGTGTTAGTTGGCCTCTGGAGGTTAACAAGGCTGCTAAATAAGAAAGCATTATTTATATATTACAGTGTTAATAGTGCAGCATGTTGGCTTGAATAGAACAGTGAAAATGCAGTGTATTTTCCTGCTGGTTGCTTGGCATACAGGTGCACGTCAATTTTGTTGACGTGGTTCTCCTAACTAGCTGCGCAAATTCACTATGTGCACTGAGCCTGACTGATTTCTTTTACACTTCCGTAACTCCATTGACTTCACTGGAGTTATGTCTGCCTTGCTTTGGAGCGGGTGAGAGGAAAAGCAGGCCCACAGAACATTCAGTGTGATCACTCACACACTTTTTTTGGTGGGGTTGCTTAGTGTGGATTGGAGAAACGACTGAAGGAATGACCACAGAAATGATATGCTCAGATGTTACTTAGAGATGAGTCCAAGCTACAGCGTTCTGATCAATATTTGGATCCAGATTTCCCCACAAGTGTTTGTATTCAGAATTTGTGCTTTGGCTCTTCTCTAGTTTTAATAATGAACCTTGCAACAAAAGATCAGTGGGAAGATCAGAGAAGAGTGCTTGGAATTATGGGGCTAGCTAGTTGATGGGGGAGTAACCCGAGAGCATCCACATGCTTCTTACGTGCTACTTGGTAATGTGCTGCAACCAAGTCCTTGCTACTGCTGCATCCCTAGGGAGCGACTCAGTTTCAATCTCCATCCCCCCTTCCCAAAAGAGAAGTGCCAAAGCATTAGAAAAGAGCATAAACAATCACTTGATCTCTGGTGTCATGGATCCACAACATCTGGTCTCTGCCCCAGACCACCCGAAACCATTCCCCTTTGTTCTCCAGCTAGGGCCTTTGCTCTGCTTCCCGGCAGAGAGGTGACGGTGTGTTTAGGGGGACTAGAGGGGGAAATCTCCTTCCTCTTGTCTGTCAGGGGCTAGGTGTGAATGTCCTGGCCACTTGGGTTGCCATTGGCTTTCAGGACCCTCCATTGACATGGATCAATTTCAGCCAGTCCTTTAATGACTCATTCAGATCACCTCAGACCATTAGGTGACACAACACTTCATGTCCCCTGCTCTGCCCCACAAGCAGCTTTTTACCCTTTAGGCTCCGTGCATACCAATGCAAAGCACAGAGGGAAACTGAGGCACACTTAAGAATCATAAAAATATTCCCAAAATTCCTACTTCATCAGATATGGTACTGGATTCTAATGGGAATTCCTCCACAAACCAAGACAGAAACATGTGGAGGAAGTGGGGGAAATCCTATAATCACTGGCTACTCGGAGAAACAACAGGTTAATTTAAACAATTTCAAATTAAATGCAAATAACTAGAGTTAATGCTGAAATATTGAGTACTCAAAAGTCAGGAAATGCTCAAAACGAGGGCTGTTCCAACAATAACTGAACTATGCCACACATCTTATTGTTTGTTTTCTTTTAGGCTTCAATAATAAAGCTGAATTGTGACTCTTAACACACTAGGGTTTAAGTGTAGTACATACCACTGATGTCAATTATACCAAAGTTCTGATGAAGATGTGTTGTATGATATAGTCTAGATCAAGGGATCCCAAACTGTGGTAAGCTACCCACAGGGAGTAAGTGGGAGAAATTGTGTAATGGAGGATTTTATTTATTATTTTATTTATTGCATTTTCATAATAGATTACTCAGACGAAGCTTTAAAACTCTGTGGGAATTTGTTATATAAAATACAGTAGTTAATTTACTTCAGGATGTACCAGTGAGAACACAGATACTTAGGGCTTGGTTACACTTGTGAGTCACAGTGCATTAAAGCAGCCCCGGGCGCCCTAGATCACTCCCCGTCCACACTGGCAAGGCACTTAGAGTGCTCTGACTCCAGGGCTAGAGCGCTCCTGGTACTCCACCTTGGCGAGAAGATTAACACTTGGTGCACATTGGCTGAAACGCCTGGGCGTCAGTATGAATGAGGTGTTGCATTACTGCGCTCTGATCGGCCTCCAGAAACGTCCCATAATCCCCTTAAGTCAAGTGGCCACTCTTGTCATTGTTTTGGAATCACTGCAGGCATGCCGATATGCCCTTTGAAAACTCCGTTTGACAGCCAGCATGCTTGTCTGCTCTGAGACAAAGCAACTATTACTGTGGAATGCTGTGTGTGAGAGAGAAAGGCGGAGGTGGGGGGGATCTGTTGCTGTCTGAACTTACAAGACAGCATGCTGACATGCTCTCAGCCCCCCAAAAACCCACTCTCTCTCCCCCCACAGACATACAACACACTCCCTGTCACACTCCACCCCACCCCACCCCACGTTGCAGCCACTTGCATGCTGGTATAGCTGCCCATAATGCACCGCTCTGTGGCCGTTGCAAGAGCTGCTAATGTGGCCATGCCAGTGCACTTGCAGCTGTCAACGTGGACAGATTGCAGCGCTTTCCCTACTGCGCTCTACGAAGGCTGGTTTAACTCAAAGCGCTCTACATCTGCAAGGGTAGCCATGCCCATAGAGATGCTGACATACAAAGCCCTCACCTCCAATCACAGCACAGTGCAGGTTCAGTTGCCCAGCAAGTGTCCAGTCTAACTGAGCTCAGAACTCAGGGGGAGGGTTGGTTTGTAGCCAGTGATTTTTGTTTAGTATCCATTTACTGTGTGATGTCCTGATTAATCAATATGTTATACCATGTATGTACATTGTATGTTAATTAGAGTTGATTTGTAGGATTATAAAGGTATAAGATTGATCAGTCTTTAGAGTAGTGGTGGGCAACCTGCAGCCCCTGGACTGCACGTGGCCCGTCAGGATAATCCGCTGGCGGGCCATGAGACAGTTTGTTTACATTGACCGTCCGCAGGCACAGCCGCCCGCAGGTCCCAGCGGTTTGCCTGTCCCAGCCAATGGGAGCTACGGGAAGTGGCGTGGGCCGCAGGTTGCCCACCACTAATTTAGAAAAACCAAGTACAGTAGTAGACATGAGTAAGACAAGCTGAAATGCAAGAACCTGTAAGCTGAGGCCTGCAAGACTTTAGCTTAGCTAGTTTGGAACTTGGAGACAAGAAATGATGGCGTAGGTCAATGGGAGAGAAATTTCCCATAATCTTTCGGGTTAAGAGGTACCAGATGGTAAAATTGCAAAGGTATAGCTGGGAAGATTACATTTAAATTATACAATCCTGTAACAACAAGTATTGTCTCCACCATGAGCCTTAACCGCAAGATAAAGGTGGTACATCAATGTTAATGAGAACCTACACAGCCTATAGAATTCGGGGTCCCTTGTGTTTCTAGGAAACACCGACCAATAAGAAAGAAAGGGTTGACACTTTCATGTACATGTGCAGAAAGTAGGCATAGACAGAATCAGAGTATAAGAAAGTGTTCCCAGAGCAGGAAAATTGAGCTTCCTATGGGAAACTCCGGCAGGAACCACTTCTGTATTGATGATCAAACCATGAGAGGACCAACAGACTCTAACACCATCTAGGAGGATGTGAGGATGTCTGTAGGTATAATTGGTACATGGTACTTATCTTTAGGAATTGTGTATGCTGTGACATTTATAACTTTGTTGGTAACCTTAATAAAATTGCTAAAAGATAGATGCTCTTGTAATTGTGTGTTATCTGCCTATGGTTTCATGTGTTCCTATGGACTCTAGGTCCAGAACAAACAGAGAGAACTCTGTTGAACTTGAGACTATAGCCGCCAGAGCTGAACCCACTGCAGTATAATTAACATAACAGAGAACAAAAGGCTACAGGTTGTATATGTTGTATTATAACCATATCTGTACATAACAGTAGAATACGGACAGATGGCTAAAGACAAGTAATTGCTGATCTACATTTACATCAGCCATACAAAGAAGAAAGAGAAGACAGGTAGTGTTAAGAAAACACAAAGTATGCGTGATGAGAAGGGTAGGGGTATGCAGGCACCTGATAGGTTGGGAACGGGGGATGAGGGCAGCAATAAGAAAAGTTTGGGAACCTCTGGTCTAGATGATCTGAGAGGAGCCTTGGGCACTTTTTTGCACAATCTACTTTATATCTATTTAATAGACTGATGTTGCAATACAATGGATAGAAGAAAATCAACAGAACAGAAATAAAATGGCCAAAGGACCTGACCAGCAGAATGAATTCTGTATGATGCTTTTGTACAGCAGTCACTCATGCATTACGTTTCTCATCAGCATCACTAAAGGAAAATAATCAATGCTTGAAAAGATAACTGCTCTTGTTTTGCTTTTATGGCCTGGTAAGCTCTTGCTTCTATGGGGCTTAGTTCTATCCAGTCTGTCTCAGGTGCACTAGGTTAGGGAAATCGGTTCTCTGTCTTTTGGAATTATTCAAGGTGTGCCCTCAAGACACTATTAACCAAAGTCACCACACATTCTGATACGGTTGTAACTCCTGTGCTTCCTTCTTCTTTCCCTCTTGCAGCAGAATTGACCATTTGTGTGCATTTGTGAGCTGCAACGCTATGCACAAATTAGATTTAGAAATCCCGTTGTCCACTTGTGCATGCAATTCCAATCATCAGTCACACAAATGCACAAGCATTTTTTGTGCTTAGACCTTAGTTTGTTGCATTTATAGGTCTGTCTCTATCCACCTGCACATTCAAACAAGAAATGCTATCTTCAAATAACCTGCTGTAATAATAAAATATTATTCTTTAAATGAGGAATCCAAAGGGGAAAAAAATCAATGGTGATTTAGACCAGTATTCACATGGATCAGCATCTAGTGCTCAGTCCAGAACGAACCTCAGTTAGGCTTGATCACACAAGCTGAAATATAGACATTAAAAAAGAGAACCTTGGGGAAATCAAAATGAAAATGAAACTCCACGGAGGTAAATTAAATAACTGAGCCAATCAAAGAGACCAGAAATGATTAAACGATATCTGCAAAAGTATTTTGGGGATTGCTCATGCGTTAACAAGTTCTCTAAAAGTAACAGGCCAGTGTATCACAATGAGGCTGAATCGTGTACAATCACAAAGCACATGAGTCAAAACTGCTGTCACATTATGTTTCTCTAGGGGGAGGCAGAACGTTCACAGCACTCATTCTCATTACCTTACACCTGCCATGGAACAACTTACCCAGGGTTTATGGCTAAAGTCGAGTGGTGGTGTTAAAGCTTTATGATTATCTGGCCTGCCCTCCTGCTAACACAGGTCAAGGAACCTCACCTAGTAATTTCTGCATCAAGGCCATATTCTATTCCCGGTTCTATTCCCAGTTCTGCAGGGGCTTGCTTTGTGCCTTGAGGGAAGTGATTTTGCCTGTTTCCAGTAGCGTAGCTGGGGGAAAGCGGGGGGAGCGGCCGCTCCCCCACTGAGTACAATCTGCGCCTTGTCAATTTCCTGGTGCCTTTGTACTCACCCGGGGGAGCGATTAAAAAAAAAATGGCGCCACCCGCTGTGGCACTTTTATTTTACTCACCCGATGGCGCTCCGGGTCTTCGGCGGCAGGACCTTCACTTGCTCCGGGTCTTCGGCGGCATTTCGGCGGCAGGACCTTCAGTGCCGCTGAAGACACCCGGAGCGAGTGAACGGCCCGCTGCCGAAGACCTGGTGCACCGCCAGGTGAGTAAAAGCACCACAGCGGGTGGCACTTTTTTTTTTTATTGCTCCCCCTGTTCCCTCCACCTGGCTACGCCACTGCCTATTTCCCACCCACTGTTTATCAGTCTTGTCTGTTTAGCCTGTAAGCTCTTTGGGGCAGGGATCGGCTCTTATCATGTACATGGCCATATCCCAGCACAAAGGAGCCCACCATATGGGTATGGGCCTCTATGCAGTACTGTAATGCAAACAACAAAGTTATTCCAATATCACGAATGGGCTATGGGATACCCCTTAGGATGTGGCCTGGCTATTGAAAAAAATCAGGATGTGAAATAAAGGAAGTTTGTCTGCCGCTGCATGTTGCTGAGTAGCCCAGAGTAGCAAGGCGCAGCAACACGCGTGAGTCCCAGTTCATTTAAGAATGTCTCCATTGTGAGTGGTACCTGAACAATCACACGGGGATGAACAAGAAGCTTCCTCTTGCCACCTTGCATGGCTCACAGTTGCAGCCTCTGCGCTCCCCAGAGTACAGGGCCTGCTTGTTCCTGCTCCTGCACTGGGGGAGCAGGATGCTGAAAGGGTGAAGCTGATCTCACAGCTCAGCCCCCTCTGCCCTCACCAGTGGAGATGGGCACGACGCAAAGCACCAAACTCCATTCTAAAGAGTGGATCTAGTGCCTCCCTTCCGGCCCAGGATTTACCTCAGTGAGCGACATCGAGGTCGCCTTGTCCATGCTGGGATTTGTCAGTGCGGTAGTGGTCTCGGGGTAGTGTTGATTGGCCATAACTGTTGCTGTAATTCTGCTGTCCTTAACAATGCTGAGAACGTACTCCACAAGAGCCTGCCTGAAGTCAGTAGGGCTATTAATGAAGTAAGGTTCAGCTCAACATCGATAAGGTGGCAAATCTAGCACTGAGGATACAGCGAGGAAATGCCCAATTCCCTCATTAGGTCCAAAGTGAAATGTGTGGTTTAATTTCCCATTGTAAAAAGTGAAGGTAGTGAGTAACTAAGTGGAGGCTTATCATTTTCATGTCACTTAAAGCTGTAAGCCCAGAGGACAGAGTATAAAATCCTAAATCTACTGTCTATGCAATAAAAACGACAGAGAATTCCTAGTTGATATAATGAGTGGGGGGAAGGGGAGGGACAAATACAGCGTTGTGTCTTATGAACGCTGAAAAAATGATCAGAAAGGGACTAATAAACTGCAGACTGGAAAACAAAACTATATTAGAAACTAACGTGAAGCCAGGAAGACTCTAGGCTATGGAACAAACAGAATTGACATTTCCCCACTCCATCCCTTGCCTTTGCCTTATTGCTCATATATTGCTTTTAATCTTGTTTGTTATTCTAGGCCATATACTTCATTTCCTTATTCCTTCTTTGCAATATTATTTCCTTATCCCATCTTGCTTTTCAAGAACAAACATATTAAATCAAGTTTTCAATCTCATCTACGGTATAATAAACTGTGAGCTCCTGAGAAAATTAAATTAAATAGGAAAATCTACTTTGGAAACAGACATCATCAAGTATTTTTTACATGCAAGGAATGAAAAATGCTTGGGATAATCTGAGGCAAAACCATAGAGATGATCAAAGAAATAAATTATGAGCCAGAGATTAAAACAACGATATAAAATTACCTTAACTTGTTTGTGAATACTTTCAATTTTCTCACCACAGAGATGCTGATACCTTCCACCACCGTGTTTCTCCTTGGTCTAAACCCCGAATATATAGTCAGGGCAAACGCTCCTGGCCTCATCATATCCTGAGGATCGGACTCTGTCTGCATCAACTTCTGAAAGCTGCCTTTTGCCAACTTAACTCTACCAGAGCCAGTGTAGTAGAATCTTAGGGTTAGCATGTGGGTTGGAAGCCTAAGTAGAGAGCATTGACCGGTGACATACTGGCTCCCAAGTGGCTGGGAACTGCAAAGGCCCCCTGCCAGAGCTCCGGGGCTGGTGACAGGGAACTGTGGGGGGCCCCCTCCATGGGCAGTGACTGAGAGCTGGGTGGGGCCCCCCACTTTCCATAGTGGCTTGGAGCTCCAGGTTTCCCCACCACCCATGGCGACTGAGAGCCTGCGGTGGGTTGGAGCTCCAGGGCCACTGTCGGATGACAGCTCCGGCCCCGCCTCCCCAGGACTAAAGCGGAAAATGTCCTGGAAGTCATGGAATCCATGACATAATCTTATCTTTAGTAATGAGTTCCACAGGTTAGTTGTGCATTGTGTGATTCTTCCTCTTGTTTTTATTAAACCTGCTGCCTGTTAATTTAATTGGGCGACCCCTGGTTTTTCTATTATGTGAAGGGTTAATAATACTTCTCTATTCACTTTCTTCACACCATTTATGATTTTATAGACCTCTAGCATATTCCCCCTTAGTCGCCTCTTTTTTAAGGTGAACAGCCTTAATCGTACCCTTGATCATCTTTGTTGCCCTTCTCTGAACCTTTTCTAGCTCCACTAGGTACTTTACAGAACTGGAGCTGTGAGTGGCAGGTGCTGGATCCCCCATCCTGTGACGCAGCAGGGCTTGCGCTCTCATCCCCCGTCAGCCCCATTTTGTCCTAGTTATTTTTAGTAAAAGTCAGGAACAGGTCTTGGGCTTCCGTGAATTTTTGTTTATTGCCCGTGACCTGTCCCTGACTTTTATTAAAAATAACCATGACAAAGTCTTAACCTTTCTCATTACCATGGGATCTTGTGATGCCCAAAAGTATAGCTGGGTTCAAAACAGAACTGGATAAGTGAATGGAGGATAGATCCATCAATGGCTATAGCCAAGATGGTCAGGGACACAATGCCATGCTCAGGGCAACCCTAAATCGCTGACGGCCAAATCACTCCATCTTCCCTTCCCAGTGTCTGGTAGTCATAACACCCCTTGAAACTCTGGTTCAGACCCGTGTCAGAGACAGGACACTGGGCAAGACAGACCACGGTCTAACCCTGCTCTCGCATTCTTGGAATCTAGCCCATAGGTATTTCCCTGCTCTGACTGCATATACAAGCTGCCTCTTTTCTTAATTGCATTTGCTGTCCCAGTTTCTCACTCATTCGGTTACTAAATTATTCCAGAACATCAGACCCCCCGCCCCCACCATAAAATAACTTGCAATAATCCCCTACTATGTGGGGGAAGAGTTGCAACAATTATGGCCAAACTCTCAACAAGGAATGCTCCATCGGCACTGCGGTTGGGAACACCTGTTATTAAACACTAATCCTACATTCTATTTAACAGTTAGGTTAGAGCGGATCTCAGCTGGTTAAATGGATTTCAGGTAGGCTTGCCCCTGTGGATGGCAGGAGGTGACGGGATAGTTTGCCTGCTCTACCTGCCTTT
This sequence comes from Terrapene triunguis, assembly GCF_002925995.2. Taxonomy (NCBI): domain Eukaryota; kingdom Metazoa; phylum Chordata; order Testudines; family Emydidae; genus Terrapene; species Terrapene triunguis. Next base: position 15,314,610 of record NW_020664462.1, on the reverse strand, counting down.
CGAAGCACGGGCTGTGCAGTTTTGAATGTCTTCCTTCCAGAAGTGCCTCCCTGTCATTGGCACACCTAGTAAGTAGCTGCCAATGCTGACTGTTATTAGGGACCGGGTGGGGGTGTATGTGGGTTCCCCTTTAGGGCCCTAAAGGATCTGAACTACCCCTCCCATACACCATTACTTTTGTTTCTGCGTAAAGCAAAGCTGTTCTGTTTTGCTCAGACGTGGAATTGCTTCCCTGCAGTGGTTTCCACAAGTCTCTCCCGGTCTTTCCAAAATTAAAGTCACTAGTCCAGTGAGCTCTCTCTGACGCAAGTGCTGTTTAGAGCTAGTGCTCTGAGTTCCCAGGAGTGACACTAATACCTTAATACAGATTGCTGGGACTGCAGCACATTGCCTGGCCTACTTCAATTCAACCTTTTGGGCTGGAACCTTCCCTATAACTCACATTTCATCCATCTCTTCTTCTCACTGGGGCTTTTCTTTGTTAAACCCGTGTAAGGCTGCGGACTCACCCCTGCAGCGCCTCCTGCTGGTCGTCCAGGGAATTAGCTCACCAGCCTCTGGAGCGCCCTCTGCAGGCCGGTGATCCACCTTGTCCCTACTTCTGGCCCCTGTGTCCCTCCCAGGACCCAGTGCCCCTATTACTGGGATGCTGCCCCCTGGCAGTACCCCACAGATCTGGGTCTCCCCTCCCTGGGGAACCCCCACCCACTATCCTCACCTTGCCTCAGCACTAGGCCACTGCCAGTCACCAACTAGCCCCCGCTCCCTGGGGCAGACTGCAGTATCGGCCACTCATCACTGGCAAGGGGGGTTTGGACCTGCTGCCTTGGACTAGCCCTGGGCTGCCCTCTGCAACCCCCAGTACCCCTTGGCCTAATACTAGGCCGCAGCCTGGGGCTTTCCAGGCCGGAGCTCCCCAGCCTTTCTCCAGCCCTGCTCCACTCAGGTACTCTTTGTCTAGCTCCCTGCAGCCAGGCCCTTCTCTCTCTGAAGGCAGAGAGAGACTCTAGAGCTCCTGGCTCCCAGCCTCTTTATACAAGCCAGCTGAGTCTGTTTGGGGCGTGGCCGCGGCTGCAGCCACTTCCCCCGATCAGCTCAGCCTTCACGCTGCCTTCTCCCTGGGCTATCTCAGGCCCTTCCAGGCAGGAGCAGGTGTCCACCCTGCTACAACCCGGTATCCATTTTTGAAAAGAACTCTGAATGGGTGACAGCTCACACAAAATATCTTCCACACTGACTAAGGTACCAGGCCACACTCCAAAATCGAGTCGTTTTTTGCTGATTAATCTGTGACATGTCTCAGGAATCCTTTCTTCTCCACCTGGCTGCGGATGAAACAGCTGAGAGAGAGAATCATTTTTGCTAATGGTACTTTACCAGGTCATTTATAATTCCTTTTGTAAGGCACTGTTTACACATAGTGCAAAGTTGAAGAGCCTATCTAACATTTGACCTCAGATGATTTAATAATCAGACTTTATTAACGAAACCTGGAGGCCTAATTTGGACACATGATAGCCGTGATTATGAGCTCACATTGAATATTTGCATGCACTAATGGCCAGTTATGCATCCAGCTGATCATTTAGGCATGCAGTCACAATAATTGTACATTAAAATGCACATACATTTCTTGCACATATTTGTTCACCTAAAATCAAGCCATATATTATTAAACTAACCTTTAAGTGTTGCTATAGATTTGGGCTAAGACCCTGTGTAGTATCAGTATAATAAATGACATGTCCAGTAATGAGGAGAAAGTATATCCTGCGTTTTCAGGGAGATGGAACTGATGGTAGAAAGTGGTTCTTCTCCATTGCTAACTTCTATGATGTCACATCATCTTTATTCTTAAAACATAGTTCCTCATATTCCCACGTAGGTGCTCAGATACTATTGATGGAAAAGGCCTAAAGATCTAAATAAAATTAAGGACGTGCATTTAACCATGTCAGCTATTTGTTAACCAATTTAATTGGCTCACTTGGCTCACAAGTATATGCAGCTGTTTCTCCATATATCCCCAAGGTATTTAGTGCAAAGGGTCAAGGAATGTACCTTGTTCTCCCTTCAAAATGATAAATGTATCCGCAACAGATGTCTCTTGTATCCCCCTCCCCAAAATAATATATGTATCCTGTGTAACCTATTATCTATAGGTCAGCATAATGACGCAAAAGGATGAAGGTTAAGTTGTTTGTTACTGGTTATAAAAAGGGCCTGTTCGGCCATGTAAGGTGTGTCTCTCCTCTGGCATTAGCCGATGAGAGCACCCGCTCAGCTGATTGATTAATAAAGAACCTGGTACCCGTCTTCTTGTCTCTCCGTGCCTCCTTGGTGTAATTAGGTAAGCTCCGGGGGGAAACGGGCCCTATTTGGCTAACAACTATTATGATAGACAAGGTACAAACTCCTAGATAGACAGGTATGTATGAGCCAGATCCTCAGCAGCTATACATTGGCATAGCTCCACTGAAGTTGCCATTGAAGTCACTGGAGCGATGCTGATTTACACCAGCTGATGATCTGACCTGTAGTTTCCATAATTATTATCTAATTCAGTTCTTTTTCTTGAGCCAAACTTTATCTGTCTGTATGTTCACTTTTGGTTGTTTAGAATTTTTCCTCCTTTCCTCTCTGCCTCACAAGAGTACGTAGAGAGAGATCGGATAGTAACGGCCTTGCTATTCATCTTAAGTCAATACCTGTAGCTATGCTGCACTGACCTTTAAAATATTTAATTTCTATCTTCTTTAGTTATCCCCCTTTTTCGCTTGCCCATTTCACTGATCTGTGAGAGGAAGTAGAATAAGCTGCTGATAAAAATTCAGGCGGCTGAGAAGAACTCTGAGAAGTACAGCTGCAGCAAACTGTAATTCACTGGGTATAGCTAAGCAGTCGTCTCTATTACTGTGCAGGACACACGGCAATAAACAGCTGTGTGTCCTGCACAATAAACCAACAGATTAAATGCTGGTGCAAATGTCTAATCAATCACAAACACCATTAGTTGCAAGTGTACTACAGCCTCACAGCGGCTATTGCTATCGTACCAAAAGCTATGACACCTACAAAAAATGATTTGATCTTTCCTCTCCTTTGTGAGAGTTGAGAAGTGATATGCAGCTGCTCTCTGACATATACGGCAATGTGAAAAGACGTGGGCGCTCTGGGGCACAAGTTGTTTGGACTAGATTCACACAGTTTACCCTTTGCTTCAGTAGATTAATTGCCCTAGGCCAATCTTGTTCAGAGAGTGCCTTCACTCACTGCCCACTGAGTTCCGTGAGATTTAACGATGCTCTTTGACCCTCACTGGATTGGACCCAGACAAACTAGTCTCTGTCAGGATGTTGGCCAAAGATGGAGTGCAGAAGCTTTAAAAATAAACATGAAAACAGGTGTGTGCACAGCCCCGTTATTACCCACAGCTGTGCAGCTTCTGCCACTCCGGGGTGGCTTGGCGATTGAAGGCCTCACTGGGCCAGTTTCTGCTTTGCTCCACCTTTGCAATCCTGTTTGCACCAAAAAGGTTACACTGAGGTAGCTGAGAGCAGAGTTAAACCCCGTGATCGGGAAAGTAACTCAGTAGGGTTGTTTTTTTTAAGAATTAGGCAGGTGAATAATACCTTCAATTACACCAACTAGAACAAACAACGAGGAGTCATTGTGGCACCTTAGAGACTAACACGTTTATTTGGGCATAAGCTTTCGTGGGCTGGAACCCACTTCATCAGATGCATGGAGTGACAAATACAGCAGGCAGGTATAAATATACAGCACATGAAAAGATGGGAGTTGCCTTATCAAATGGGGGGGTCAGTGCTAACAAGGCTAATTCAAACAGGGTGGATGTAGCCTAGTCCCAACAGTTGACAAGAAGGGGTGAATATCAACAGAGGGAAAATTACTTTTTTGTTAGTCTCTAAGGTGCCACAAAGACTCCTCATTGTTTTTCCGGATACAGACTAACACAGCTACCACTCTGAAACCTGTCACCAACTAGAACAACAGCCTAATTTTGTAGTGCGTACTCAGGCAAGACTAAGAGACATCTGCCTGAGCAATTAATGTAGGATTAGACCCAAAATTATAAAGCGTAGTTGTCTTCCTTCTCCAGGACATAAAGCTGGGGTCAAAGAGAAATTTTCCCATTATATTAATTTAGATGGACTATATGGACCCAAAGAGTCAAATGTGTTGCCATGACTCAGTCACTGTCCAACATTAAAAAGTTTTAAACAAAATTTGGAGTTTGGTATATAGATACCTCAGCCTGCTTAGTACCATGACAAACACCATTAAAAATTATTTAAACCTTTCATTAAAGATACAGAAAAAGAAGGAAAAACAGTTAAAGCATTAGAACAGGGGTAGGCAACCTATGGCACGCTTGCCGAAGGTGGCACGCGAGCTGATTTTCACTGGCACTCACACTGCCCGGGTCCTGGCCACCGGTCCGGGGGGCTCTGCATTTTAATTTAATTTTAAATGAAGCTTCTTAAACATTTTAAAAACCTGATTTACTTTACATACAACAATAGTTTAGTTATATATTATAGACTTATAGATAGAGACTTCTAAAAACGTAAAAATGTAATCCTGGCACATGGAACCTTAAATCAGAGTGAATAAATGAAGACTCGGCACACCACTTCTGAAAGGTTGCCGACCCCTGCATTAGAGATATAAAGTATTAAGCAAGGTTTTCATTTTAGCAACATCCCTTGTTCCCATTCCCTTTCACTGGAGAGAGCTTTTAAAGGTGGTGGGGGGGAGACCCTTTTTGACAATCTCTTACATGGCACCAAAGATGGCAATAACTGTCCTTTTTGGGGAAAAGAGAAGAAGTTGGAATGGACTGGAGTTGTTGTTGTATCCCATTAGAAGACAGAACATGACAAACACATGCAAAGGGAGAATGAAATCAACAGCAAAGATAGAAAACGCAGTTTCTGTCTCTGGTGTTGACTTTCACTTGCAATCTCGCTGCTGGAAAAACACAGGCACGGCACACGGTCTTATCAGCCATTCCAAGACCTGGCAACCTGGTAACCAGCATCAGGCTGTTTAGGGGATTGCTTCTAGCTGCCTCTCTGGTCATAGGCTCACAGCAGTGTTGCAAATATGCAGTCTTGGACAGATAAGCAAGGCTCTTATTAAACAGAAGACAAAAAGGAGAGAGAGGAAAGAAAAGAAATAAGGTAGGGAAGGAAAAGGATACATGGTGCGGGGGGGAGACAAAGTCTCACATCCCAGGTGGTGTTTGGGATTTAGCCCGAACTGGGAGGCGGAAGCAACATCATATGGCCCAGTCTGGCCAGGACATCATTCAGGATTAGGACAAAGAAGGTCTGGGGTTCCAGGAGATGATGGGGATGGCATCCATGGTGATAAAGCTTGCTGCAGTAGTTGATGGCAGACATCTGCTTGTTCTGCTAAGTTTCCCCCAGTCTTTTCATTTTAAGACCCTCAAAAGGGAGTGTTGGACAGAATAGTACCTCCTCTCATTATTTTGTCCACTAAAAGGCCTAATTTTCAACACACCAAGTTTGGTTAATTGATTTCCGGTCCTCCACTCCTCTTGTTTATCAGTCATAATCTTAACACCCCTTGGGTGGTGTTCCCCGTTCTGTTTAAATTAATTCTGTCTTTCTGTTTCTTTTTGACAAAATTCTTAAACAATTTTATGTAACACGTCATTGTGATAGTTTATGAACTTTGACTCACTGTTTACAGCTGAGCTTACAATTAGGGTAAATTTGTAGGCCCAATTATCACAATACCCTGGCATCAAAAGAGAGAACAGCCAGGTACCATGCGGGTGGCATGGACTGGTATACATGTTCCTCTTCAAGCATCCAACCCTGGCAACTGTCAAGAGACAGGAAGCTGGATAAAATGGACCATTGATCTGTTGCAGTGTAGAATTTGAAATTGAAATTGAGATAATAGGGACTCTCACTTTATCATTTTTTCTAAATGTTTAAGATTAGATTTAGTAAAGTATCAGACTACATACTGTCCTGCTCTTGATGGACTAGACAACCTAATTCTGTATATTTTTTCTCCAGCTTCTTTCTAAGTATTGAGTGTGGATTTAGTTATTTTTTTGATTGTTTGTGCTCTCAGAGGGGTGTGGTCACTGAAGAAAATCCTCCAACACCTTGCCCATTTCTCTCTTCTCCTTTTCCTTTTAGCAGAAAGGAACCTCTGAATTTTTTTTTTAAATTACATCCAAAATTCTAGTTTCAAGGCTGGTGAGTAAAGTGGCAGAATACAGCACACAAATTTAGAGATCTGCCGAGTTTCAATTTATGAAGCCTCTTGTTGGGGGTTGACCAGGGCCGGTGCAAGGAAGTTTCGCGCCCTAGGCAAAACTTCCACCTTGCGCCCCCCCCCCCCCCGCCCCCCGGCTTCGCCCCCCCCCCCCCCCCCGCCCTGAGGCACTCCCCCCATGGCAGCTCCCCCCACGGGGAGCCGTGTGGCAACTCCCCACCCCAGCTCACCTCTGCTCCACCTCCTCCCTGAGCACGCTGCCCCCACTCTAATTCTCCTCCTCTCCCAGGCTTGCAGCGCCAAACAGCTGACTGGCGCCACAGGCCTGGGAGGCGGGAGAAGTGGAGCAGCGACGGCGTGCTCGGGGAGGGGGCATAGCAGAGCTGAGCTTGGGTGGGGAGCCCTGCGGCAGCTTCCCCCCCCCCCCCGCCCTGAGGCACCCCTGCGGCAGCTCCCCACCCCCCCTGCCCAGGGAGCCGTGCAGCAGCTCCCCACCCCAGCTCAACTCTGCTCCACCTCCTCCCCGAGCACACCGCCCCCGCTCTAATACTCATCATAGTTTTGATGATTGGTACGTCCATTTTCTAAGCTACTTTAAATTCTGTCAACCTGTTTTTAACATCTCACGTTTTAGTTTTATTTTTTTTTTAAAACTAGTGCTATCAAAGAGGATTTCTCCCTCCAAATAGCATATCACTTTCCGTGTGCTTCAGTATTATACTACTACACTGCCCTTGCCAAGGTGTCTGGGATTGATAAATATAGAAATACCAGCAGGGACATTCTGGGTTCGGACTGCCAAAAGGCACCGAAAAGCCCTTCCTTAAGCTAGAGATGGAGCTGAACCAGTAAACTAGCTCCAAAGCACATGAACTTTGTGAAAGTTTGGATCCAGACTTTGCAGATTGGGCCTAAATTTGTAATAGCCCAAACCTGATTCCCCATCTAAACATTTACGAAGTCTGGATTTGGATTAATCCAAATTCAAACTTTGACTCAGGTGCATCTCTAGTTAAATCAAAGGGTCAGTAAAATGAAGTATATGAGGGTCCATAGGTTGTGTGAACAGCCTGTTACCTGCAGCAGTTATGACAGTGCCCATGTCTAATAAAAATAAAGAGGAATATAGCAGTAGTGTAGTATATTACACAATATACTAAGTCAATTCACATGATAACTGAATGCAACTCAGTGTATTGCCTGAATGACTCACAATTTAATAGAATACTGTTGCTTTGTAAAAGAAAATTTAAACTGAATCTAAAACAATTCAAACTTAAAAAAATCCATGATCTTTTTAAAATATTATTGTTTTGTTAAGTTTTGTTAAGGTTTAATTTACTGTCTGGTTAATTTCACAAACCACTGAGCAGCAGTGGCCATGTTTGACCTGCTTATATCCAACTGAAGTGGCCCACTTAGGGTCTTTGGATGCAACTCACACAGCTTACTGTGCAACAACAGATCAGCATTAGGAGCCTGATCCAACACGCATTGGAAAGATTCCCATTGACTTCAATGGGTTTTGAAGTAGGCTGAAGATGACGGGCCACTATGTGCATGGAAGCGTGGCATAGAGAGTAAACCATAAGAGTTTGTAGGCATCATTACTAGATGCCATAATCTCTTAAAGGGACAAATAATGCAATCCTTTGTTAGCCAACAAAGTTGCATCAATATACTGTAATTATAAACAGTATATTTCAATTCCAAGTACAGACAACACTTGCATTGATATGCTGAGTGACAGGTAATTCTTATGGGCTTCATGCCACTACGTAGTTGGTAGTAAAGGAAATGTGTTGTTGACCTTTCTTGAACAATGAATTCCAGAGATTAGTCTAAACGATGGCCATTTGAACCCTCTTCTTAGATGCAATAAAACACTTCCACCAATGCTATTCTAGTCAGACAGTCTAGAATGAATTAAGTAAGCATTACACTGCAGCAGGCAACAAAAAATGAAAAAGAAAAGAAAGACCCCAGGATGCTGAGATAGCCACAATTTATTAAACGCAGCACATTATTGAAGTCATTGACTTTGAATGACCAGGGAAACACAGTGTAGTTACTAAATACGCATTCTGAATCCTCCATTTATCTGTTCCCAGGGATGTTTTCTTATATGGAAGCTTTTCTGGAATCCATTAATGTTTTGTATGTGTAAAGAAAGGCAGCTTGCACAAGATGAATAAAATGTATTTGAGTTCCTGAGAATTTATTCTGCTTTCTGATTTGCATTACAGTATCATATAGAGGGTTCGACCAGGATCTGAATCCCCCAGGTGCCTAGAAACATACACCTATGAGACAGTCCCCATCCTGAAGAGATTTCAGTCTAAATAGTCAAGAGGAACAATGAGTGAGACAAAATAAGTACTATTAACCTCATTTTAAAGATTGGAGCTAAGGCAGACAAATTAAATGACTTGTCCAAAGTCATACAGGAAGTCTAGGGCAGAGCCCGGAAATAATCCCAAGTCCCAGACCACTGTCTTAATCATGAAACCATCCTTCAACTCCTTGTTATGCACCTCATCTTAGGGGAAGTGTGTCCATTAACCAGGTAACAGCCCTTTGAAAATGTAAATGTGCCAACAATTATTAGTGACATTTGAGTATGTAACAAACCCACTGTGATCTCTAGCCCGTCTAAGGTTTGCCTTGCACTGATGGTCGGAGGCGAAGGGGTCTGACCTTGTGATTGAGGCAGAGGTGACCACACCTGGTGGCCAGAGCCCAAATCAGGAGGCAAGTTGCCAAGTCCAGGGAGAGAGCAGGAACTGAGCGCCAGGACTCAGGAGCTGAGGGTCAGAAGCCTAATACCAAGTTTAGGGAATGAGCCAAGAGCAGCTGGTCAGAGCCAGAATATCAGCCAGAGCAGGAGTGGAGACCAGGAGTTAGCAGGAGGGAGCCAGGAACAAGAATGGGGAGTAGAACCAGAACTACAGCTGCAGGGTTTAATGTGCCTGCTGGAATCTTCATCCAATCAGAGGGCCAAATGCATTAGCTGAACCAGCTGAGGGCAATGATTCAGTTATGGGTCTGTGACACAAAGCCCCAACATCTGGGATTGGATTTCAAGCATCCCAAAGTTTGGAGGGATTTGGATCCAGGGCTTTCCTGCAGTCCATCACAGAGCCAAGGAGCAGATGTTACATTTGACTCTGGTTTCAGATTCCAAGTTCAAGCATACTTGGATGTGGGACTTTCATTCAGATCCATCATTATTTGATCAGTGGGTTTGTATGGTCCTTTTAGAGATGGAGCTACTGACTGTTATCTCTGAATCTGTCGTTATTAAAAAAAAACACTTACTGTTTACATCTTGAAACTATCTTTACTGAACATTCACCAAGCGAAAGGTTCCTCACCATGTCTAAGCCGTGAAATATATTTGCAAATAGCAATTCTAATTAAAACTGGCATTTCTCAGCCTGTGCCGGTGCCAGTCCTCATACTGCAAAATGGCACCATTTATTACACAAGCAGTTCAGAATCCCTATGCGAGCGACTGTAAGCCCGTTTCATTACAGCCTTAATGCTGCTGTCTAATCTCTTACAGTAAGCAGCCATGCTGCTTGTGGTGGAACTAATGCCATTTTTCATCCTTATGACCACGGCTAGCAGTAGGGCGAGAAATGTCAATTTTAATTAAAATGTTTATTTACACATACATCTTCCGCTTTGTACCAGGTGAGGGATTCTTCTGCTCATGGGAGGGAGGGAAGATTTTGCTATGGAGAGGAAGAGGTACAGTTTGTGCAGGAAGGAGTGAATCTTTTGGCAATGCCTGTTTAGATTTCTTTGCAAGGCAAACAGCTTCCGCCAACGGCCTAGTTAAGAGAAGAAAATTAGGGTTTTCTGGGCTGTTTTTTATTTTAATTGATTTAAGTCTTAGTAAAGAGCTGTTCTATTAAACCTGATATGTTCTGTAATCCATGGCAGGGGCTCCTCTTTTCATTTTGCTGTAAGAATTAGCCCAATTTGCGTCTCATGATATTTTCAAATATATTGTTCAGATCCCTTTATGGCCACAGTAATTGCCCATACAATAAGGAAGCAGTTTAAGAATAAAGTATTGGAAGAATTATTATTTGGATTAAAATTCTCCCACCTAAAAGCTGCATGTCATCTAGTGACTTTTTTATTGTTTTTTTCCCTATGTTATTTTTTATCCTCTACTCTCAGCCACCCATTTACTTCCCAGTGTCTGCCTCCAACTCCTATTTCATCCATTGTGTCTCTTCAGTTTCCTAGACCCTGTCTGCATTTTCCTGTCTGCGAGCCAGGTCCTCAGTGGGTGTAAATCAGAATAGCTGATTTGATTTACACCAGTTGAAATCAGGTCCTGGGGTTCTAATTAGCTGTATCTTTAGAAAAGCCCTTAGCCCTGTTAATAAGCTGTAGCACTGTCTCCTTTATCTTTGTGTCTCTTTGGTTCCTCAAGTTCGGCCTTCTCTCCAATTCACACCTCTCTCCACACCAGAGAGGCCAGCAATTCACACCTCTCTCCACACCAGAGAGGCCAGCCCTGGCAAGGAGTAGGGCAGGGGAGAGAAGTTGCTGCCCTGCCTCTGACATTACAAAAAGGGGCCGATCCTGCTAAGATGTAAGCATGTATGTAACTTTAGTCTGACTAAAGCCAAGGAGACTATTCAGTATAAGTAAAATTACTCACCTTTAAGGCTTCGCAGGATTGTGCCCATAAAAACTGCCCAGGGAAAGGACTCTTTGCCTTTTCTCCAGAGGTGCTATAGTGGGGTGGTCACTCCGCTCCTGCCCTGAGGGGGTTAAAGCAGCCCTGGAGAGGGCTGTGGCAGAGAAATGCTAGGCTGATTGGGGGAAGCAGCCACAGGTGGGGCCACGCCTCAATCAGGCCACAGCTGGCCCTATAAGAGGGCTGAGGGCAACACTCTTTCTAGCTCCCTAGAGAGAGAAGGACCTGGCTGCCTGGGAAGCTGAGGAGGGTACCTAGGGTGGAGCAGTGCTGGGGAAGGGCAGAGGGAGCAGGGGAGCTCCAGCCTAGCAAAGCCCCAGGCTTCAGGCCAAGTTAAGGGCCCACAAAAGGGTACTGGGGCTGCAGAGGGGCAGCCCAGAGATAGGCAGAGGCAGCTGGTCCAACCCCCCTTGCTGATGACGAGTGGTTTACAGACTGCAGTCTGCCCCAGGGAGCGGGGGCTAGATGGAGACTGGCAGTAGCCACTGAGGCAAGGTGGGGATAGAGGGTTGGGGGTTCCCCTGGGTGAGGAGACCCAGATTGTGGGTTACTGCCAGGAGGCAGGACCCCAAGATAAAGGGGCACTGGGGTCTGGGAGGCGAGACACCGGCCTGCAGAGGCCGCTCTAGGCTGGAAAAGCTAATTCCCAGGATGACCAGCAGGAGGTGCCGCGCCAGTGAGTCATCGCCCCACCACAGGTGCGTTTATACAAAGTTAAGCAGTCTTCACTTCTATTTCACTGTGTTAGTCTACTTAGAAGAGTAACTCACTGCCAATGCAGTCTTCTCCTCTGGTGACCCCTGCTGGCAACGGCTCCAGCTCTGCAGTGGTTTACTTATTGTGACTCAGCCCTCTTGTGACCTTCTTGTGAGGGTAAGTCTACTTGGGGATAAAAGCCCCATGGCATGGCTGTGGCTGGCCCAGGTCAGCTGACTTGGGCTTGTGGGGCTAAAAAATTGCTATGCAGACATTCAGGCTTGGGCTGGAGCCCAAGCTGTGGGACTCTCTACCCTCACAGGCTCCCAGAGCTCCGGGTCCAGCCCAAGCCCAAACACCTGCACAAGTTTTCAACCCTGGAGCTTGAGTCAGCTGACTTGGGCCAGCCACAGATTTTTTTTTTAATCCCTGCGTTGACATGCCCATATAGTCCAACCCCTTCATTCAGTCCATGAACCTTGCAGGTTCTATCCCAGGAATGTTTTCTGCACTAATTGGGTGATCTCTGCTACTTAGACTTGCTGGGTGTCCTCAACAAAGCTGTGCTGAGCTTAGGGAAGGGGTCAGGTCCGGTGCTGTTCATTACTAATGGCTTCAATTAACTTTTAGATGTAGTTTGTTGTGGTCAGGCTGCCCTTTCAGGACAGGAGTTACCCAGTGTGCCAGAGCATCTTCATAAAGCTAAACAAGGTGAGCTGGTGCTAATTCATCCTACTGAGACTCGCTGCATGACTTGACTGCTAACTCAGGTCTTATTTTCCCAAATGAGAAGCTTCCTCTATATCTTTGCCACCACTGTGAAAACAGGGAGGAGGCTTCATAGTGTAATGGATCATTCTGCTAGTTAATGAAAGATTTCTTATCTCAGAATCTGCTGCATCTCTTCTCTGATGTCTTATCTGCTCTGCTTCATTCATGACTCTGCCTTAGGCATTACTCTATCTTGTAAAATATAGTGCTATACACCACACAACTAGGACATGTCAAGTCCTTTGTTTGCTGCCCACTATAATTAACAAGTCATGTGCTAGGGGAGGTGCTACTTGTTCTGTACTGAAACTTGGTGTGTAATATGTTGCAACAACTATTTCTTCTTTAAAGCTTGTAAGGGAAAGCTAACCCTTGTGGAGGGAGCCAGCCTCAGCCCTCTGGCCCACTTAAATCCCCCAAACACCCAATTTTGAGGGTTTAAGTGGTGCATAGGTCTTGAGCTGGTCTTATGCACAAGGGTGAATTCCACCCTTGCTGGTTTTCCTGTATCACCATCAGAATATGTGATCTTCTGCTTCATGTGAAGGGTTATTTAAAGATATGCATAACTTACGTGGAGGATACATACAAAAAGAAGGCATGGTTTTTGTAGCACGTTCTTGCCAATTCTGGACTGTGACAGGAAGATGACGAACCTGATGGGAAAGGAGAGTGCTTCTATTTCCATAGAAATCTCTTCGTAATTGGCTGGGATGGGTTTGGATCTAGGCAGGGGAGAACACAGCTGTCTTCTCATATAATGTGTTTTGTTTTTTCCTGAAGTCTGCTGGCAGTGGCAGGGACACTGTCGGTGCCATGCATTGTGCTCTGCAGGCAGCTGGTGACTCAGGCTATAACAAGACTACTGAGGCATGTACTGAAAAACACAAGTCTAGAAAAGCAATTCTTAAAGCCCCAAATCTCCTGTCTGTTTTTCAAGCTACATTCAATGATGAGCCCCAAGCATCGGTTTTAGAGAATTGGGATAATCCTACTCCCTCTGAAATCAGTGGAAGTTTTGTCATTGGCTTCAGGGACTAGATTTGATTGTATGAAGAATCCCCCATCCCACTCTTGCCTGTCCATTTAGCTTATTGCCTCTCAACTAACCTCTCCTCCTAAAAAGTGGAACTAATGTGACATTTGCCGCCATCATCTAGAACACTCAGTTTGTGCTGAGTTATATCCCTTTCCCCTACCCGTTGTCTGTCTTGTCTATATAGATTAAGAGCTCCTCAGAGCAGGGACTGTCTAGTATTTGGTGTTTGCAAAATAAGACAAGGTCATGGCTGATATCTCAGGGCTACTGTAATGAACACTATTAATAATTATAAGAATTATTCTGAAATCATCATGTGTTGTATGGGGCCTTTCTTGCAAAGGTTTTAATGTTTCAGTATTAAGAAAGGAAAAATGGGCTCATGATTAAGGCACTGGCATGTATGTCAAGAGGTCCAAGTTCTGTTCTTTGCTCTTCCTATGTGACCTTTGGACAATCTTCAGAAAGCCTTTGACAAGGTCCTACCCCAAAGGCTCTTAACCAAAGTAAGCAGTCATGGGATAAGAGGGAGGTCCTCTCATGGATCAGTAACTAGTCAAAAGATAGGAAATAAGGCAGGAATAAATGGTCAGTTTTCACAAGAGAGAGATGTAAATAGTGGGGTTCCTCAAAGAGCTATACTGGGACTAGTGCTATTCAACTTATTCACAAATGATCCGAAAACGGAGGTAAACAGTGAGCTGGCAAAATTTGCAGACCACATAATATTACCCATGATAATTAAGTTCAAAGTTGACTGTGAAGAGTTACAACGGGATCTCACAAAACTGGGTGTCTGGGCAACAAAATGGCAGATGAAATTCAATGTGATAAACGCCAAGTAATTAAGTAAAGCACATTGTAAAATATAATCCCAACTATAGATGCAAAATGATGGAGTCTGAATTAGCTGTTACCCCTCATGAAAGAGCTCTTGGAGTCATCGTTAATAGCTCTCTGAAAACATTTGCTCAGTCTGTTACCTGGGGTTTCAGAACCCAAAGCTCTTGGTAACTTTTACTCCTGGCGAGCCGGTGGCAGGAAATAGATCAATGGCGATATGGCCATTCGACCGATAGGTGGCTGCACAAACAACACAATACAAAAGTGCTTTCACTTAAAGCTTTACTTTACTTAGTCTCCAGCACTTACACACATCCACAACAGGTTAGTAAAACATCCCCAGAAATCCCAGATTCATATTTATCCAGGGTCTTGGGAGGTCTCGAGTGCATAACTGCAAATGTCCAGTGGCCAGCCTTCCATCTGCAGGGGAACTTGAAAGGTGTCCCAGCATTCAAGTGTCCATCGAGCTCTGATTGCTTCCTCTTTTTATGCCCAATTTGTTAGTATTACGTAGCTTGTTCATAAAAAAAAACTACTACTGAGCAAAAGCCAAGTGTGGAGATTTCCAGCCTGTAGTTTTCCATCAGTCAACCAGCTGTAAGCAGTTAACTATTGCCAGACATTCCAGCTTGCAAAACCACATGCTTTTGGAAAAACAACTCAACTCAGGAGGGAACAGGGTCATATTTACTCCTCAAGGTCACCTTCCCCCCACCCCTCCCGGTCTGTTAGTTGTGCTAAGGTTTCAGAAATGCCTCCTTTTAGCTGCTTTCATCAATAAGCATAACAATTGGTATTCCAGCTGCTGGCAGTGGTTTAAGCATGTTACTGGGTTCTGGGCTATCAAAAATCTGCTCCTACAAATATGCAGGGACAGTTAAAAAAACTAACAATGTTAGGAACCATTAGCAAAGGAACAGATACACTACATAAATCCATGGTATGCTCACACCTTGATACTGCTTACAGTTCTGGTCGCCCCATCTCAAAGAAGATATATTAGAATTGGAAAAGGTACAGAGAAGGGCAACAAAGATGATTAAGGATATGGAAAGGCTTCCAAATGAGGAGAAGCTAAAAAGACTGGAACTGTTCAGTTTAGAAAAGGGATGACTAAGGGAGGGATATGATAGAGATCTGTACAATCATACATGATGTGGAGAAAGTGAATAGGGGAGTGTTCTTTACCTCTTCACATTACACAAGAATCAGTACTTGTAATAAGCGACAAAGAGTCCTGTGGCACCTTGTAGACTAACAGACGTATTGGAGCATAAGCTTTTGTGGGTGAATACCTACTTTGTCAGATGCATGCATACTTGTAATGAATATTCAGCAGGTTTAAAACAAACATAAGGATGTACTTCTTCACAGAACACACAGTCAACTTGTGGAACTTGTTGCCGGGGCAGTTATGAAAGCCAAAAGTATAACTGAGTTCAAAAAAGAATTAGATAAGTTCACGGAGGATAGATCCATCAATGGCTATTAGCCAGGATAGTCAGGGATGCAACCACATGCTCTGAGTGTCCCTAAACTTCTGACTGCCAGAAGCTAGAACTGGACAACAGGCGATGGATCACTCAATAATTGCTTTGTTCTGTTCATTCACTCTGAAGTATCTGGCACTGGCCACTTTTGGATGACTGGACATTGGGCTAGATGGACCATTGGTCTGACCCAGTCTGGTCATTCTTATGTTATGTTCTCCTAACCTTTGTATGCCTCAGTTTCTCCAGCTGTAAAATGAGGAAAATAATACTTTCCTGCCTAATCTGTGGCCTGCCCTTCTCTGGAGTACTGCATTCACTTCTGCTCACCTATCTTAAGAAGGATATAGCAGAAGAGGGCTGACAAAAATTATTAGAGGCACAGAGAGATTGATGCTACTTAATTTAGAGAGGACACATAGCAAAGGAATGCAACATGAATGACCTAAAAACAGCCATTTATATGCGAAATGACTCAATTTGCATGTGTCACTTTGCAAATGTGGATGGAAAGATGCGGGTCAGTTTTTGCAGCCAAAGATTTGAAAATTTGTTCCTAGACACTTGTCTGCTTTGGAAATCTTTCATTCTGTGAGTCTGTGTTCTTCTTTCTAACCAACTCCCCTGGATCTTGGCTTGACAGTCCCGCAGGTGTATAAATGAAGCATGAGTAAGATGCACATATTGATTTCAAAGTTTTCATTTTAAGCCTCCTGTGGAGATATTGTGCTATGATTCCATTCACAATGCAGACTCTCCTGTTGGTGGGAGGCTAACAGATAAAAGTTTTCCAGCCCTGGATAAAAGTGCATCATCATGAAGCTCCAGTTAGGGGTCTGCTTAAATTGTTTGGGGGGGTTTAAATGAGAAAGGAGACTCTTCTAAATCTTAAGAAAAATTACAGAGATGGCATCAGTTTATTATTCTATATTCATGAGAACCATGCCACTGAGAGATTGCCCTAGAAGTACCCTAGCAACAACTTAAAATAATGACTAGGCACACAGTGGCACATTGATTTAGTTGGGACTAGATGACCTCCTGAGGTCTCTTCCAATCCTAATCTTCTGTGATTCTATGATTGTAAGCAGTGGCGTATTATCGCCTAGGCCGACAAGGCCTAGGCCTAGGGCAGCAAATTTGCAGGGGCGGCAAATTTATAATAGCAGCATTTTTTAATCACGGCATCAGTGACGCCGCGATTCTACCAATCATAGCACGTACTGAAACTACCAATGACGGCGCGACGCCATTTAGTAAACATACTCGTGAGAATCCTAAACGTTAATAATATGACCAGAAGGAAGAAATTAAGCGTTCAAAAAAAAGATATACAAAAGAAAGGGAAAATGAAATGATAGCAAAAATGCACAAAATAGATCCCTTTGTTGTATCAGTTAGTGCCGACAGTGAGACAGAAAAAATAGCTGAAAGGAGTAGTGAAGTAAAAAGTGAAAATATTGGTGTTGATATTGAAAATATCGATGTTTAATAAGTTCATATGGGGCCGGGGGTGGCAATTATTTCAGAGCCTAGGGGCGGCAAAATCATTAGTCCGCCACTGATTGTAAGATCATGCCATGCGAAGGTCACTCATTTGTGTCAATCACTATTGCATTTGTAGTTGTTGGCTACTGACTAAACACACACAGATTTTCCAGCAATTTACAAGGAATAAAAAACATTGAGCACTGTAGCAGATACTGCATGTTCCCACGCTACCTCTAAACATAAATAGTGGGAGGGAGGACATGAGCTGGTAATCTTAAACATCAGACCCATCAGCTGAGCAAACAAGCTGTAAAAGGAGAATCAAATCCTAATTATTTTACCACTCAGCAGAGCAGTTATTTATCCCACCTACATACTTCTCTTTGCCAGCAGTCAAACCCGTTGTTTTAAATTTCTTGGTGAATATGGCCAAAATTCTCAAATTTAGATATTTAAAGTTAGACACTTAAATTCATATTTAGGCCTCTTGGCAACTTTTGGAAAATGCTGAGGACTACCACTCAATGTGAGTGCTCAGAGTGGAAAATGTGTGAATTTTTGTACTATTTTTATGAACAATATGTGTGACTTGGTTTACTCTTTCCATTGGATTGCTAGCCACTGGGTGTAAATGGATGGACTGCTCCTAGGGGATGAGGCATGGCCAAATGTCAGGCATGCAGTCTGGATTGAGACCAGATATTTTAACAAGAACTGGCTGGAACCAACACACATCAATGGAAGGCCCGGAAGAGACTCCTCTTCGTGGACACTACTCCATGCGATCCTTCTGGGTCGCTCCTGTGCATAGTCCTTTGTGGCACCTCCCTTTTATTCCTCTTCTGTCTCTCTCCGCAGTCCATCTCTTCTTTCTTCCCATACCTGCCCCCTAGAGACCCCACTGAAGTTCTTGAATGATCTTATACCAGCCTTTCCGCAGTCCACCTGCCTGTGCTGCTCTTGGAGCTCAGAATATTATGGGCTGCCGGGCAGCAACCGGACAAGAGCTGCTGACATCACAGCATCATCTCCTGTGATGAAGTATTTCAGGGACACAAGGGGGACCTGGAACACCTACTGTTTTCCCCCACACTAGCCCGGCCTCAATCAGTGCCAAGGGTGGACCGGGCTCAGGAAGTGAAACAGCTGT
This sequence comes from Terrapene triunguis, assembly GCF_002925995.2. Classification (NCBI taxonomy): domain Eukaryota; kingdom Metazoa; phylum Chordata; order Testudines; family Emydidae; genus Terrapene; species Terrapene triunguis. The sequence continues at coordinate 15,296,125 of NW_020664462.1, read as the reverse complement.
TCAATATTTCTTTTAGCCTCTTCATTCGAATACCCTAGACAGAAACTGAACCGACTAGAATGTCTGGCCCCAGGCCTTATTTACTGCACGCTATCCAAAACCTGCCCTGAATGCAGAGTTTGGGGGTCCCTGTGCAACTCAGGGACACTCTCTTCTCCTTCTCTCACCTCCCCAAATAAGTGTCAAGCAAGTGGGATTTGCTTTCCAATCCCAACCAGCTGAGTTCCTGATGTTGCCGGTGTGTCTCCCACAGAAATCAGTACCTTCCCTGGGGGACTTCATCTCATTGTGGAACATAAATGGCATGAAGGGTCTTTGAACAATCCCTGGGCACCAGGATGAATTTCAGCCAATAGGCCCAACATGTAGAGACAAAAAAAAATCTGTTACTGGAATGTTGATGTTGCAAGTTTAGGCTCAGAAGTTAGAAAATGACAGAATTCAAGTTGCCTGTGCAACTTGAATTCAGCCCCCTTGTGCACTTGCATAATGATGCAGTTTTTAAGTACATGATCATATACTATTTTTTCCACAGGAATCTGCCTCATTCAGTCCATAGGATGGAGAAGCTCTGGGGATGAATCAGGGTTGTGTAGTGAAGGAGCTTGTTGTCTGTAGGACCTCTGCCCCATTTGCTGTGAAAGCTGGAAGATGTATAGTATTTGAAGCATGGGGACAGGTGGGTCTAGGCCTGCCTAAAACTAAAGGCTTGCCTCATCAAATAAAGGCGGGAAAATTACTAATCCCAGGCTACAACTGATTACAGGGAACCGCAAAGGAAAAAAGAGGAAGGGGAGTGAGGTCAAAGGTTGAAAATTAGGGAACCAGAGGGGGACACTGAGCAGAGAACCCCAAACAGCACCTGCTGCTTCTCAGAGGCGTCTAAGGAATCAGTGGACACCACCCAGAGGAACTCTGCCCAGAGACATTATTGAACAAGGGAATAGAAATAGGCCCCACAGTCACAGAGCGCACCCCTCCCCCCCACAATTCAGCTTCTCCTTCCTGGAATGGTGGATGGCTATCTTGGCCAGTGCCAGGAGGAGGTTGACAAGGAGATCCTGCAACTTTGTGGGGCCACAGATGGGGTGTGTCTAGATCAGGAGGTGCAGGGAAAAGTGGAGCCAGAACCTCAGTAAAGGGTTCTGGAGGAGCCAGAAGAGGGGGCGCAACATGATGCACTCTATGTAAATGTGCACCAGGGTCTCCCTCTGACTGCAAAAAGGACAGTTGTCAGAGGAGTTCATGAAGTGCACCAGGTACAAGCCCATGCTCACGGCTACAAAGAGGAGCCAGAACTGGAAGGTATGCAGTGACTGAGGCAGGGGATTGCAGGAAGAGAAAGCGTGATTTCGTGGCTAAGACAATTGAATGCTGTTTTGGAGAATTTATCCCTGCCTCTGCCACAGAGTTGCTACGTGATGCTGGGTAAGTCACTTAAACCAAACTTTTCATGGAGGGTTGTGGCAGATTTAACAGTCAGCAAGGTGAGCAACCCAGGGCCTGCAGGGGTCCGCTGCATGCATGGGCCCCTGAGCAGCTGCACGAACTATTCCTCTGCCATTACCATCTGTTCTCCCCCCACCCAATTCCTGCTTGATTTCCCCACCCCGCAAATAACAGAGTCAATCACCATGGCAAGGGGTCTCCTTGCTGCCTCACACTGTCCCTGACCTTCAGCTCCCATTTGTAAAGGGAGTCCCAGGGGACCCACACCCACCTGTCCTGGAATGCCTCTGCAAAAATCCCACATCATCTGAGCATGCCCAGCAGTGACTGGTTGAGTAGAAGTTTCCTACCTCATCCTGCAGGGGTCACAGCCACTGGGCATGCTCCAATGCTGAAGGGGCTGCTTTGGGGAAATGCAGTTTGTTTCCATAGCCTCTCTATCCTCCTTTGAAACACCAAGAGCTGTTCTGACCTCTCCCAGCCCCACCGCACTCTCCCAAGGCAGCCCCACACTATTTCTGCCTATCACTGCTAGATGCTGCAGAGAAAATCAACTTTTTTTTAGGATTACCCCCGCAACTGAAAGATAAAGTAAGCAGCACAAAAATGCACTTTATTTAGGCCTGTACTTCCAGTTTAGCTATTCTCAGACTGGAAGGTGTCCGAGAATGGAAACCATAAATACAAACACAAGTCTGGTTTTAGAAAATGAAAAGAGATTTTGTTATTACAAACTGCCTCCATAAGATCCTAAGTAGCAGAAAGGATCATTTTGTAAACTTCCTGATCAACCCCTGCAGTGTGAAGTGGAAAGTCAAGAACTGCATCTCTGTTCTGCAAGCACAAGTCTGTCATGATGTCACGGTTTAAGTCAGGAAAATGATTAGTGCAGTACCACTGAAGCTGAACTTGTGCCACTGATATTTCCAGAGAATATTTGCTTAAAACCAGCACAACTGAAGACCCTGTAGATGACCAACAAAACAAAGACCCTATAGATGAGCAGGTCAAAGCAGTCTTCCTGTTGACATAGGTTTGAAGTTCCCACCGATAAAAGTCACTTTCGAGATTCAGTTTTATGACCCGAACAATTGCGTAAACATGCACAGATTGGTCCTTGCCAGCAGACTCAAAGTGATATCCCAAATGGACAGTTTCCTTTTTTCCCTACAACCCCCCCATTTTTAATCATTTTACAGAATACAAAATGCGCTTCATGAAGATTTGCATGTCAAGTGGCTAGCATACTCCCATCTCTCAGATTATGCATAGTGCCACATGTGTTGGTTGTTCAGGGATACAGAAACTCAAAAATTAATGTGGGAAACAGGTTTCGATGATCAGAAGAATATTCTAAAAATGAAAGTCTGTTCACGGGAGGAGCAAATAACCTCTGCAGTCATGTGGCAGCTCTACAGTTCACAAAAGGTCATAGTACCAATGAATCTTTTGATAAACAAGCATCTGGAAATGTATTAGAAATGGCAAGAAGTACTAAAAATATTGCGTGATACAGTCAAAACTTAAGCTAGTTTTGATCTCCTCTTCCATGGCCACTGTAAAGTGCTGGAGTGCAACATTTGTGATATATACTTGAGCATCATTAAGCCACTCCAGACATAATGCGACTTTTGCCCCACATATCAGCGACACCAAAGGAATCAAATACTTGAGCAAGAGAACTACTGATGAACTTGAGTCTTTTAGCATCAGAAACCAGAAGTTGTATATTTAATAGCTGCAAAGAAGCTAAGGTCTTTTTACTGTTATTGCAGCTGCAACTACGGATATATTTTTTTATATATATATTTTATGTTGACCAAAATGACCATTTTGCTTTGCTTTGTTAATACTGATCATATAAAAGGAAAAGTAGATATAAAAGAGTGTTTTGTAGGCTTTATAGCAATAAGTGAGGCAGATGCTGCATCCTTGTATGACCAGTTAGCTAATGTTTTATTCTGCAAATATGAATTAAACCCCAAATACATGTCTGGGCAGAGCTATGATGGGTTGGTGTTATGGCTGGAGGTCATGGAGGATTGCAAGCAAAAATGAGAGAATATCTTTCAGGCAAGGGAGACAAAGTGTGTGCATCATACAGCCATTGCTCAGCACATCAAATTAACGTAGTTTTGGTGCATACTGCTGAAGATAATGCCAGTTCAGACCTGAAGGTGTTCTTTGAAACTTTGCAGGAAATAGATAAATATTTCCTAGATGCTATCAATGGGAAAACTAATGATTAAGTATAAAAATCTTTATCTTCAAACTCTTGCTCAAGAGAGTACAGTTTTGCAAAAGATAAGAGGAATTGGATGATGCACTTCAAGTCCCTGAAGGATAGATGCAGCAGATGAAATTGAACAAGTTCTGAAGAACAAAGCAGACCTTTACATCTAAAGGCACTCTTCAAGACCAGATGGCAGCTCAAATGAAAGCCACTAAAGGCAATGATAGTAAATTTTCAGAGTATAATTGAATGTCTAGAAGTTGAAACTGTCACTGGAGCAGGACCAGTGAGGACATATGTTGAGCAAAAAGCAACCTGCCTTAGATGGATTGGATGTTCTACCTTAATTTGTCATGGTGGCTAGGATCTTAGTTATCAAGACTTCAGCCTCTGGAATCCTTCAGTCAAAGAAAACTGACCTGTTCCAAGTCCTCTGAACATTTGAGCTGACAGTGAATGAGTTCAGCAAACTCAACTCTGAAGAAAAGCGTGAGGAAAGGGTAAAGAATCTACGAAAAGGTTGGAAGCAATGAGTTTTGAAATGCAAACTATCCAAGGCACATGGACGATGAATTTGCACACCGTTCTGTGTCAGAAGGAAAGGATTACCATCAAGGGAAATATTTTGAAGTCTTAGGCTTGTCTACACTGGCACTTTACAGTGCTGCAACTTTCTCGCTCAGAGGTGTGAAAAAACACCTCCCCTGAGTGCAGCAAGTTTCAGCGCTGTAAAGCGCCAGTATAGACAGTGCTCCAGCACCAGGGCCGGCTTCAGGCACCAGCTTGGCAAGCAGGTGCTTGGGGCGGCCACTTCTATTAAAGTAACTAGCCCTCCCACTGCAGTCCTGTGCAGGGCCGGCTCTGGCTTTTTTGCCACCCCAAGCAAAAAAGAAAAAAGAAAAAGAAAAAAACCTGCGGGGCGGCCAGAGCGGCGAAGCAAAAAACAAAAAAACCATGCGGGGCAGCCGGAGCTAGGGTGCAGGGGGACTCCCTGCACTGCAGATGTGCCCCAGGCAGCGGAGTGCGCGCCCCAGCTAGCAGGGGGAGGGGGTGGGGGAGGAGAGAGAGAAGGGGGGCGGCCAGGGCTTCCTTCAGCGGGGCACTCGCCACGCAGCCCCTCCCTCCGCGCCGCCTGCCGGGAGGGCTCCACGGCGCTCTGGTCGGTGGGCAGGGAAGGACGCAGGTTACCGGGCTTGCTGCAGACCTGGCACCGGCTGGGGCAGACGGAGCACGCAGCCCGCTCCCAGCAGGACGCTCCCCTCCTCTGCGCCGCCGCCCCCCACAGGGTGGCTGGAGTGGCAAACCAAAAAGAAAAAAAACCTGTGGGAGGCTGGAGCGGCAAAGCGCAAAAAAAAACCCTGTGGGGCGGCCGGAGCGGGGAAGCAAAAAAAAAAAAAGGGATTGGAGAGAAGCCGCCCCTTAGAATCTGCTGCCCCAAGCACGAGCTTGCTTGGCTGGTGCCAGGAGCCGGCCCTGGTCCTGTGTAAGGATTGGTGGGACTTCAACCTGGGCCTGCAAGGCTACCAGGAAACCAACATCCCCACATGGACCCCTGCAGCAGTTGTAACCTGGCTTCTCCCTGCAACCCACAATGCACAGAGGTTGTACACCATGGAAAGTTCTACCTCAAATGATTTAATTGACAGGTATCTTGATAATCCCTGATTGGCTCCTTGATCTTATATAAGCCCATTGGACATACTAGCAAGTGTCCAGACAATAATGTGGATACCTAACTAGCTGTCCAGGACCACTCTGCTTCTGAACTCCTGATATTTACCTTGGCGCTGACTTGTATCCTGACTCCCCAATGACCTCCAGAACCCCAACGCAGATTCTGATACCCTGGTATGGGCCTTTGGCCCAATTCCTGACTCTGGATTTGACCCTCAGCTTGACTCTTGCCCATGGCACCAGCTCTGACCGCTGGCTTAGTTCCTGGCTCCCAAACTCCTGCCACTAATCCTGCCTACCTTTGCCCAGGATCCTGATAGTTTGGCTGGACTACCCCAACCTATGGAGAAAGCTGGCCCTGTGGGGGCATGGAGGCAGCAGGCCATCCCCTATCCAGTTTGTCCCAAAAGGCACTAGATATGCCTGAACAGGTTGACAGCCCCTAGGCAGAACTTCCCTCATTGCAAATGGTGTAGCGCTCCCTGAGAATCAGGCCCTGTGGATGCAGACCACCTAGCTATTTGAGGAAAATGCAATGCTACAGCTCCAACTGGTGCAGTACATCACCAAGAACCAGACACTGCGAGAGCAGGCTGCCTGGATGTGGGAGGAGAACACTGCACTCCAGACTGCTCCAGACTGACGATGGGCTGATAGTTTCCCTCCCGGAGTGTTTTAATGGAGCCTGCCAAAAATTTAGGGGTTTCCTCAACCAATGTCACCTGCTGTTCCAGTTCTGCCCCCGGTTATATTCCACTGACCAGACCAAAGTAGGAATCGCACTTAGTCTCCTGATGTGCCAAGTGCCGGATTGAGCTTCGTCACCTACTACAACAACCGAGCCTGTTGCTGTCAAACTGGGATGCCTTTCTCCAGGCCTTCTCCTCTATTTTTAATGACCCCCACTATGCTCACTTGGCCGAAACAGCCCTGTGAAAACTATGGCAGAGACAGGGACCGGCCACCTCCTACCCAGCCCACTTCAGGGGACCCATCTATGATGCAGAGTGGAATGAAGCGGCCCAGCCCTACAAATTCTGGTGGGGATTATGCAAAGATATCAACAATAATCTAACTCATGTGGAAACACTGACCAACCTTGATGCCTTTGTTGACCTCACCATACGCATTGACAACAGGCTGCGTGAGTGAAGTGAAGAATGGAAGGGGGCTGCACTGCCACTAGTTAACATCCCCGTACCTATCTCCACCCTGGTCCCAGAACCCAAATCAATCCAGCTCAGCGTGACCTGAGCCCCTGTGGAGCGGGCATGTTGCAGACACCATGGCTCATGTTTTGACTGGAGGATCTGGCCACAATCTTGTTGGCTGCCCGTCTCCAGCTTCAAAGAAAAAGTCAGGAAACAACCAAGCCCAGGCCCAATAACAGGGACCACCCAGGGTGTGTCCCAGGGTATCCATCCTGCAGACTGCCATTCATTTCTTACCAAAGCATGCCTAAGGCACAGTTAAGCCTTCACCACACTTGCAAGGCCAGGTTTGCCTACACGTCTCAGAGTTACCCCAGTGAGTACACCCACACCGAGTGCTCATGGACTCCAGCAGCTGTGGATAATTTTATAGCTATAGATAGAGCACAAGCCATGGGCATCCCAGTGCAACAGAAAATTGTTCCCTACCTCATAGAGACTGTAGATGGTTCACTACTGTCCTCAGGCATGATAACACTGGAAATAGAGCCCCTGGAAGTTGTTATCCAGGATCATGGAGAAATCCTACAATTTGGAGAGGTCTGCTTGCCACACTTCCCCATAATTCTTGGCTCTTGTGGCTGGCCACTCATGACCTGCACATCCCTTGGCATGAGGGGAAAGTCAGTTTCCGCTCGGAGTTCTGTCAGCAAGTTTGCCTGCATGCACCACTGGCTGAATCCTGGCTTCAAGATACACCTCTCTAGCCCAAGTCGAGGTCACCACTGAGGAGCCCTTAGGCCCAGGCTGTGGCCCAACTGGGACCACTGTCAGAACTGACTCCTGCTCTTCCAACCAAGTATCATGATGACACAGCTGTTTTTGAGAACAATGTGGACATCCTACCACCGCACTGTGATTCTGATTGTCAGATTGTGCTGCAACATGGGGCCAAGATCCCTTTCAGCCACATCTATGCCATGTTGGAGCTGGAGCTGGCTGCCCTGTGATCGTATCTCCAGGAGAATCTGGCCAAGGGATTTATCCCTCTCTCCACCTCCCTTGCTGGGGTCCCAGTTCTTTTCATTAAAAAGAAAGATGAGACCCTGCACTTATGTGTGGATTACTGGGACCTCCACCTGGTAACCATCAGAAACCGGTACCCTCTTCCACTCATTCTGGAATTGTTGGACCACGTACAATCAGCCCAGATGTTTACCAAGTGAGGCGCCTAAAACCTGTGCATATCCATGGAGGGGATGAGTGGAAAATAGCCTTTTGAAGCCAGTATGGCCTCTATGAATAGTTGGTAATGCCATTTGGTCTTGCCATTTGGTCAAATGCCCCAGTACCATTCCAGCACTTTGTGAATGAGGAATTGTGTGATATCCCAGATCAACACATCATAGTCTATCTCAATGACATACTTGTCTTCTCAGAGAGCCCCAAGGAGCACATGCAACACATCCAGTCAGGCTGTGTTGGCAGAGCCAATCCAGGACTATCTGCAAAATTCGAGAAGGGCTGTTTCAACCAGCATTCCATGGACTTCTTGGGTTACATCTTGTCCCCTGAGGGCCTCCAAATGCATGAACGCTGTTCAGATCTGCATGGTCCCTCAGAACATCAAGGAGCTGCAGCATTTCCGGGGGTTCACTAATTTTTATACAGTCTTCATTTCTGGATTTTCAGACTGAATAGCCCCATTGACAGCATTCCTCCGCAAACGCACCTCCTTCACCTGTTCTCTGGAGGCTTAACAGGTGTTTGACCAACTCAAGATGGCCTTCATCTGTGCTCCAATCCTAATCCATTCCAACCTGACATGGGCCTTTGTTGTCAAGACAAATGCACCTAATGTAGCAATCAGAGCAACTTTCCCAAAGATGTGCCCCTCCCCCAGCAGCACCTATTCCTCTATTCATACTACTCCCAGAAATTCACACTGGCTGAACAAAATGATGAGACTTTAGATAAAGAGCTTCTAGAATCTAGCTTCACCACCTCAAAGGTGCCCGACACAAGTGTACACCGATCATAAAACCTTTTAGTATCTCTGTAGGGCAAAGGCACTGATTCAAAAGCAGCTTCAATGAGCCACACGCTTTAATTTTACCATCACCTATCATGCAGGAGCCCAGAACAAGGTAGCTAATGCCCTGTCCCGAAAAGGAAAACACCTCCCTGACCACAACCACTCCTGTTCAGACCTGCTACATCTCCTCACGTTCTGTAATTTCCTGGATGCTGCCATTCCCCAGGTTGCTTAATAAAAATGCTAATCATAACCCTTTCCATGGTGATGAAGTAATTTTGATTAAACACAAGCATAGACAGCTGTGTACAAATGGAAAGTTATAATGTAAAGAGAAAACAACAGGTGTTAATATGCTGGCAAAAGCTATCTGAAACATTAGGCCAAATTCTACCCTTATTGCCTCTGCAAACAAGCTCACTATAGTCAGAGGTTGCATGAATTGTAAAGCAAGGCCAAATTTGGCCAACTGTATTGAAAATGTTATGTTCAGAGATAAGCAGCTACATGCAGTTAAAGAAGGAAAAATAGTACCAACTAATTGTGCTATTGCTTTAGAACTGAGATATTATTGAACTGGCATGAATCTGTTCCTGGCTTGCAGAAAGGAAGATTTTGCATATTTCAAGCTGGAGTGGCGAGGGAACAGAAGTGTAGTCTAAATAAGTGATGGGAGTGAGAGTCATTCTCACTCCCATCATCAAGTATGTAATAAAGTGAGTAAAAGAGGTTTTATTTATGGGCCTATAAAATAATTGCAGAAGTCATAAAGAAGATTATGAGAAACCAACGCAGAAGGGAACAAAGCTAGATTGTTCCTACCCTACAATCAAGGGCATTGCTAAATCTGTGCTTAAAGTATATTAAGGTCCACATTATCAAAACTGGCTCCCTAAATTGCACCTGAAACATTTGCATGGCACTTGTTACACACAAAGATCCCAACTTTATACACACACAGATGTGTAAAATGCACATTTGTATACCCTTGGATGTGTTAAATGCGTTAGACAATGACAAAGTGTCCATTTGGCTATGCCATCAGAGGCACAGTGTTTCCAGCTCTCATGATTATATCAAGTCTGGTGATCGTTGGTATTTTTCTTACATTCCCAACTCTTGGTGTCGTGTAGTTACATGAGAATTTCTGCTTTCACTGGAAAAAAAAAAAAGTTTCTAGCCCTCGTGAGTGCAGTGAAAATCTTGAAAATGTGACCCCCCCCCCCCCAAAGTTCAAAAAGCAGAAGGCAAATACAAAGCACCCAAAATGCGTGTGTGTGTGTGTTTTGTTTTCAGTCCCATGATTTTTAAACTAATCTCATGGGTTTTATGAGCTTGACTCTATTCCCCTCCCCGAGCTTGGTACTGACAATACTGGTGGCAGTATGGGGCAAGGAGTTAGGAATATTAGAGTTCTAATTCTGTCACTGATTTCTTGGCCTTGACCTCCCTACCTTAGTTATCCCATCTCTGTAATGCAGATAATAATACTTATTGAAGTGACTCTGTGAGAAGCAGGATGACAGTTCTGAATCAAGCCAAATTAAGAAACCAGCATTAGCACTATGATCTAAACAGGAACAGGTCTGATGGGGATACACAAGATGTTGTCCTGACAACATTCTAATATCACATTAAAAAAATCACCTTCATAGGCGCCTATTTGTAGGAAAATCAAGAATCAAATTATAGAGCGTTGCTGGACTTTCCAACAGACATGAATCATTGGCTCGTGGCTCCTTTAACTAAAATTAGTTCAGTTCTGGCCATCATCGTTAGTTATTTCCATTGGTGAAGTGGTCTCACTACACAATATACTACTGCACTGTGAGATAACCTGAAATGGTCACAGAGGAACTGATTTTTTTTTATATTCCACTTTTCTTCACCAGCAGATCCAGAGATGCTGGGTATAATTCCCCATTCCCCAGCATTTAGGTCCCTGTACTGGGTCTGGTGGATTATAGCTCTCTGTAGCATGTATGCAAGGACAATGAAAATAATGCTGGTTGATGATCATGTTTGCAAAGAGCACATTTAGTTTGGATTTTGTGACAAGGACAGACTTGTCTTTGTAAAACATAAAAAAAAATTGGAGAAACTGATACACTAAATGAAGAGTTCAGTTGTATGTCAGAGACCAGCTCCTGAAAAAAGGAAAAGCTACTTCCGACCTAGGTACCTGTCCCAAATCTCATATAGTGATGCATATCGTTACCTTTTATTTATGGTCTCTCAACCATTTTCAGTCCAGACAACAGTGCTTTTATCCAACCATTTTGAACTAAGATTTGTAAAAACTTTATTGGCTTTTTAAAAAGCCAACATTTTGCCCCTTTTTTAAAATCAGAATTTCAAATTTACCTATAAAAACAAGCAGATGGTTCTTTCGTTGGAAGGCACAAGAACTAACAAAACACTTTGAATTTTGGCTGCATTATTTTAGTATCTTCTAAGTCTGAAATGTCATCTTCAGTTGATGTCTAAATCGGTAGCCCCCAATTGTCAGCTAGATGGGGCAGTAGCGATACATAATGCAGTTTCCAACTGTGTGATTGGCAAATTTCCACCTACTGTTCACAGACTGCATACCAATATCTCAGGTTGTTATATCAGTTCTGGACTCTTAAAACAGGTCCAGGTTTGATCATTAGTAACAGGATATAAATATCTGTTCCCGAGAAAGCCGCACATTCTGCCTTCTCTTCTATATGGTGTATTTTTAGTTTTGAGGAAAGCCAGGTATGAGACAAGGAAAAACTGCTACATTAATGATCCAAGGTAAACTTGCAGCACTTTGCATGGAGAATTTTGATCCACATGCCAATACCAAGAGAGTAGCATACCTATTTTCCCCTCAACAGAACTGGAAATTTACCATGCCATCTTTATTTCATTGTTTGTTATAACTCTGAGAATTGATGAGCATCTGTTGTTTGGAAACAAAACCAAAAAAAGACGAATCTTGCAAGTCCCTCTATGATGAGTATGTGTGACTCACGCAGACACGGTTTGGCCATGTGCAACTAGGCAATCTATTATAACTTCAGCCATTTTACTGTCAGCCACAGTTATCAGACCATGCATTGTAAAATATTCCAAATGATAAATGTGAGTTACTATAATTTTTTCCCTGCACGTATCAACAGTTGCTTTGTCTACAGGGGACACTTTCAAAATGAGTGGAGGAAAATTATCAAACTGTAAACTGGAAGGGAAAAGCTCTGAGAAGCCTGACATTGAGCTGTCAATGGTAGAGATGCTGCAACAAGTGAATTCTGTTATGAGCACAATGTGTGAACTGCACACTGCTCTTTGTCCAACTTTGAGAAAGATGACTGAATAGACATTTTCATTCCTGACCTTTGTGTGTGTTGCTGATGTGAGTACATGTTGCTGTGTGTGTGTGTGTGTGTATGCATGAGTGTGCGCTAGGGGTATTTGGGTGTAAGTTTCACTGGAATGGGACAGTAAACAAGGACAGAGACTCGTTTAGAAAATCTGAAAGCCAGAAACAAATGTCTAAACTTTAATCAATTTATTCTTAATACTGTTGTGTGAACTCTCCCATTTCCAGTGTCTGCTTTGCTAACGGTGCCACGATGAACGGCTATGTCACAAGTGCTGAAGCAGGATGGGTCAACTTCATTTTATTTGTTAACTAATGACAAAATACAGATAGTCCTCTAAGAGCTCCCCTAACGCAAGCTTGACGCATGTGGGTCTTTGTCCCCCTCTAGTGGCTGATCCAAATAAAGGTTAATGAGTCAGTGGCAGTTGTTAGCTAGGGGACGTAGGGCCAGATTTTCAATGGTATTTAGGCACCTAAAGCTGCAGAGAGGCATCTAATGGGATTTTCAAAAGCACATAGGTGATTTTGGAAATCCCATTAGGCTCCTCATTGCATATTTAGGTGCCTAAGTACCTTTGAAAATCTGGCTCTCAGTATATTAGCTCAAGTGCTAGAGACTCAAAAGTCCCAGGTTCAAATCTCACTGGCCACCTGAACGAGGCTGGTTATTCCTAGACAAGGCTGTAACTTGTGGTACCCTGCACTAGAAAGGCCTCCTGGGCCCCAGGAGCAATTCACCCTGAGGCAGAGGGTGTCATTATTACCATACTTCCGTAGGGTTTTTGGCCCTTCCCAGTGCAACTGAATGAATCTCCATGTTGCCTTCCCCCACAGGCTTTCACCGGCCGAGCCCCCTGTGCCTGCATGAAGCTGTTACGTTAGCATGGGATCCCCAGTGCATTGAGCGCAGGAAGGCCGAGAACCTTGCTATTAGACATTCCACAGGATTTTTAACTCTGTTCTAATATGAATCGAAGCTTTCCTGACATTCACTGTAACTAGCAGTCATGTCGGGCTAAACCACAGCATTAAACCCCAACCCTGGGCTTGCAGGGTGGTGGGTGCAGGGCCCAAAGCAAGCAAAGGGGAACACAACCACTGTTCCACCTCCGAAGGGGGCTCAGTGTGTGTTCTCCCCTCTGCAGCCAACCAGGACATGTGGGTGGGGATGAGCAGTGAGGACTGCCCTGCCTCCTTCCACCTCCTACCGTGTGGCTAGCCAGGAGCTGGCCTTGCACTCAGGGGTGCACAAAAACAGCAAGTGTGATCAGTCCCTGCGCTAGGGATGCAGGGAAGGGAGGGTGTTTTGCAGCCTCCTGCAACGCATATAGGGGTCAGCTACAGCCTAGATCTTATTTGGAACGGAGAAACCAGGAGCTCTGATGGCTCAGCCTCTCTGGGAGCCATCGAGGGTTATTGGCGCCAGTCCTTGCCTGCTATGGTTTGAAAATAAATACAGTTGCAACACCAACAGACCCCGGTTATTGGCGGGCAGGATCGAACCTGGGGCTTCTGGAGCTAAATCCCACAGGGCCCTTAGCTAAGGCTGTAGCAGACTCATTAATCTCTTAAATGGTCATGGTACCATTAGCGGGGACGGAACACCACACCCAGGAGGTGTGTGGCTTACACAGTCATAATGTACCACCCCCACTCCCCAGGAAAGTTTAGAGATCCATGCCGCTATTCACTTACCTAGCCTGCTGTTGTAGGCAGCCAATATCAATGCAAAACTAAAGCCAAGCAAAATCAGATTTTCATATGAAGGTTGTTCCATTGTGCCTGGGTTCAATATTAGCATGACAACACCTTGCTACATTGCCTGGGCAGGCCAGGCTCCAGGTGGGGAGGATCAATGAATGAGAATGGGATCAACAGAACATAGACTTAGTCCTCAGCGTCACTGAGCAAATGCACAGGGTTATTTCCCTCAGCCATCTTTGTACTCCCCCCTCACCCTGGGGGAAGCTGTGAGCCAAACCAGCCCATGGCACAAGTTAGAGCAGCTACATTCCCCGGTGGACAGTTCCATGGCTTGGAGATAAACAGAGCCCTTGTGTTCTGGTCAGGGCCGGCTCCAGGCACCAGCCGACCAAGCACGTGCTTGGGGCAGCACCTTATAAGGGGCTGCCAATGTTGGGGTGGTGGGGGGCGCTCGCGGTGTTTTTGTTCGCGGGGTGGCGCTCGAGGGGTTTTTTTTTGTTTCGATGGCGCGGCGCTGGGGGGGGGGGGGGTCGGCGGCGCGGCACTGGGGGAGGGGTGTTACGGCAGGGCAGCGCTCTTCTTTTTTGCCTGGGGCGGCAAAAAAGTTAGAGCCGCCCCTGTTTCTGGTCCTGTCACCTCCAGCTCCTGTCATGCCCTTTCCCTACCCCCAGCCAGCTTGACAAGTCCCCAGCAGGCTGAGGATAATTAGCTGTGGCCACATCCAGCCCTGAAAGAGTTGGTAAGTGCTCAGCTCTTTCAGTGGAGAGTCCCTGTCCAGCTAGCCTGGTGCCTAGCATGCCATTCCTCATCAGAGTCAAGGTTATGGGCGCTCTTGTGTTTCTTCAGAACTAAAGAGCTTGTAGTTAGAGCTGTGAGAACTAGTCACAACTACATGGAAAAACACTCCTGCAGAAATCCATTTTTCCCTCTGATTATATTGTTTCCAGGCATGGCTCCCTGGACATGATTATCAGTCTCTGAGCATAATTTCCATGCTCATCTACATTACAGTACATAGGGAATTTATCTATTATGCTTGAGGTGGAAGGGCACCTGCTGTTCAGAGTTATAAGATCTCAGGCTAATAACAGGCCAAACATAAAGTGTGTTAGCAGGGACTACAGGGCAGTTTTTCTAGTGTAAAGCCATTAGTGTGAACACAGGATTCCAAGCATATAGAAAGGGCCTCACACAACAATTTGCTTTAATACACAATCCATATTGCAGTGCCCTGAGACTGGCTGTAGGTACATTGTGGTTATGGTGATGTATAATGTATGACTGGGCAAACGTGTCAATAATTCCTAGGGTTGATTTGTAAATTAAAGCCTTCTGAGTGCCTGAATCTAGGAGCCTGGGCTTTTTCGGCTCATTTGCATGTGGACAGTGATGGGAGAACAGGATACTCTTGCTTTTTCCCAGTCTGTTCCTTTGTCCTGGAATTGTTTTGGGAAAGTATATGATTTTCTGAATGACCGAATTCTGACTTCACATAAAACTGCTCAATAGAGCCATATAAAGAAGAGCTTCTTCTCTCCTTCAAGAGACATGCCATGGCAGGGTATAGGTTGGTGGGGGTTAAATAAAGTGGGAACTCTTAAACCAGCCAATTATAATTAAAAGCCTAAAAAGGAGTCAAAGTTTGGATCGAAAGTGGGAGCTGGTCTTATCCTTAAAGCAGGGGACTCACTCTGTGGCACTATGCCTGGGATCACCCATCTGTAAAATATATATAATAAACTCTTGGCTATGCAAAGGGTTGTCACAGAGATTACATTTCTTCAATGAAAGGTGCTACCTAAGGACCTCACCCTGCTTCCATTGAAGTCAGAGGCAAAACTCCCATTGAGCTAGATCCAAAGTTCATTGAAGGTTTGAGGTGAGGAGGGTGGTTTTTTTGGTTTTTTTTGGAGGGCTGTATATGTGGTTTAATTTTTGTAACTGCACCTAGAGACTCTGATGGGCTTTTTTCAGTTGTGCCTTAAATACATAATTTCTCATCATAGTCTTAGGGCAAGATTTTGTCCGTAGTTAGTTTGGAAAGCATGAATGGCTTAAAATCTTTATCTTTGTGGCTACAGCCACAGTTTCAAATTGGAATTGATCATTTATCAACCCAACCTTGTGCTAGCCCATTACACAGCGCCATGGTGCTGTGACTCATCTGCCATTCAAACTCTGTCTTGTTGGAAAACACTTCAAGCTCAAGGTTTATCCATTATCCTTACACAACATGAACCAATGCTAGTGCTGCTTAGTTGAAGTGATTCTCAAGTGGCCTGTCCTATAAATAGATGTTACTAATTTCTGAGTCCGATTTAGTAACTTCCTAGTGAAATCAATGGTAATTAGGTGCCTAAATACTTTTGAAGATCTGGGCCATGAGTCAGACCTCAACAACTCCCATTAACTTCAGCACGCCTATCTGAGGTCAGAATTTATGTTACTTGGCTACTATATGTATCCGTGCTGTGTTAAAGGTTTCAGAAAATGGAGTTGTCTTCAGAAGCTGAACAAGATGAAAGTCAGCTTGCTTTGTTTGTAGCTTGTTGCTGTTCTCCCTAATAAATTCCTGTCTAAGAGGGTCTGTACCTCCTTTTATTATGACTGTCTTCACCCCATTGCTCTTCTTTATATGCTGTCTATATGACCTAGTCCAGGTTACTTATAAATGTCTTGTTAGAACAATAGATGGCTTTTTTTGTAGTGGCTACATAATAATGATAACTATAGTACATTATCAGCCCTAGGGCATAATCTATTTTCAGATGCAATATACAGGAACTAATCTTTATGTTCTTTGATGTAACTTTTTTCCATTTTAAAAAAAGCAATTATGTGGATCTGACTGTATTTTGCCACTGTTCAAACCTTTTAAACAAGAGTCAGTGGTGCACAGAGCAATTTGTAAACAGCAATTCAGAGCTGGCCGCTACACACCAGGACCAGCATGTCGGCTTTGCTGAAAGGAGAGAACTGAGTACAGAAATTAAATCTGTTCATAAGAAATTATCTGCTTTAATTCAGATGATGGATGATATGGTCAAAATTTTATGTGCTTTGTAGAAAGTATGAGCAATTGGCTGTGATGTTGCACTCCAAACACCAACAATATGGCGTAACAGCATGTTGATGACATTCACAGATGGACCATGCTAAACTGGGAGGGGTTATGACCATAATTCAGGATCATAGCCAGCCTTA
The DNA here is from genome assembly GCF_002925995.2 of Terrapene triunguis. NCBI lineage: Eukaryota > Metazoa > Chordata > Testudines > Emydidae > Terrapene > Terrapene triunguis. Next base: position 15,279,323 of record NW_020664462.1, on the reverse strand, counting down.
GCTTTCTGAGGCAGGTCTGAGAAACCATTTTTTGCTGCACCCTGCCCTGATCATAAGTCACCACGATCACATAGCCAGGGCTGTAAGTAGGCATTTTAGCATGCGGGGTGAGCAAGGATATTCGCCCTCCCGGGTGGGGGGGGGGGGGGGGGGGGGAGGGCATGTGGGGTCCCCCCCCCCCCCCCCCAGATTTCTGCCTTCCATTTAGCACAGAGGTTTTCAAATGGAGAACGCCCCACAATTTGAAAACCATCACCTCCTGCCAGGAGCCAGCGGATCAGAAGCTGGTGGGAGCCGCCCGGCCCACTCGGGCCCCTGGCTGTCTGCGCTCTGGCTCTCCAGCCTCTGCATGGCTAGGTGCTCTCCAGGTTCTTGCCTCTCCCCTGAAGGAGCCCAGAGCCGGCCAGTGATGTCCCCTGGAGCTGGCCCCTGCCCACAGAGCCTGGCTGCCATGAGATGCTCCCCTGCCAGGAGCCAGCCCCTGCCCGTGGAGCAGCAGCAGAGTCAGGAGCACCAGGGCTGTGGTCAGCGAGTGCCTCGGGCTGCCAGGCAGCCAGCTAGTGCCCTGGCTCCCACAGCGTAGAGAGCCGGGGTCCAAGCGGACTGGGCAGCTCCCACCAGCTACTGATCCACTGGCTCCTGGAAGGAGGCGATGGTTTTCAAACTGTTTGAAAACCTCTGCGCTAAATGGAAGGCAGAAATGGGGGTGGGGGGCCGTGACCCCCTACGCTGCCCCATTTCCCCTCCCAACGCAACCTTGCGCCCTGGGCCGCTGCCCCACTCGCCCCACCTTGGGTACAGTCTGTACATCGCTATGCACAAACTTAGGTTCAGTGGCATCCTGGGGTAGCAGACAGGAAATTCTTCACTTGAGTATTAACATATGGAGGTTTTTAAGATAATAGTAATGTACTGGGTGTGTCATTCATTTCCTTCTTGTTCCAATAACACTTCCAGTGTTTGTCAGTTTCAACTTGTCTGAGATTGTACCCACATTTTCAGTGTTCGGCACATCAGGGCACCGACAACCCAGAACTGCATTGTGGATGTTGCCAGGAGAATCTGGAGGTTTTAGCAGCTGGATGAGGACAATCGGGGGCTTTTGGCACTTGGGGAGTTGGAGGCGGTAATTTAGGATTGTGGGATAAGCACATGGGTTAAAATTTTTCAGTCATCTGTGACATGGGAAGTGATAACGCACTTTGGAGTCTAAGTCCCATTACCTGAATATTTCTGCTAAGATGCTGATCGCCCTTCATGGTCAAAGCCCTGCTATCAGCCCTTTCCTTTTTACACATCTAGTCTGCTGATCTCTCTGCTGTTACTGCATGGCCAGGAAGAGAGGCAGTCTCTCAGGTATCCAGGTCTTGATCCTATTAGGGCTTTGCAGATTACACCATCGGTCTGAATTCCACCTAGAAATGTACAGGGAGCCAGTGGGGACCCCAGAGTGACGGTGTAATGTTCTCCTGACATGAAACTTCACTTATTAAATAGGCAGCTGCTTTGTGTGCTAGACCCAGAATGAGCGGTCTTTGTGTGTAGCCTGTGGAGAGCACGTTGTAGTAATCTAATCTCTGATCCAACGTGTTCTGAATGGCATAAACACCAAGGGCCATCACAAAGCTTCCCAGCTTCCCTTCCCAGTGCAAGGCGCACTTCTTCACCTTCTCTACCACAAACACAGAGCCCCGAGCCAAAACATTTCATCTCAGTTCAACAAACTGAAATATTCTAGTCTGAACTGAGCTGGCCCAGAATGAAAATGAAAATTTTTATTTTTGTTTCCATTGAAAAACCATTCCAACAGCGCTCTCATTGTAACGCTTTTGGGTTCAACCCAACCCAGTCACCACCCGCCCTATACCCTTGGGTGCCTCTGAGCTGTGCAGATCTGGTTCAGAGCCCTGACTCCAGCAGCCTGCTCACAGCCCAGTAGCTTCACCCTGGCTTCCACCAGCTGGGTTAGTGCTTGCAGGGTGGCACTAGCATCCTCCCAGCCCCACGTTTCCCCAAAACTGTGCGCTGCAGAGTCCAGTCCTTCTGACTGTAGCACTCTCAGAACCTCAGTAAGTTCGCTGTTCCTTTAAAGAGACCGTACACAGCACCAACCTATTCATTTAGCTGAGGACTCTCACTTCTCTTTAGCATACAGCACTGAGATGGTTTGTAGTAAAACCAAAAATAAGTTTATTAACAAAGAAGTGATTGCTAGTAAGAGTGAAAGAGAGATGAAAAGTTACAAACAAAACACACTTTCTAGTGACTAAATTTAACTTCAGCAAGTTACAGTCTTGATCTAAGCAGTTTTCTCACCAATATTCAGTTCCTAGAGTCTTCCAACCCCCTTAGTTGAAAGGTTCCACTTTTCTCAGATGTACAAGAGCTCCTACCTCTTGTATCTGCCCAGTAATGGATGCCACAATGGTTTTTTGCTTTCCCTTATATTTCCCAAAACTCACTGTTTCATCCCCAGACTCAGGATGATCTCATGCTGTTCTTCCCTTCCTGTGGACTTCCCAGCCCCCTGCTGATTTGTGTGTAAATGGGGCTTCCATTGTATTGATTCCACGAGGGTTATGTACATTGGAGACATTTAGATAGAAGCAATGTTCCCTCCTGTCTGTGAGAAACCTGTTTCTCTCTTTGTTTGATCACAGACTTTAAAGTAGAATATCAGTGAGTATCCATAATTACTCAGACAGTGTTAATACGTACATTTCACAATGATAGTTAATCACCATTGTGTCATTGGCTTTCATACAAGACTTTACTTAGTACACTTTGATAGTATAGTAATATTGTATAAATCAGTTGATTGAACTGCTTATTCTTTGGGGTTTGGACCTTCTGTTTTCCTCCTGGGGTGTCTGGACCCTGATTGTCACATTACTGCAATAAATAATAAGAATGCAGAGTACTCACGTGTATGACTTTGCAAACTACTAGTTTTCATTCGGTCCTTCAATCTGCTCTCTAGAATCAGACGCAGCTAACTGGGTAAGCATCCTTTCCTGGTTCCTTTTGTAAAAGTTGTTTTAAACCTCCAATTTTCTTCTAATTTCTAAACCTGTGCAAACTTCATTATCTTACCTAGAGTCCTGGGAGTTGGGATTTCCCAATGCTCACTGCAAATGCCAATTACCATTGTCAAAAAAGCAGCATTCCCCTGAAAGCACCATTCCTAGGAGCCATTCATTTTGAATGGTCTGAAGAAGTGCTATACCAAGGGTAATTAAATTAGAATGGAACTTAATAGATAGGGTTAGTAGTAGAGAAGTACAGGAGCCTTAATTATATCTGACAGGTAGATGTTCCTGCATATCAATGTAGCTCTTGACTATTTTCCACTGGCATATATATTGCTGCTCAATATATAGTGTGAGAAGCAGAATTTTGAGAATGTCTTTCGGCAGTTTGGATGCAGGATTTTACTTATGTTTGGGAGTGTTTGGACCTGGTCTTGCTATTTGGGTGTACCTAGTTTGCAGATGGCTAGTCTCAGAAGGGAGGATGGCCTTGTGGCTGAGGCCCTGGTGTGGAACGGTGCTGATTTGAGTTCAATTCTTGCTTCTATCACCGACCGCTGATAACCCTGGGAAGTCTCTTTGGGGGGAATGGGGATTCTGCAAGGGTTTTGTGAAGATAAGTTTGTGAAGCACTCAGATAATTGTTATTTACATTGAGAAAGCACCCAAAGGCCTCAATCTAATGGGGCCTCTCTGTGGTAAGTGCTGTACAAACATAGAAGAAGATACAGTCTCTGCCTAACGATCTAGAAGACAAAATGCAGATGGAGGGAAGGGACTGGACTCTTCTGACCAATGACCACCTCCCTGTCATGTAACCCCACTCTACCAAGATCCAGAGCTGCTCAGGCACTTTAAGGGAAGGGAGAGGATTAATGTGGGTTGTTCTAGCAACCAAACTAGACGCTTGTCAAGCGTAACAAGAAAGTGAAGTGGCAAAGGAGCTTACAAGGATAGCCAGGGGGCGTAGTACAAACAACAGAGGGGTGTGAACAAGGCAGCAGCTTGGAGACTCAGCAGTATCCATGACTGAGGCTAAACTGGGACCCAGGGTCAGTCTGGAGAGGAGATATTTAGTGATGTTAGTGCGGGGCAGGGGGAGCTGTGGAGTGGTGCATGCTGGGAAGAATCAAGCGGAAGGAGAAAAGACAAAGACAGTTTCTTCCTATCACACCCAACAGCAGCCTCCATGCTATCTACTGCCACCACACACTGAAGCCTCTACAGGTATGTCTGAAGAAATGTTGTTTTAGGCTTTTAGGGCAGAAATGTAGCTGTCTCAACTTAGGACAGACAATATCTGTTGTTCTGGGGTTTTTTAAGCAAAAGGCTTGCTACTTTTCCACTGTCTCCTTCCAAAAGTCTTTACCAATTCAACATATTTTGTTAAGTTTTAAATTGTATTCCCAAATGTCAGTTTATACCTTTCAAGTGTGGCCAAGTTAGTTAACATTCTATTTAATACAGATTTGTAAAATATTGCCATTTCCCTCTAAAAAACTTTGTATTTTCTGCTAAGCCTGACCTTGAGGTATCCTTGTTGAAAGCCATATCAGCATCAGCATTGCTACAGAGAAAACGTTTACTGTGGGCAAGGACAGGTGAAGGAGGTAACATGTAGTTTCTGAACTGCCCTGTGGCCTTTTTGTCTAATGAATCCCATTCTCACCCACCCTGAACGAAGCAACTGACATCTGGCATGTTCTGCAGGTGAATTAACACATGCACATAGAACTGCAAACAGCTGGCTCACAGGGGTTTATTTGGTGCTTACTAAATAAGGCTTATTCTCATGGGAGAATATTTGAATCATTTCTTCGATTGTAGTTGAAGTGTGCAATAACAACATGTAGGGTCCGAGCCAAAGGAAAAGGCCCAGATTGGGGCACGCAGGTCTGGACAAAGATAATCTGAGTGAGGATGTTTGGACTCTACAGTTCAATGTCTGAAATCCTATGTAAACCAACCTCCTTTGCTCATGGCCAAGTGAATGTGGCGGACAGTTTAGGACTGGAATAAACAGCAAGGGTTTCTTTAGCAGGGTGTTGCTGGCCTTGCACCCGGGCCTGTAAGTGTGTGAATTGGAGGGTATATTTTCCACTCTCCAGGGATTCCATCCCTCCCTATTACTCCTATATTATGTTTCCCGTGTCAGGTTGTACTTCTGGTCAGTTTTATAGTTTTATTTTTGCTCTGCTTCCTGCTATAAGTGTGAACACACACGCCACACTGGACCAGAACAGGAAGGGGTTAATGGTTTGTGCAGAAGCCAGCCCTAGTCCAGCAATACCTGTTTGCAATATCAAGCCTAGAGGACGGATGCTTCAGCTGGAGGGAGACAGCAGACTTCAGTGGGGTGCTGCTCTGATAGCGAGATGGTGGCTCTGAGGCGGGGAGGAGCGAAGTGGCAGGCTAACCAAACCTAAACAGTGGTTCTCAACCAGGGGGGTTGTGAGCAGGTTTCAGGGGGGCCCCCAAGCAGGGCCAGCATTAGACTCACTGGGGCCCAGGGCAGAAAGCCCAAGCCCTGCCTCATGGGGTCAAAGCCTTGGCCCTGAGCCCCGCCACCCGGGACTGAAGCTGAAGCCTGAGCAATGTAGCTTCGTGGGGGCCCCTGTGGCATGAGGCCCCAGGCAATTGCCCTGCTTGCTACCCCCTACTGCTGGCCCTGGCTTTTATATGCAGAAAACCAGTTCTTGTGGCACAGGTGGGCCATGGAGTTTTTATAGCATGTTGAGGGGGTCTCAGAAAGAAAAAGGTTGAGAACCCCTGCCCTAGGAGAAGCTTTGCCCGGGGAGAAGGCTTGGGTCAGGCTTTGTAGTCGTACTGTTCATTTGTTGGTTTATAAAGTCAAATCCCAGGGAGATGGGGAGTTCTGACCTTCGGCAGAGTGTGAGGAATGCGTCATAGAGCCAGTGGGGAAGCATCTGCTCATACTACCTTGTTTCCTACCATGTTTCCTTTCCCTTGAGTTCACTGTGTTCTTCACAGGTGTTTATGAGGCAGAAATAATGCACTAGTGATGACACAAATGCTTTCTTCTATTCCATCTTGCCCTCTGCACAGCCTCCTCTCTTGTTTCTCTGTCTGTGTCATCTGAACTCCTGGCTTGAAAACCTTAGCATGGATAGGAAAAGAGCTGCAAATCCTGTCGCTCATAGACAGCAATAGGAAGTAGTTTAAGCCAGATTTGCCAAGTGATAATTTGTCAGTTTGTAGAAGCAGAATTTCCTATTAGCTAGAGATGCAGCAAGCTACCTACAATTAATCCACATAGCACCTATATGGGATGCCCTATGTGGCCTTTGGACATGCAGTGAGGCCAACCAATCAGCAAGATTCCTGGGTTTGAATTTGCTTTGAGACTGCTGCTTTCAGCAATGAGACTGCTCGATGATTTGTTACAGATTGGGTTAAATCTCATTGAAGCTGCCTTTCATTCAGGACAAGTGTAAAAAGAAATCAAGGAGGAGAAGGAACCAGCTGGCAGAAACAACAGGCACCACTCCTAAAATACAGGCACCTGGGCAAGGCTTGAGTAAATGCTGAACCGTGTGACCCAAAGGTTTCCCTGGGCACTGATATAGCAAATGGACGGGCGAGGGCGTTAATTGGTGGAGCTGTGTGTGTCTGTTGGTGTGAAAGAAATAGCAGAAATACCACAGAGGGTCACAGAGAAGGAGCAGAAAGCCGAGGAGACAGCCAGAATAAAGCACTATAGAGGATAGCCCTGTGAGAGAACGTTATTGGGATGAGCACTGGCTGAAAAGACGCTTGAAAGTGTGAGCAAAGAAATCTCCTGTTTGACCCCGGCTGTGTTTAGCAAAGAGACTTTGCACATTCTTTGTAAGTAAACAGGATTGCATTAAAGAAATATCTGACTCTACTGGCTAACTGTTCAGGTCTAAAAAAGGGTAACAATAGATTACTGTGGTGTCCAGAATTCACTGGAACTGGCTTTTAAGAAAGCTCTTGTGTCTGGGAATATATTGAGAGGGAGAAAGATCTTGCTGAGAAGTGTCAAGTTGTGCCATAGCATAGTACAGTAGAGCAACAGTGTATATTTATTATTATTGCTCTTCTCTTTCTATTCCATATCCCCCGTGTTGTCTGTCACTACTTGTTGTATCTGTGCTCAGATTATATACTCTTAAGAGTAGGGTCCACGTATTTCTGTTTATTCTGCAAATCCACTGCATCCCTTGGGTGCTTTAAAAATAACAATCAACTGTATTGTTAATTTCATTGTCTGCTTATACTGATCTATTTTTTCCATATAAAAAAGCTCCTAAAAGTGGCTTTTGCAAAACTACTATTAAAATCCTCAGAATTTTACAATCTCAGAATTTAGCAAGTAAGGCCAGTCGGTGTAACTCGTCCTACAGCACAATGAGTTATTGAATTACTGCAAAACTCCATCACTGTCACTGTCTTTAGGGGCCAGACCTGCTTCTGCAGGCGTGATAATGGCACAGTTCCATTTACCTTCCTTTGACAGGCAGTAGTTCCTCCTCTATCATTTTAATTGTTCCCCCTGAGAAGATGGCAGCAGGAATTATGCTGCCACTTGACATGTTGTACATCCAGGTAAAAAGGGAGTCCTCCAACCCTGTGCAATGTAGCCTGGTCTAATGGATAAGGCACTGATTTCTGCCACTGACCTGCTGTGTGACCAACTCATTTATTCTTTCTGTGCCTCGGTTTCCCCTCCCACATTGCCTCTGCCTTGTCTCTTTTAGACTGAATCCCCTTTGGGGCAGGGACTGTCTCTTACTATGTGTTTGAAGTGCCTAGCACCAGAGAACCTCTTGGCATTACTGTAATGCATCTAATTGTGATAAAAAACAAATAAATGTGTTAGTCTCTAAGGTGCCACAAGGACTCCTGGTTGTTTTTGCTGATACAGACTAACGCGGCTACCGCTCTGAAACCTAATAGTGATCAGTGTGCCTTCTTCTATTGCCAAGATCCTGGATACGCAAATCCTTGTGCAAAATGTTTTTCCCCGTCCTCCCACGTGTCCCGTCCCCATCCTGGAACTGGAGGAGATAAGTGGTAACTGAACATAAGAAATGGATTTTCCTATAGTTCTATAGTGAATTGTAAGAGTGGTGGACAGATCTGCATGCCTCAAAAGCCCTGCCTTCATTAGGGACACTTTCAAAAGTTTCCCATTGTTGCTGATACTGGTTCAGACCCCGTGGGCTTTAGTGACTTTGGGACAGCTAGTGTAGATAGATTGCTGGCTACAGCACCACTGTGCACACTGACGGCATCATCCAACCCTACTCACAGGCAGCAGGTCTAATTGATCTGGTCCTGGGAAGAGCGGTAGCAGCCAGCAGCCCACCTACACTAGAGTTCTCAGTGTTGTTAGAATCCCAGTACTGGGCTGGTGTTAGTTACAGTGGGAATTTTTTGAAACATGTCCCTAACATGGTCAGAGCTTAAAGAAGCAAACATGGTGGGACAACAGTTGTCCTTTGAACAAGGTTTCTGCGATTAATATCACTTTTATTCTCCATTGCCTTGCACCTGGGCTAATCATTTATACCTAAACAGAGTGGGAGTCAAATGCTGATTTGATCAAAACATTTCATTTCAATAGCGTTGAAATATTCTTAATGTAATAAGATTAAAAAAAAATTGTTGGACAGAAATAAAGAAGTAGGACTGAAACGATTCAAAACAAAATACTCCGTTGAAAATGTAATCAAAAGTAACATTCCCACAAAACATTTTGATTTCAATGAAGCAGCACTTTCCAACAGAAAACTGTTCCGACAAAAAATGTCTAGACTGCTCTAAGCACATTACCATCTTTCTCTGACACATACTTTATGTTCAGTTGTATTTTGGCTATTTGACTCCAACAAAAACAACTGCAAACATACATACTGATCTGTGCTTTTTGTTGTTGTAAAGATTGAGAGCTCCTTTTCTCACATGAGCATTATACAACGTAGAGCTGCAGTGAAAGCTGACTTCATAAATGCAGCAGTTGTCCATGAGAGTTCTGGGATACAGCTCTTTACATTGTGGCCTTTCTTTGAGCATCACGCTTTAAATGTCAAAACGATCAAGGATTTGAACTGCAGTTTGGAAACTCTGTTTAGGTGGGATCAAATGTTAAGAGGCCAGTACAAGAATAAGACTTTGCATTTCTATATCCTTTGGGAGCCAGTCTCTCAAACACTTTAAAAATGTTTAGCTTATTACCTCCGTGAGCAGGGAAATACCTACATCTTACAGGTGGGAAAATTGCCATAGCAACGTTAAGTGATTTTTCCAGTCACACACAGGAAGTCTGTGGTAGACCCATATCACCTGACTCCCATTCTTGTGCTTTAGCCACAAGACGGTGCTCCCAACCCATTTAAGATTATTCACTATTCAGCCAAGGTAGGAAAGCACTTGCCCTTAATATCATGCATCTTTGTCATATGTGCACTGTCTGGATGCCATGGGATGAACTTAACCCAGGATCTCTGATCTTGCATTACTTTGCCTTTGTGATTTTAACATTTCCTTTTCAAGGGCTCTCTAGCTTTTTGCCCACAGTTCTGTACATGCAAATAGTCTGAAAATGTGGCCGTTATGGAGTTTTGTGTGTGTTATCTTGATGGGGTTTTATTTCTAATGTATTCAGTATTTTTTTTTTATGGCTAGAAAATGCATAGGGATTAATTTTACCTTTGGAGACACATGGGCACTACCTGATATGTTAATAGAAGCTGCACCCCAGAGGGCAGAGCTTGGTCCATCGCATTAGCAACCACACTGTTCCTAATATACAGAAAGCTACATCCATTCCGGTGAAAGGATGTAAGTGCAGTTCTCCAGTAGCCCGCCAGCCAACTCCCACCAGGCTGTCTTTAGTTCTAAAGAATATACTTCGTCACTGGGGTAATGATCATGAAGTGAACAACTACACATAATGACAGTGAAAAGAGCATGGAAAGCAAACCTGCTGCAGTGGCTAAGCAATACAAATCTATGTGGGAGGAACTCTTAACTCAGCACAAAGAAGAAACTTCTCAAACTGAAAAGACTGCATTGAAAAATATATATCATCAAGGAAGAGGAAACGCTTCGGGTGAAATCCTGGCCCCAGGGAAATAAATGAGAGTTTTGCTCTTGGCTTCAATGGGCCACGCTTTCACCTTCAGAAGATTATGGGTTAGAGCTTGTCGCAAATCGGAATTTCTGGCCTTCAGGAAATTCCAATATTTTGACATTTGTTTTGTCCCAAATAGAGACAAAGTCAAAATAGTGAAAATTTTCACAAAACAGAAAGTTCCATAGAAATATTAAGAAGTATCAAAATGTTTTGTGGCAGTACAGTCAGAGGGAAGACCATGTTGCATCATGGGAGATATAGTCTAGCCAAGGAGACCAGCCATAAAGGAGAATGGGGGCATGTGGCACCTGAACTACACCTCCCATAATGCACTGTAACAACTCAGACAGATGCAGATTAAGTCATTTCATTTTGGGTCAGTTCAACTTTAATCTGATTTGACAAACTGAAATGAAATCTTTTGTTTTGATTTTTCCTTATAGATTTTGGCAAAAATCAACATTGTCCCATGATTTTTTTTTTCCAGAAGCTGCATTTTCTGCTGAAAAAAACACGTGGGAAAAAATTCTCAACTAATTTTAGTAATGCGAATTTGACAGACTAATTTTAAGGTAAATGCTCAGCTCCTTCTGGACCACTAGGTAGTCATGAATCAATCCCACCCTAGCCATTTTACTAGTGATGTGCCATACATAGCTACACTAGCCAATGTACATTACACAGGAGCAGACAGACAAAACAAAGTAAGGAGTTCCTGGAGTCACTTGATGCATATCACTCTGCTGTAACCACCACCAATAAGTTCATAAAGCCCAAGATCCTATAGCACTCCCTACACACTCAGAGCATAAACCACCATCACCAACATGTCAGTATTTAGATCATTGGCCACACACTGGGGAAAGTGTCAAAGGAACGTTCGAGGGGGCACACAGCTGGGCCTGTTCAGCCCCCATGGGGGGCAGGAAGGGAGTGCCATGCTTCCAGCCCCACTCCGCCCCCAGACCAGCTCCACCCCCAGGCTCACACCTCCCACAACACAGTTCAGCCCCCAGTTCTGCTCTGCCTCCAGGCCAGATCCAACCCCGGTCCCACTCCACTCTGCCCCCTGCTCCGCCCCCAGCCCAACTCTGCCCTCATTCCTTCTCCAACCCCAGACTAACTTTGCCGCTAGCCTCAGCTCCTCCTCCATCCCCAGTTCTGCCCCCAGCTCTGCCTTCCGCCCAAGCTCCGCTGCTGAGGGAGCTTTGGCTGTTCCGTAATGGAGGGGGGAGAGAACAGACAGATTCCATTAATGGTAAGGTGGAGGCACAATCAGAAAAGTTTGCGCACCACTGATTTAGATACATACAAATGTGATAGGCATCTGTAGGATGGACCCCATCCTGAAAGAAATCTTTCCTGAACCCTCTCTTCTGGCCTTCAAACAAGCCCCCAACTTCTCCAAGGTCATCAGAAGAAGAAAGCTCCCCACAGACCAGGACACATCAACTCAAAGCGGCACCAGACCCTGCCAGAACAACAGATGCAAAACCTGCAGCTGTATCTCCACTGCTACAATAAGCAACACCCCCCACAACACGCTTTTCAAGATCCATGGGTCCTATACATGCCTATCACAATATGTGGCATACCTCATCCAGTGCACTAAATACCCCAATAGCAACTATGTGGGTGAAATCAGACAATCACTACACTCCCGAATGGACTCACACAGGAAAATGTTAAAAGACAAGGACACCCTATCACCTGTGGGGGAACACTTTTCTCAGAGGTCAGATGCAGAGTGAGCACTATCAGCCCTCATCCTCAAAGGAAACCTGCACAGCGCTTTAAAAAGACGAACCTGGGACTTAAATTCATAACTTTGCTAGACACTAAAAATCATGGTCTTAATAAAGACACTGGATTTATGGCTTATTACAACAATCTTTAACCCACTTAACCCCTTTTTTGTCCTATGACTATAGGAGTATTAAAGGCCCACTTGACCTTGAATGGTCCCTTAGAATATGTGCTAACTACTTATACTAAACTATCTGTTCCACCTTGTATTTAGCTGTGACACTCTTAGGCCATGTCTACACTAGAGCGCTTACAGCAGCACTGCTGTACCGATGCAGCTGTGCCGCTGTAAGATCTCCCTTGTAGCTGCTCTATGCCGGCAGGAGAGAGCTCTCCCATTGACATAATTAAACTACCTCCAACAAGCGGCAGTAGCTATATTGGTGGGAGAGCGTCTCCGCCAACATAGCACTATCCACACCAGCGTTTATGTCAGCATAATTTATGTCGCTCAGTGGGGTGTTTTTTCACACTCCTGAGTGACATAAGTTATACCGACAAAAGTGCTAGTGTAGACATAGTCTTAGTACCTTTTCCCGACCTGAAGAAGAGCTCTGTGTAGCTCGAAAGCTTGTCTCTTTCACCAACAGAAGTTGGTCCAATTAAAGGTATTACCTTACCCACCTTGTCTCTCTAATATCCTGGGACCAACATGGCTACAACAACACTTCATGCATAGCTTCTTACATGACCCTCATCAGCATAGTATTTGAGGAACTCCCAGACATTAATGAGGATTATTATTAATGGATTTTTCTCTTCACAGCACCCTGCATAGTAGGGGGAACTATTAGCTCCCTTTTATAGAGCCAAGCCAGGCATTAAACACAGATGTCTTGAGTCCAAGCCCTGTGCCCTTTCCACTAGACCAGTGTTTCTCAACTCTCCTGTGCTAACGACCCCCTTTGGACTTAAAAAAAAATCGTGCCGCTCCTACTAAGACTTGAAAAGGTGGCAGCTCAAGCAGCCGCGCAAGCCCCGCCACCCAGGGCTGACAGCCTGAGCCCACGACTCCCCTAAACCAGGTTGAGAAACACTGCATTTGACCAACCATCCTACCCTACCACATACAGAAGCATGGATTCAAGACTCAGTTGTTAGAGATGCTGTTTAGCTGGAATAAAACGATTCCTCCTTTTAACTGATGCAATGGGATAATCTGAATAGAATCCAATCTTCTAGCCTTGAAAAGCCAAATCACTTTCCTACAAGCAGCCTCCAGTAATTCATTTATCACCGTTCCTGGAGTGGAAATGGATTAAGTACTTTTTTTGCAGGGGGATCGTGAGCACAAATTTAGGCTGACCAGTTTCTCTGTTAGAAGAGGCCTCAGCAATGTAGTTAATACATATTTTAAAAAACAAAAGCTTTTGGTTTTTGTATCTCCAGCTTCTCCCTGTTTTCTCAGCAACCACATTCTTTATCTTCTAATTTCCCAGTCTTTTGCATAGCCTTATTATCCTTTACTATCTTCAGTGGAGTCAGATTCTGATGTCTTTGCTCCCTTTCAGTATCACTCCTCTTTTGGTTGGGACGTTTTGTGGAATATGAGCAAGGGTATCCAATTCTCACCCAATAAGACTTTCATGCTCAGATATGATTGCTTCCAAGTCAGTCACTCTGTTTTCAATCTTTCATTTCAACTATCGTTTGGATTCATCCATTTTTCATCATTCCGTTCCTCTCCTGCAAGATGCTAAATGCCCCCTAAACTTATCTGAGTAGTAGCCGTGTTTTCTGCTGTATCTTGTACAGCCCTAACATGAGGTCAGGGCTTACCAAATAATAGATGGCAGCGTGGCTGGAACAGCCTTCCATTTCTTGTCTGCCAAGCATCCTCTTTCCTCCTTCATTAAAAAATCCTCCACATGTCCATGAATCATTCATAGTTTATTGTGGTGTACTGAGGACTGTTTTGCAGTTGCAAGCTATCACTTTAAGAGCTGGGGGCGGGACGGGTTCTTGGTCCTGCTTGCAGAGGGCTCTGTAGAGAAGCATGCAGTCAGAGTCAATATGGAAAGAGCCTGCCTGGAACAAGGTGGGCTGAGTTGTGCCTCTTCTCTGGGGAGCAGCTGTTTTGGCTCTCTGTCTTTTTGGTTACTGTGTGTTATCATTCTGGATTCTAAGAACAGAAGAAGTCACTATTTAACAGCATTGCTGGCTTAGTGAATGGGGAGAAGCAGTAGATGTCATATATATCTTGATTTGTAGTAAGGCTTTTGATACAGTCCTATGTGACATTCTCATAATCAAACTTGGCAAATGTAGCCTAGAGGAAATTACTATAAAGTGGGTGCACAACAAGTTGAAAGATTGTACTCAAAGAGTAATTATCAATGATTCCGTCAACCTGGAAGGCTGTATCTGGAGGAGTCACACAAGGGTCTGTCTTGGGTCAGGTATTAGTCAATATTTTCATTAATAATTTGGATAATGGAGTGAAGAGTATGTTTATAAAATTTGCAGATGATACCAAGCTGGCATGGGTTGTAAGCACTTTGGAGGACAGGATTAGAATTCAAAATGACCATGACAAATTGGCAGAGGTGAAAGTGGGCCAGTACAGGCTGGTACAGTGTACCGATAAGAAGAGCCGCCGGTACGGGCCCATACGCAGCTGACATGCCCCTTTCCTTCCTCCCCCCCCCCCCCATTGTCATCCCTGCCGGTAGGGACCCTTTAATGTTGCTGCACCTTTTGCCCCCACACCAGGGCTGCTGACGGAGTGGGGGCAAAAGTGGCAGCTGCCCCGGGGACCAGCGATTTAAAAGGGCCTGGGGCTCCCGGCTGCTGCCGCCACTACGGCAGCAGCAGCCGGAGCCCCAGGCCCTTTAAATCGCTGCCAGAGCCCTGGCTGGTGCGGGCCAGGCTGGCTGGGGGAGGCTGACCCCCAGACCCATCCATTCCACCTGAGAACCCACCCCTTCCAGGCCCCCTACCAGTAAGTCTTTTATTTTACTTTCACCCTTGCAAATTGGAGAATTGGTCTGAATTCAACAAGATGAAATTTAATAAAGATACAGTAGAACCTCAGAGTTCAGAACACCACAGGAATAGAGGTTGTTTGTGTGACGGGTTCGGTCACAGAGACCCCCTTGGGACTGTCCCCTGATGTGCTGAGATTATCTCTGAGCTTATTTTCCCTGCCAACTTGGGACTCCAGAACCCTGCCTTGTTGAGCCAGACACGCTAGCCTGCTGCAACACAGACTCAGGGTCTGAACCACGCCCCCAAAGCTGCAGACTTTAAGTGAAAACCACTCAGCAGGTCACCCAGCACCCAGGTCTCCAGCACCCAGACACCCAGTTCCCAATGGGATCCAAAACCCAAATAAATCAGTTTTACTCTGTAAAAAGCTTATACAGGGTAAACTCATAAATTGTCCGCCCTCTATAACACTGATAGAGAGATATGCACAGCTGTTTGCTCCTCCAGATATTAATCACTTACTCTGGGTTTATCAATAAACAAAAGTGATTTTATTAAGTATAAAAAGTAGGATTTAAGTGGTTTCAAGTAATAACAGACAGAACAAAGTAAGTTACCAAGCAAAATAAAACAAGACACGCAAGTCTAAGCCTAATACATTAAGAAACTGATTACAGATATCTCATCTTCAGAGATGTTCCAATAAACTTATTTCACAGATTAGACTCCTTGCTAGTCTGGGCCCAATCCTTTCACCTGGTACAATCCTTGTTAGATCCAGCAGGCACCTTAGGTGAAAAGCAGGGGCTTTCTCATGACTGGGACCCCCTTTGTCCTGCTCCACCCCCTTTTATAGCTTTGGCACAAGGCGGGAATCTTTTGTCTCTTTCTGGGTTCCCACCCCTCCTTCTAAATGGAAAAGCACCAGGTTTGAGTTGGATTCTGGTATCATGTGACATGTTCACATGTCCTGTGAGACCCCCTCCATTCTTCCAGGGCTGGCCTGCAAGTATACAGTGGAGGCTTGCAGGTAAACAGAGCCATTTTCAGTCAATTGTCCTAGTCAATGGGAGCCATCAAGATTCTAAACCACCATTAATGGCCCACACTTTACATAATTACAATAGGACCTCAGAGTTATACTTCATATTCCTAGTTTCAGATACAAGAATGATACATTCATATAAATAGGATGAACACACTCAATAGATTATAAGCTCTGTAATGATATGTTACTAGAGACCTTTTGCATAAAGCATATTCCAGTTACATCATATTCACACTTATAAACATAGTTTTATAAAGCATATGGAGTGCAACGTCACAGTTTGTAACTCTGAAATGTTCATAATTCTGAACAAAATGTTGTGGTTGTTCTTTCAAAAGTTTACAACTGAACATTGACTTAATACAGCTTTGAAACTTTACTGTGCAGAAGAAAAATGCTCCTTTCCCTTTGTTTTGTTAGTAGTTTCTGTTTAACACAGTGCTGTACGGTATTTGCTTTATATATTTATTTATTTATTTGGTCTCTGTTGCTGCCTGATTGCATACTTTGGTTCCAGATGAGGTGTGTGGTTGACCTGTCAGTTTGTAACTCTGTAACTCTGAGATTCTACTGTAAGTGCAAATTATTTCACTGAGGAAGGAAAAATCAAATACATAACCACAAACAGTTTTTCAAAGAGACATTATTAACGGCACAAGAGCAAACTATCCCACTGTGTAGGAAAGACAGGAAGTATGGCAAGAGACCACCCTGGCTTAACCAGGAGATCTTCAATGATCTAAAACTCAAAAAAGAGTCCAACAGAAAGTGGAAACTTGGTCAAATTAAAAAGGATGAATATAAACAAATAACACAAGTATGTAGGGACAAAATTAGAAAAGCCAAGGCACAAAACGAGATAAAACTAGCTAGGGACATAAAAGGAAACAAGAAAACCTTCTACAAATACATTGGAAGCAAGAGGAAGACCAAGGACAGAGTAGGCCCATTACTCAATGAGGGGGGGGAAGACAATAACAGAAAATGTGGAAATGGCAGAGGTGCTTAATGACTTCTTTGTTTTGGTTAGTGGCGATTGGATGTCTAACATAGTGAATGCCCGTGAAAATGAGGTAGGACCAGAGTCTAAAATAAGGAAAGAACAAGTCAAAAATTACTTAGACATGTTAGATGTCTTCAAATCACCAGGGCCTGATGAAACGCATCCTAGAATACTCAAGGAGCTGACTGAGGAGATATCTGAGCCATTAGCAATTATCTTTGAAAAGTCATGGAAGACGGGAAACATTCCAGAAGACTGGAAAAGGGCAAATATAGTGCCCAAAAAAGAAATAAGGACAACCTGGGAAATTAGAGACCAGTCAGCTTAACTTCTGTACCCAGAAAGATAATGGAACAAATAATTAAGCAATCAATTTGCAAACACCTAGAAGATAATAAGGTGATAAGTAACAATTAGCATGGATTTATCAAGAACAAATCGTGTCAAACCAACCTGATAGCTTTCTTTGACAGGCTAACAAGGCTTGTGGATGGGGGGAAGCAGTAGATGTGGTATACCTTGACTTTAGTAAGGCTTTTGATACTGTCTCACATGACCTTCTCATAAACAAACTAGGGAAATACAACCTAGATGGAGCTACTATAAGGTGGGTGCATAACTGGTTGGAAAATCGTTCCCAGAGAGTAATTATTAGTGGTTCACAGTCATACTGGAAGGGCATAACGAGTGGGGTCCCTCAGGGATCGGTTCTGCGTCCAGTTCTGTTCAATATCTTCATCAATGATTTAGATAATGGCAGAGAGAGTACACTTATAAAGTTTGCGGACGATACCAAGCTGGGAGGGGTTGCAAGTGCTCTGGGGGATAGGATTAAAATTCAAAATGATCTGGACAAACTGGAGAAATGGTCTGAAGTAAATAGGATGAAATTCAACAAGGACAAATGCAAAGTACTCCTCTTAGGAAGGAACAATCAGTTGCACACAGACAAAATGGGAAATGACTGGCTAGGAAGAAGTACTGCGGAAAGGGATCTGGGGGGTCATAGTGGATCACAAGCTAAAAATGAGTCAACAGTGTAACGCTGTTGCAAAAAAAGTAAACATCATTCTGGGATGTATTAGCAGGAGTATTGTAAGCAAGACACGAGAAGTAATTCTTCCGCTCTACTCTGCACTAATTAGTCCTCATCTGGAGTATTGTGTCCAGTTCTGGGTGCCACATTTCAGGAAAGATGTGGACAAATTGGAGAAAGTTCAGAAAAGAGCAACAAAAATTATTAAAGGTCTAGAAAACATGACCTCTGAGGGAAGATTGAAAAAAATGGGTTTGTTTAGTCTGGAGAAGAGAAGGCTGAGAGAGGACATGACATAGTTTTCAAGAACATAAAAAGTTGTTAGGAGGAGGAGGGAGAAAAATTGTTCTTCTTAACCTCTGAAGATAGGACAAGAAGCAATGGGCTTAAATTGCAGCAAGGGCAGTTTAGGTTGGACATTAGGAAAAATTTCCTGTCAGGGTGGTTAAGCACTGGAATAAATTGCCTAGGGAGGTTGTGGAATCTCCATCAGTGGGGATTTTTAAGAGTAGGTTGGACAAACACCTGTCAGGGATGGTGCAGATAATACTTAGTCCTGCCTTGCATGCAGGGGACTAGACTAGATGACCTCTTGAGGTCCCTTCCAGTTCTATGATTCTTAAATGGGAAGAACTGGCTAATTGTTAGTATGGGTGAAAAGGCGCTGGGGGTTATAGTGGTTCACAAATTGAATCTGAGTCAACAATGTGATGCAGCTGAAAAAAGGCTAATATCATTCTGAGGTGTATCAACTGGAGTGTCGATGTAAAACAAAATTGTCCTGCTTCACTTGGCTCAGGTGGAGTATTGTGTCCAGTTCTGGATGCCACATTTTAGGAAAGATGCAAACAAACTGGATAAGTCTAGAAGAGAGCAACAAAAATGATAAAAGGTTTAGAAAGCCTGACCTATGAGGAAAAGTTAAAAAAACTGGGCACATTTAGTCTTGAGAAAAGAAGATTGAGGGGGAAACAGATAACAGTCTTCAAATATGTTAAGGGCTGGTATAAAGAGGATGGTGATCAATTGTTCAATGAAGGTAGAACAAGAAGTAATGGACTTAATCTGCCGCAAGGAAGATTTGTTAGAAAGTTTTTCCTAATATCTAACTCTAAGGGTAGTTCAGCTCTGGAATAGGTTTCCAAGGGAGGTTGTGGAATCTCCATCATTGAAGGCTTTTAAAAATAGGTTGGAAAACACCTGTCAGGGTGGTCTAGGTTTATTGGTCCTGCCACAGCACAAGACTGATGATTTCTTGAGGTTCTTTCCAGCCCTACATGTCTATGATTCTATTTGGAACACAGTCATGTCTATAGCTAGTTATAGATCCATTTTCTATTTTAATACCCACAATTATAAATTATTGCAAAGAGAAGATTTAATTTTTATATTTTCTTCAGTCAAAGAAAAAGGGGCACCTGGGTGGGTGGAAATATTTCTAGTAAAAGTATCCTTTTATTGGGTTTATTTTATGCCTTAAAGTATGCATTTGCTGAGAGATTACACCTTGGTAAACAGAAGATGTTACAAGGAGGAGGGAGAAAAATTGTTCTTCTTAACCTGGTCTGAAGTAAATAGTAATGGTAAGTAATGGTCTGAAGTAAATAGTTGTCATAATAGTTGTTGTATATACCGAATTCTTATCATAATAGTTGTATATACTGAATCAAAACAAATGATGTACTTCAGAATGCCTTCTATAGAACTTTTCAAGGGTGTGGACTAGATACAACTATGATCTTGTGCAGGGGTCGGCAACCTTTCAGAAGTTATGTGCTGAGTCTTCATTTATTCACTCTAATTTAAGGTTTCGCGTGCCAATAATACATTTTAACGTTTTTAGAAGGTCTCTTTCTATAAGTCTATAATATATAACTAAACTATTGTTGTATGTAAAGTAAATAAGGCTTTTAAAATGTTTAAGAAGCTTCATTTAAAATTAAATTAAAATGCAGAGCCCCGCCGGACCGGTGGCCAGGACCCGGGCAGTGTGAGTGTCACTGAAAATCAGCTCACGTGCCGCCTTTGGCACACATGCCATAGGTTGCCTACCCTGATCTAGTGGTTACAGCAAGGAACTTGGTGATGGAACTTCTGTATTTTCTTCCCAATTTTGCCATTGATTTGTGTGAATCAGGGCATGTTAATTAACCTCTGTGTGTGCCAGGTTTCTCAGCTGTAAAATGGGGTTAATGATGTTCACCTGTCTCATCAGGGTTGTTGTGTGAGACAGTGAATATGTGTAAAGCACTGAGATTCTTGGGTGAAAGGTTCTTTAAAGGTAAAGTATTATTTTACAAAATATCAGTCTATCACTAACTCCATGAAACAGTTCTTCCCAAACTGACACAATTCTAGTCAGATATTGCTTAGTATTTTATTGCATCTTGACTGACTATAAGTTTTTAGTCTGAAGGGTGTGTAGTTTTAATCTGGTCATTGATTTTTTTCAGTGACCTGTATAACGCAATGCCTTCTACAAGCCAAGGGATGACTGAATATCTGCAAGCATGCAAAAAACCTGACAAGCAAACATCAGTAATCACAGCAGTAATACAGTGTGTGCAAATGGCTTATCAAATTGGTAATGCTTCTAGACATAGTATCAGGGCTCTGGTGGGATTTCCAATATGCCATGGATTTCAAATTCCAGTTCTGCGGTCTGTCTATACTGTCAAGTATCAGGGGGTAGCCGTGTTAGTCTGTATCTACAAAAACAACAAGGAGTCTGGTGGCACCTTAAAGACTAACAGATTTATTTGGGCATAAGCTTTCGTGGGTAAAAACCTCACTTGCATCTGAAGAAGTGAGGTTTTTACCCATGAAAACTTATGCCCAAATAAATCTGTTAGTCTTTAAAGTACCACCAGACTCCTTGTTGTTTTTGTCTATACTGTGTTTGGTTTTCAGACTACAAGTGTATTTGTCATCTGCACACAGAATAACTCCCTTCACTGTAAATTGCCATTAAACAAGATCATAGTGCTAATTTTTTTTTTGGAATCTGTTGTACCATTCTGTACCATTCCATGTGTATCACAGAAATGGTTGCATATACGTGTTATATAACTTGGTATACGACTTAGTGGTCTAAGCATCAAGCTGTGTTTAAAAAAATAGATTGCCTTGCTGATTTGAACCACAGACTGTCCTTCACTCTTCCAAGGCAGACAAATTGTTATTGTGGCTGGGAGGGCTGTATTGAACAAGACCTTAGAATGTATACAAAAACAACTGCTGTACACCCAACTCACCAAAGGAGAAAGGAAGCATGGAGGCCAAAAGAAACGCTTTAAAGACACCCTCAAGATAAACATCAAGAGATGTGGCATTGACACCACACTCTGGGAGACAGCAGCCCAGGATAGGGCTAACTGGCAAAGATTTGTCGGAGAGGGAACATCCACTTTTGAGGAATATCGCCTTGCCCTGGTCGCAGAAAAAGGCCAGAAAAGAAAGGAAAGACAACTGTCACGCAGCAATCGTGACCCAACCCTGTCTTCCAACACCACCTGCAACATCTCCCAACGAGCCTGTAGCTCCAGGATCAGACTCCTCAGTCACCAAAGGACCTATGAAAAATAAAATCTGTGAAAGATCACCCTCAACCTTGAGAGATTGCCAACAACGACAATTTATACAAGGGTCTATGTAGAGGTCAACTCATCTGTTGAAGTGACTTAAGGCAAAAGCTATCTGTACAAATGAAAAATATTTTTTACATGTACACAGTATTACTCTCCATTATTACAGGTATGCTCCAACTTCAATATCTAAATGTCCTATGCTGTAAAGTAGTTGAAATCACATCTGGCAAGCCTTAGTTGGTAACATAATAGACACAAGAATTTAAGTTTGAGTGGAAGGCTACATAATGGAAGAATATCTGTTCCCTCATCAGAATTGTTCGAATTAATTCTACATGTCATTTAAACTCTCTGAAGGTTATTACAAGAAATTCTTATCCCACATATCTGACAACTTTTTAAAATCCATTTACTCAGTTGCCAATTGAATAAGAACCGTAATGGTACATATGCTAGGCAATATATGCTGAACTCAGCCATGCTGGGATAACTTTGGGTGGGTGTCATTGAATACATGTTTAAAATGATGAATATAGAGATACACATGTAAGCCAATGGTCCAGGCAGTTCAAATAAAGTCCACATATGTTGGTCAAGTTCCATGTCTCTTTCCTCGAGGTGGATTAAACAGAAGATACAAAAGGCTCAAAGTAATACAAAACACGTAGACTTTCCTGCCTTTCTCAAGCTAGGAAGTGGGAGGACAAATATCCTGTTGGCCTATTTGTTCAACATCTTCATTAATGATCTGGATGAGGAGATGGATTGCACCCTCAGCAAGTTCGCAGATGACACTAAGCTGGGGGGAGAGGTAGATATGCTGGAGGGTAGGGATAGGGTCCAGAGTGACCTAGACAAATTGGAGGATTGGGCCAAAATAAATCTGATGAGGTTCAACAAGGACAAGTGCAGAGTCCTGCACTTAGGACGGAAGAATCCCATGCACTGCTACAGGCTGGGGACTGACTGGCTAAGCAGCAGTTCTGCAGAAAAGGACCTGGGGATTATAGTGGACAAGAAGCTGGATATGAGTCAACTGTGTGCCCTTGTTGCCAAGAAGGCTAATGGCATATTGGGCTGCATTACTAGGAGCATTGCCAGCAGATCAAGGGAAGTGATTATTCCCCTCTATTCAGCACTGGTGAGGCCACATCTGGAGTATTGCATCCAGTTTTGGGCCCCCCACTACAGAAAGGATGTGGAAAAATTGGAGAGAGTCCAGCAGAGGGCAATGAAAATTATTAGGGGGCTGGAGCACATGACTTATGAGGAGAGGCTGAGGGAACTGGTATTATTTAGTCTGCAGAAGAGAAGAGTGGGGGGGAGGGGATTTGATAGTAGCCTTCGACTGCCTGAAGGGGGTTCCAAAGAGGATAGAGCTAGGCTGTTCTCAGTGATGGCAGATGACAGAACAAGGAGCAATGGTCTCAAGTTGCAGTGGGGAAGGTCTAGGTTGAATATTAGGAAAAACTACTTCACTAGGAGGGTGTTAAAGCACTGGAATGGGTTACCTAGAGAGGTGGTGGAATCTCCATCCTTACAGGTTTGTAAGGCCCGGCTTGACAAAGCCCTGGCTGGGATGATTTAGTTGGTGTTGGTCCTGCTTTGAGCAGGGGGTTGGACTAGATGACCTCCTGAGGTCTCTTCCAACCCTAATCTTCTATGATTCTATGAGAGGTAGGGAGAGATGTCTTGGGGTGTTTTTGCCCCTCACTTTTATAGTCCAGTCACCCTTTGAAGTAGATTCTTCTGAGGATTACCCCTGAAAGCAAAGTTTATTCAAACAGTAAAGAAGGCAATGTGGAGTCTGGTAATAAAGGTGGCTCCATGCTCTTTCTTCTCCCTGATGTATGCTGAAATGCAGATTTGCGTTGTCTCCTGCCATTTCCCCCTCATGCTGCCTCAAGGACCCTGTTTACTCTTTATACATAAATTGAGGTAAACACATATTCCTTTATGTAGGATAGACCTGTTTAACAACTTTTGCCTAGTGAGGACTGTTTGGGTTTGAACATGTGCTAACAACATCATAGAGGGGGACTTCATAACTTCACATATAATGTTGCTACATAGATTTCACCATGATATTATTGACCAGCAAGTTATTAGTTTTCAAATGATACCCCAGAAGGCATAGTTTGTACAAAGATTATCGCAATAGTGTGGAGGGTGTAAATACAGGGTGCTTTAAGCCACAGTAATACTGGTGCTATATGTCAGGGCAAGGGTGTAGGCAGCCTGGCCTAGGGGATAATGTCAGGCATAGGCTGAAGGGCCAGGAGCCAGTTACCAGGAATCAGGCTGGGTGGAAAGCCTGGAGATCAGAATCAAGAGACAAAGCAGAGGGCAGGAATCGAGAGTTAGTCACCAAGACTCAGGTCAAGTCAGGATACTAGGAGGTTGAGATCTGTTGGTAAAACCAGACTGCAGCAACCAGGAGGCTTTTACCAAGGGTCAAGCCAAGTAAGGATACCAGGAAGTTAGGATCAGGGGACAAAACCAAAGAGCAGGAACTAGGGTCAGGCTGAGTCAGGCTAGCAATAGGTCAGGATCAGATGGCAGGAACAGGTAAGCATCAGACCAGAAGTCCATGGCAAGGTGAAGCCCAGTTGTACAGACAACTTCCTGTTCCTTCTCTGGCTTAAATAGGGTTGCAGCCCAATCAGGAGCCTTGGATCTCTCCCAATAAAAGTGTAAGGGCGGGGCTTAGGCCCCAGTTAGGCTTCCTGGACTTCGGTCCCAGCTGCAGTCTATGAACTGCTACGTGGAGAATTGGAGTGTGATGATTCCCAGGACTCCCTATGGACCCAGGTTCGAGATCCATGAGGCTTGACATCAAGTTAGGTAGGAACCCATGGTAATAACTGACCATCCCCAGAAAGAAGCATAATTGTGACACATCTTGTGGTTGGAGTTCCTTAAGAATAGCCCAAACTTTTTCTTGTGATTTATATCAGCCAACTTAGTTAGTGGTATGGCCACAATATCCAACTGAATCTTTGAAAGGTTACATTTCTCCTTATTTGCTCCCTGTCCACACTCAGACAGCCTCAAGCTGTTTTTCATCACTAGCTCCCCAGACCAGTATGTCATCCAAGTAACTCTGAATGCCAGGAGTGTCGTGTAATATCTGGTCCATGACTCGCTGTCAAATAGTGGGTGGGGCTGCTGTTCCAAACACTAGCCTGTTATATTGAAATAATGCCTTTGTGTGTTACTTGTGAGGTTTGTCACTGTCTTAGATCTCCATTTGCAGATATGCTTGGGCTATGTCGATCTTAGGGGAATGCTTTCCACCAGCTAATGAGGCAAAATATCCTCCATTCGAGGTAAAGGACACTGAGCTGCATACAATACTAGGTTAATTGTAATCTTGAAATCATCACAGATACAGGCAGTCCCGTTCTTTTTCATCACTGGCTCTAAAGGGGTGCTCCATTTGCTCCGATTAACCTTGGATATACTTTTGGCTGTATTGCATAAGGTACTGAATGAGCTTTGCAAAATTTAGGAATTGCTCCTTCTTCAAGCACAAATTTTGCTTTCATATGTTTCAAGGTTCAGTTCTGATACCACCCCAAAAGACATCAATTGCCTGTCCAAAAGTTTGGATAATTTTTATTTTGGCTAGGTCATAATTTTTTTAAGCTTGCAGACACTTTATGCTTTATCAGACCAACTGAATCTCTCTCAGCCAAGTAATGCATGACTCCCTCACTTAACAACATAGAGCTTTTGTATAGTGTCATATGTCACCTTCACGATAATGCTGGAGCAAGGATTTCCCCTGTTATATTTTCAGAAGTACTGAGATTTTCTGCAACTTCGCCTTCTTAAGTACAGTAGTCTCTGATAAGTCTGCTCTGATATTACAGGAACAGCAGACCCTGTATTAAGCTCCATTTTAAGTCTTGTTCCTTCCACTAGTAGAGATGCACAGCATTCTCCATGAACTCCTTGTTGTCATCTGCACACTGATGAATCTGAAATTCTCTGGTATTGTTCTTGTGAGGTGGTGGTTGTGTGTTTTGCCCTGAACTGCACATCTTCTGTGTGTGTCCAAATTACTTGCAGTCTCTACAGCGTTTGTCCTTGAACTAACAACTATTTGCATTGAAAGTCTGTTTCCCACAGTGAATGCACACAGCCTCTGAGTGTTATCCAGGATGTGCTTTCTGCTTGACCCCCCTCCCCAGTTTATTTGATGCACAGATGTAATGATGTTCTTGCAACTCTCTAGCATCTTTAGTGTGGTCTACATGGAAACAACAAAGGGTCAAATCAGCATTAGTCAATAACCATTTTTTGATTGCTTCATTTTGCATATCACACGCTAACCTGTCCCTTTGTGCATTATTTAAACTCTCAAAAAAGAGGGCAGTGCTCTGTTATCTTCCCTAATCCAGGCATGTGTTCAGGAATTGTTTCATTTTCTTTTCAATTCAGTCTGTAAAAGTGGAGCTGTTCTGCAACCACCAATGGCTACAAGGATAGATGGTTTTGTAAAATTTCCTTAATCTGAGAGAATTATTTTTTTTTTGTCTGCTGGTTTAACATAGGCTACGCAACAAGTTATAAATTTTACACTCAGTGAAACTGCCACCTTTTTCTCATCACTGATATTGTTAGCTATTTTATACTGTAACAGTCTTTATACATGGCCCTCAGTTGAGGTATCCCACAAGTCCATTTTCCCTAAGCAGCCAGACATTTTAAACCTTTTTCTTTCTATATGAGTGGGTTATTCACAGTCCCAATGTGCAGTTTTAGGCTATGTCTGTACTGCCTCGCAGTTCTGACTACAGGGGTGTGAATAGCAGTGCGTGCCAAAGTGCTGTGCTGTCATTCCCCCATGTGGATGCTGTGGACGTGACTAAAAGGTACCCGGGCACATGAATGTAGTCTCATATGAAGAGGACTACATTAATGTGAGCTAGGCACTTTTTCATGCACGCCCGCAGCATCCATGTGGGAGATTACAGCCAGTGATGTAGTCTGAAATCTGAAGATACTGCAACGCCAGAGTTAGAATCATAGAATATTAGGGTTGGAAGAAACCTCAGGAGGTCCAATCCCTTGCTCAAAGCAGGACCAACACCCACTAAATCATCCCAGCCAGGGCTTTGTCAAGCCGGGCCTTAAAAACCTCTAAGGATGGAGATTCCACACCAGTTCCCTCTCTAACCTCACCCCCACACTGCTCTCTAACCCCGCTCCTGCATCCAGATGCGGCCCACACCAGGGGTTGTGGGGCGAGGAGGGTTGGGTCAGGGGGCTGCACTGTGGAAGGTGGGGTGGGGGTTGGGGGGGAGACACACAGTGGAGGGTGGGTATTATGGGCTCAGCTACAACCTAGTACCACAACGGCATTCTGGCACATTCCGGCTTGACTACCCCGCTGGTGACAGTGCAGCACTTCAGTGCGCACCGCTACCCACTCTCCCATCATCCAAACCGTGGGGCAGTGTAGACAAACCCTTAGTTTCACTTTCAGTAGGCCTCTGCAGTCACTATCGACAGGACTGTTCCTGGATTAGGATCCCATCCTCGTATCAGTTTGATGGGTCCTTGCTCTCTGCACAACATAAAGACTATGGGGAAACCACATGGGCACAGCTGGATTCCAGATAGCCGTGTTTATTAACTATGTGCAAATATATAAGGCCTAGCTATCTATGTGCAACTGCATTTTCTGCCAGGGTTGTGATGGCTTCTGCAACAGAAGATGTGTGTGGGGGGGGCACAAGATGGCTCCCAAACTATTAAAGGGGTATTACCCAATACCTATACTCTGCACTGCCTCAGTTCCCCATGTGTAAAATGGGAATCATAAATCACTGGGCTGCTGGGAGGCTACATTTGTTAATGTTTGTGAGCCGCTTAGATGCTACACCAACAGCAATAGGCAGAAAGGGAGAGATCTCATATTTTCTCCCTGGAGAGGACACATGTGCACTGAGACTTTCAGGAGCGTTTATTTCTAGAAATAGGGCAAAGCCAACAGCTTCATGTTTGTTTGTTTTTAATTGAGCTAGCCAGGTCAGGCCAATTCAGATGCATCTTTGGATTCAAAAATACCCTATCAGTCCTGGTCTATTTCTGAAGTAAATAATCTGCCTCCAGTGCTCCTCTCTTCTTTCTCTAAACGTGTCAGCATAAAGTACATTTATTCCTTTTAGAGCACATATTCCCCATCTGTTCCCCAATGTGTCCTTGTCTCCTGGTTGAAATATTACAGCTTTCTTTTTTCTTTTATTTTTTTAGAAAATCAACTTCCATTACATCTCTTTCCTGGAATCATCTGTCTTAATCTGTTCACATCCATGAATTTAATTTATCCTATTTGAGATACACCCCCTGATCTTTTACATTGAATCCAGCAGCCTGATCACATGACTATTCCAATTTAGTACCTGTCATTTGTTCCAGATGTGTCTCTCTTGATCACTTTTGCACTGAGATAATAGACAGCAGTTTTCCTCGTTTAACAATTGGGGGGAAAACACTGTTTTCTCTCCACCCATCCTTTCTTTTCTTCCAGCGAATTGAATAAGACTCTTCCTCTTTGGTACAATAGCTTTAGTTATGAAGCCTGGGATATCTGAGTCACAGCCGTTCTATGATGTAATTTTCTCTGCTGTTCTTCTTTGTTGCTGCTGATAAACACACTCTATATTCTCTAGATATGAGCAGTCTGACACTGGAGCAATGAAATATATGTATCTCAGGTCAGTTTCAAAACAGTTTTTCTGATGAAACTGTCAGGTCTTGGCCTTTCATACTTCTAAGCAGACAGCAGTCTCAAGCAATTTCCACAAGGCATTTTTTTCTTACTTTGCCTTCTTTTACGAGCTGCATCACTTTTTACCCTTTTCCCCATTAGAACAGACAGTTCCTGTTATAATTTTGCAGACCGTGCCCCTCCATTCATGATCACAGCTTTATCATAGGGTCCTGTTTTAATTCGGACCCTGCTCTAATGTTTCATTCCATAGTTCTGAGATCATTGGAAACACTCACTTTTTCTCGATAACCAGAAAAAAGACTACACATTGGAGTATTCCTTTAAGCTCATTGTCCAGCCACCCCACATATTATGAAAATTACTTGTGTACCTAGCAGGAGCAATCAGTGTGGAGGTGGGCAATGTGTATGGAGCTGCTAGGCAACAGGGGCTGTTGCTACAATGGGCCTGAACCACCAGAATAAATCCAAACAACTCTAGACTTTAGGGAAGTGCAGAGCTAGATCAAAATCCAGATCAAAACTGCAGCTCAGTTAATCCCTTCTATCTGCATCTTTATAGGGGCTTCCATCAACATTGTATCTGGGTGCTTTGCAAACAATAATGGATTTTATCAAGTACTCCTGTTCTTTTTGCGGATTTTATCCTTGCACATCTCCCTTATGAGTAGGGAAGAACTACCCACAATGGAAAGGAGCACAGAAGTATTAAGTAGAGCTGGTCAAAAGTCAGAATTTCCCTTTCACAGGAAATTCTGGGGAAAAAAATCATTTTGAGCCCTACTTCACCTCTGTGGCAGTAATAATACCTAATGTCAGCAAACTTCTGAAACGGGTCTTTACCCCCTGATCCCGCCTGCCCCCACATTTTACTCCTACTTTTTACATTGCACAATTTCATAACCTTTAGGGCATTATTTTTAACTAACATTTTTACTGCTCTAACTTCTTAAGTTCCTGGTGTATAATTAGAAATTCTGACAGCCTTGTCTTTATGTTCCTTCATGTCAAAGGCCTACAGAGAGAGAGAGAGGCATTACTCTCCTTGTAGGAACACTGGCAAGCTATTTGTTAGAACAATAGATCTGTCAAGCTCTGTCAACTTCACTGTAATTAGTTCCAAAGTTAAATGCCTTCTGTCTCCTGAGGAG
This sequence comes from Terrapene triunguis, assembly GCF_002925995.2. Classification (NCBI taxonomy): domain Eukaryota; kingdom Metazoa; phylum Chordata; order Testudines; family Emydidae; genus Terrapene; species Terrapene triunguis. The sequence continues at coordinate 15,249,871 of NW_020664462.1, read as the reverse complement.
GCCAACACCTTTGTGTTTACTTTTTACTCCAAAACTTCCACACCATAGCAATTTCCATGTCTTCTTTAAGCTGTCTATGAGTCTAGAGGAGAAGCATGCAAAATATTTATGACAAAACGCAAATCTACCCCAAATTGTCAAATTTTATTAAGATTTTGAAAAAGGAGTCCATCTTTGCAGGAAAAGCCACTCAGTTAGGCACAATTTTCAAGGAAAAAATGTATTGTTTGTAGGGATATTTGGATCAGCTTTTAAATTAGTATTGGCAAGCCAGTCAAATGACTGGTCAAATAATTGTATGCAGCATAATTTTAATCGTGTCGGACCCAAGATATTAGAGAGACAAAGTGGGTGAGGTAATATATTTTATTGGACCAACATGTGTTGATGAGAGCGACAAGCTTTGTCTCTCTCACCAACAGAAGTTGATCCAATAAAATATATTACCTCACCCACTTTGTCTCTCTGGTCAAATAACATCAAATGACGACAATATTTGACCGTGGTCAAATAGGCAAATATTCCAGTAATGCCCCCTTTATGATGCCACCTTATGGAGGGAGAAAGGTGAGCTAACTGAATGTAGAACATCTTGATTGGCTGGAATCTGCATGTCTGTACCGTGCATGTATGTACACATATCTTTATTTGTATACCTGGCCATCAGTGTGAGTTTACAAAGCACATTAAACAAGTTAAAAGATACAATCCTGCCCCAAAGATCTTACAAGCTAAACTGAGTAGACAAATAGAAATTAATTCAGAAGCAGGAGCGGATTTACCCCAAAACATGCCGTGCCGTGGCACAGGGCCTCCAACTACACTGCCACCCTGCGCCCATGGTCTCAGCTGCCACCTGTGCCCAGGGCTCTGTGGGCTCAGCTGTCGCCCCGTGCCCGGGGTCCCTGTTGCCGCCCTGCACCACTTATGTTAAAACATATGTTAGGAGCACAGAACCGCCCGGGCTCCTGGGGAGACAGAGAGGTGCCCAAGCCTGGCCACGGGGGCTTCAAAGCAGTCACGGAGGCTAAGGGGGATAGCAGACGCCTGCTTTGCAAGGACCCAGTGGCCAGGGGAGGTGAGCAGAGATCAGCGCGGAGGCAGTGGGGCGCTCAGGTGGCCCCCAATGGAGCCATGCCCCCCCACCACTTTCAAGTGGGTGTTGAGCCCACGCGGGTCTCTGCCTGCTTCTCCAGGCTGGCTAGCGGGGCGGCAGGGAAACCTGCAGAGCCCTGGGTGCAGGGTGGCAGCTGGGACCACAGGCGCCCCGGAAGCAGCGCACAAGCGGAGCCACCATGGGGCTGGAGAAGGAGATACCAAGATCTTTATGGCCGAGGACAGCTTTGGGCCGGAGAAGCAGGCAGAGACCCATGTGGGACCTTGCCCAGGGCCCGGCAATTCTGTCAGCAGCCCTGCCCGCACCCCTGCTTCCCGCGCCTATGGTCCCGGCTGCCGGCCCGTGGCCCACACCCACACCTGGACCTGCACCTGGGGTGGACAGGGGTCTGGCTTTCTTCTTCTTGGCTGGGTCCTGAGGGGGGGCCCTGAAAATGAATCTGCGCACAGGGCCCCACTAACTCTTAATCCGCCACTGTTCAGAAGGGAGTGGGTGAGGGAGAGGAGGGTTCACAGCCATTAAACTTCAACCCCCAACACAAAGAGAATAAATGCAAAGCCTTTAACCTTCCTGAAGAGTTGGCCTACTGCCTACCTAGTGAAAGTGCATTTAAACAAGACTTTTCTTTTATAGTTGCAATATGTTTGTTTTATTTCTGTTTAATTTTATTTTTCTTTTCTTTTATAACTGTACAATCTTGAATAACATTCACATTTATTGCTAACATAACCTTGCTAAAAGGCAATAACAATTATTCTTTCATTGCCTCAAATTTCATTTCATTGTTTTGCATTTTTCTGAGTTAAAATAACTCAGTTAAGTAACTTGGATTTTTTTGTAATTAGGCATATGTATCTATCCAAGGCTAAGCCTCCCAGAGACCATAATGTCTTACTTGTTTTTGTTACTGTTCTAATAAATTGGTGCTTTAAAATATTTGACCATTTTTTACATTATTTGACAATATATTACAAATATTTGGCCATCAGTTGAGCAATTATTTTGGGACCGGTGAAATGCCCAACCCTATTTTAAATAAAATCAGGGCTGTTTCTGGGATGAAAAAGGACCAACTTTTCATGCAATAATGGCTTCATGTTTAAATTCATCTCTTTCCCATCTTCTCAATGCAAAAATTGTTGACATATTGTGAATAAAGTAAAAAATAAAATAATTTTGGAGGTGGGATAATAATAATTTCATCTGGTAAAATATTATTTGTATGTATTAAAATAGCACCTTGGAGCTCTAGTTATGGACCAGGCATTGTACAAATGAGGGAAACTTTCCTGCCAAACTAGAACTCTCCGTTTTGCACAGTTTTAGTCTGGAGTTATATTTTTCTCTTCCATTTTCTAGACTACTTTTTGGACATGGAATGAGTCCGAGTGGCAGAGTTCCAAGCTAAGATGTTGTTCTAATTCATACTTAAGTCTATTTTCACTACTGCTATCAATTACAAGGAACCGAAAGAAATGATTATATCTTCCAGACACCCACAAGAAATAAATGACTAGGATCTATCTCTGTCTTGTTCTCTAGGAGTGGGATTTTCTAAAGCGCTCATTGGCCTAACTCAGCTCCCATTGAAGTTAATGGAGTTTTACCATTTACTTCAGTAGGAGCAGAGTTAGGCCCATGCAGATTTCCAGGGCCCAATCCAACTCAATGGAAAAACTCCCATTGATTTCAATGGGTTTGAATCAAGCTGTAGGTTCTTATACCACACGCATCACTGTAATATCCAACCACACTGAAAATGTCTAGAACTCCAAATAAGTCTGTTCCCTTTCCCCAGTAAGTATGAGTAACTGCTTGATTTCATCATAGGTGGGGGCACTTGTTAGAGGAGCTCTGTTAATTGGGAAAAAACCATACTGTAGGGTGACTAGCCAGCAAATGTGAAAAATCGGGACGGGGTGGGGGTAATAGGAGCCTATATAAGAAAAAGACCCAAAAATCGGGACTGTCCCTATAAAATCAGGACATCTGGTCACCCTACCATACTGTAAGAAAGGGAAGTCAAAGAAATGAGCATTGCCTTTCATTCCAAAAGAAGTGAGGTCCATGGTCATTCTTACGCCTGGTGGTGGTGAGATCTGCAGATGTGGTCCAGCTCAGGAGAATGTTTTGTCTCCGCTGCTCAAGTCTTCCCCTGTTGGGAGGTAGTTTCATTCACCCAGTGGAACATAGTTGTCGTGGGGAGGTAATTTCTGCACTCTTTGGGTATGTCTACACAGCAAAAAAAAAAAAATCACAATAAAATCCCATGGCAGTGAGTGTCAGAGCACCAGTCAACTGGCTCGGGCTTGTGGGGCTCACACTGTAGGGCTAAGAAAAGCAGTGTAGATGTTTGATTTGGGCTATAGCTGGGGCTTTGAAACCCAGTGAGGGAGGAGGGTCTTGGAGCCCATGCTTCAGCCAGAGACCCAAGGTCTTCACTGCTTTTTTAGCCCCACAGCACAAGCCCATGTCAGCTGACCCAACTGTTATTTTTGGCTATGTAGACATATCCTTTGTGTGTCTGAGTCATATGTGCTGCTTCTACTGACTGAAACAAGTTTTTACTATTGTTAGCTCTGCTGGCACTGCCCTGTTATGGAACTGCGAGCTTTATGCTAGTCTGCCATCAAGAACATTCTGATGGCAGAGTCTGGTTTACAGGTGGGGATGGGAAAAGGCAGAAAGAACACAGGTTGACTTCCCCCGGCCCCACGCACACTCTGATGCACACACACACTAAATTGAGTTGAGAGTATTAGAAGCTAGAATAATAATTCTTTGGCTGTAAACTCTGAGCTAATTTGATATGGCAGTAGTTCAGAGAATCAATTTAAACCCCCATGGCATCCTTTTTAGAGTCTCTTTAGACTCACTCACTTTAAAGGGTATTTTATTTACCTTGAATTTGTGTAAGTGTCCAATCTATTTCTTATGACTGTTTGTTTCTAGGTTGGTTTTACACCACATTTTAGGGCCCATCTTTTTGTTTATCCATAAGGGAAGGCGGGTAGTGAAGATGTGGGATTCTGGTGCTGGTGGTGACACTCCATCAGATTGTTATCTATATTGTTGCCGGGTTACTTGATCTTGGTGTGATTGATGGGTCTGTTTAGTGTATCTTTCAAGATTGTCAGGGATATCCAAAGCTTTGCATGGTCATAGGTCACTCTTCTATTAGAGTGATAAAAATCTAAATGGCAGTGAATCACCAATTGCCCCATTTCTCCAAGGCTGATTTATGCTTCCATAGGAGCTGTCCTGTTTCCGCCTTTCTTTTGTTGTCTTGCAGAAATCTCTTTGCCGACATGACTAAAAGAGCTTTGCTGAGGAAAGGTCCCAGCTCTGGTAAATGTTGACCATAATAGCAGCAGTCTTTCTAGTGCTCTCCCTTCATCAACTTGAAATTGCCTCTACTCTTCTGTTATTTCTTTTAATTGTTAATATAACTTCTGAGGGCTTCTAGGATCAGCTAAAATTGTTTCTAGAACACATAGCCATCTCAGTGGAGGCTTTGCTAATGTTAAGACCGTTTCCTGAGAACTCTGAATTTGAAGTTCATTTGATTTTTACACTGACCATCAACGTCATTTCTCTGTGTATTGACTGTATATCAAGAGTGGAGTTTGTCACTTTTCTTGCTTTATTTCAGTTGGTCCTTTTAGCTCTTTAGCACACAAACTTCCCTGTCCTAGCTGTGATTTTGCTTTGTTCCTTTTGGAGTTTTGTCCATACCATTATTTTAAGTGGTATTTTGTTTGTTGGTTTGTTTTTTGTTTAGTTCTGTATTACTATCGCCAGCTCATAGCATAAAGGGGATGCCCAGACTTACATCTGAATAATTCAAGATATGTTCAGTTGTTCTGAAAGTCAAAAGCAGTCAGGATAAAATGAGTAGTGTTGTGCCAATGCAATTTTTAAACGTTCATAGCTGGGAAAAGATCCCCTGCAAATTTCAGTTCAGATCTGTCCATGTTCGGTTTGAATACAGCTTCTGTATTTTTTAAGACATTCAGTCTGCGCTGAAGCCACGACTCATGGATTTCTGATCTGTTTCCCCCATCAAGACAATTAACCTAAACTTACACCTGCCTTCCTCTTGCCTTCCCCAAAATGTGCAATTCCTACAACCCCATCTCCTTTTTTCAGTCAAAGTTCAGTTCCAATCTGAGAAATGACATGAATGGCATTGTGAGGTTCAGGAAGGAGTTCCAAAAGTGCCTAAGTGATTTAGAAGCCCATATCCCATCCCAGCCTCCATGTTTATCTCTCCATAACTTCAGCTCAGATGTGTTCTTTTTAGAATTAGAAGGATTAGGAAAAAAAATCCAACTTCCAGGCAGCAGACTCAACCTGATATGAAATTCAAAATGGGTTCTTTTTGGCTCACATATCTTCACCCATATTAAAGGTTCTGATTTAAGGGTGAAAGGCAGGTCTTCCTTCATCTAGACCAATACAACTGTATTATCATGAAATTCTGCCTTCTTACACGTTGTGCTGCTCCATTGTCTTCAAAGGACCTCACAGCTGTATGGGGGGGAAGCTGGCTATGTAACTGGAACTCTTAACAATTCTACTGGCTTTATAATCCAGCTCAGCTGAGTTGGTTCTGCAGTGCTATGTTTGATAGCAGGACCAATTTAGCTGAGTTAGATTGTAGCTGGTGTGTGTGTGTGCGCGCGCGCATAATAAAAAGTGTTTTTGTGAGGGGGAGGGTTATTAAGGAAGCAAGATATATATAGCTTTCAATACACAGAGGGAGCAACAAGGTACCATTTCGGCATAGTCACATTTCAAAGAGGAGCCACACTTTTAAGGTGTTTGTTTTACCGACAGCTACAGTATAGGTGTGAAGTCTGATGTAGGATGTAGCTTTCATCATATTATTCTTACCTGACTAAAAAGTAATTATGCAACTTTCTAGTATAATTCGAGGATTCAGAATGTCAGATGCAAACTCCCCACTCCCCCCACCCCAGGTTTGTAGGTGTTGAAGATTTTGCTGTATGGCATGGGAAGGGATTTTCGTTAGCTTTGGCAATGCAATCTCAGATATGACCCCGACACACTCCCCCTCCCCCCCGATTTGTGTATGTGTGTGTATATATATATATATATATATATATTAATAGGCAGCATCACTAAAGTTGGTACATCTATTCTATACTTAAACAATTTTTAAAATCATGGTCCTATTCAGATGGAAAGACAAATGTAACACTTAAAATGTGCATATTTATTTTGCTGTTTATTCTTTTCAGAAGGGACAAGCAAGAGCTATCTTTCCTAAGAAACCAGAAACCAGGAAAAAATTCGGAATGTGGGTGTGTTTTTTCTTTTTCATTTTGCATCTGGCCAGGCCTTTTCACTGTCAATTCTAGAGCTGGAAAAATACTGCAAAACAAATTCACGCTGATTTTGTTCGCAACCCTTTGGTCTTCTTCTTTGTATGGGTGATATAGATGTAGAGCAACAGCTATAATTTTACATTCTGATGTGCTTGCTCTGCACTGAAGCAGTTTACTGATGGGAAAGTTCATGGGAACAGGGAGCTTTAGACTGATTGGAAAATACCTGGAGAAAGTGAGTTTTCAATTTGTAAAAGTAAATATTCACATCAGAACCCAATTCTAAGAGCTAATCAGATTGTAGCTTGGCTTGTGCAGCAACACAGGGAATAGGGGTTGCAAGACACTCCTTTAAGTCACTGCATTGGATTGCAGACAGCAACCTTCAGAGGTCTGCTTCATCCAGCCCGTGCAGGAGAGGATGGGAAGGGGTGGGCAGCGGCTGGAATGTTGGCTGCAGTCCTTGCAGTGCTGGCTAACACAGTGATGCTAAAACGCTGGGTCCAAGCACCTTGTGTAGCAACCTGCATGGAACTGGAGGGAGGAGCACAGGTTGAAGGACAGAAGGAGTTTGGAGAAGGCACCAGGAGCATATGCGCCGACATTCCACTTTCCCCGGGGGTGCTCAAACCCCACTCCGCCCCAGCCCCCGCCCCCACTCCACCCCTTCCTCCAAGGCCCCACCCCACCTCTTCCCACCCCATTCGACCCCCTCCCCCGAGTACGCCCCGCCCTCGCTCTTCCCTCTCCCCCCCAGCACCTCCCGCACGCCGCTAAACACCTTATCCACAGCAGGCGGCAGGCGCTGCGAGGGAGGAGGAGGCGTTGATTAGGGGTAGGATTGCCAGGCGTCCAGTTTCCGACTGGAACGCCCAGTCAAAAAGGGACCCTGGCAGCTCCGGTCAGCACTGCCCACTGGGCCGTTAAAAGTTGGCGGCGCAGTTGGGGCCCCAGGCTAAGGCAGGTTCCCTGCCAGCTCTAGCTCCGCATGGCTCCCAGAAGTGGCTGCCAGGTCCTGCAGCCCCTAGACACATGGGCGGCCAGGGAGGATCCGCGCGCTGCCTCCGCCCCTAGTGCCGGCTCCCCAGCTCCCATTGGCCGGGAACCGTGACCAATGGGAGCTGCGGGGCAGCACCTGCAGGTGCAAGGGCAGCACGCAGAGCCTCCCTGGCCACCCATGTGCCTAGGGGCTGCAGAGACCTGGCTGCTGCTTCCTGGGAGCTGCGGTAAGCACTGCCGGGAGCCAGCACCCTGAACCCCCTCCTGCACCCCAACCCCCTGTCCCAGCCCAGAGTCCCCTCCCGCACATAAACTCCCTCCCAGAGCCTGCACCCACCCCAACACCCTGCCCCAGTCCTGAGCCCCCTTCTGCACCCCAAACCTCTCATCCCTGCCTCCACCCCAGAGCCTGAACCCCCAGCCAGAGTCCTCACCCCTTGACACACACCCCAACCCCCTGCTCCAGCCCGGAGCCCTCTCCCTTACCCTGAACCCCTCATTTCTGGCTCCACCTGGAGCCCGCACCCCCAGCCCAGAGTCCATAACCTCCCAGTACCCCAACCCCCTGCCCCAGCCTGGAGCCCTCTCCCGCATCCCAAACCCCTCATCCCCAGCCCCACCCGAAAGCCCACACTCCCAGCCGGAGTCCTCATCCCCCTCCTGCACCCCAGCACCCTGCCCCAGCCCGGTTAAAATGAATGAGGGTGGGGGGGAGGGAGGGAGGATGGAGCGAGAGGGGGCGTGGCCTCAGAGAAGAGGGAGGGCAGGGGCCGGGGAAGGGGTGTTCGGTTTTGTACAATTGGAAAGTTGGCAACCCTAATCAGCAAGGCCACCGGTGGGTAGGAGGGCTGGGGCAGGGAGCAGCTGATAGGTGGGGATACCGGTGGGTGCTGAGCACCCACTATTTTTCCCCGTGGGTGCTCCAGCCCCAGAGCACCCACGGAGTCAGCGCCTATGACCAGGAGGTCAGTCTGGGCATGACTTGCAGGCTAGCTGCCATTGCAGCATCTCTGTAACAAGTTCTCTTAATAAAGGGCCAGTTTAGTTTTAGAAGAAAGGAGTCCTCTCTTGTGGATTACCCTGAGCACACGGTATGTGAAACCCCCTGCACCAGGCAGGGACCTGGCACAGGATACTTCACCTTCAGAGCAATGGCGGGTCTGGAGGGTCTGTCACAGGTCCGCTCCTGGGGCATCTCAACAATGCACTTGCCTGTTTGGGACTTGAAGCAAAGCTACAGTTGAGTCATCGATCAGGAACAGGAACCTAGATATGTGATCCTTGTAGCCAGTCAAAACTATCCCAGGCAGCCATCCCAGTCACTTACTGGATACTCTCTACAAACTGCCAGTTCATGGTCTATACACCTAGCATTTGTTTGCAGTAACAGGTGGAACAATTGTGGGGTTCATTCATTAAATAACAAACCTGTGAATGAGAAAAGAATAAAACTCGAATAAAACAAACTGCAGAGTCTCTCTGGTGAACAGCTACCCACAGCCATGTGGTGTTCCCAATCCCCAACTCCAGGGCATATCTCCAAATTCCTATGTTCATAATACTGTCCCTTACGAGGAAGCGTCTCTAAATTATAATCTTCTACAAACATATCTCTACAACAGGCATCATAGGAAACAACTGACGTGTACGCCAACAAACAAACACAAATGAGGTACTATTAGTCAAATACATGATTTTCTAAGAATTATTCATCCAGCTCCAATCTAGTCAATCAATCACATTCTGCCAGCACCACAGGACATAGATGTACTAACCTGCCTTTACGCATCTGTACAAAAGGTAACTTCTGGTCAACAGCTACCAGAAATGGTGTGAGTAGTTTAGTCTATGAGATGTGTTCACGGCTGTAATTCAGCTGAGTCAGTGCCATCCTAGGTTGATTGATCAAAGATTTTCTTTTCTGTTTATTTTATCCTGTCACATCATTGTTTGCCTCAACACATATCTGAGCTATATAAGGACCCATTCTGTTACATTGTCATAAACTTTCTGAATAGACTTTAATTAGGCAGCTGTTGAGGTTGTTTTATACTCTTCATTTGGGAATGTATAGGAGATGCTGGGGTTGCCATTCACCCTCTGCTGCAGGACTGCAATTGCATCCACGGAGGAGAAGGCTTGGCTGCCATGTTAAAGAGGGGGAAGTCTTAAGCCAGTAATGGATATGTCAGAAGGCTTTAAGGACCTGATCTTCAACCGTCAAAGTTGGAGTTCTGCTACTGATTTCAATAGGAGAAGCATCAGAACTTGAGGTGGTGGGGAGGGGTGAGGGAGCCCTCTTTGCTCCCCGTTGTGTGGTCTGGGGATAAAGAGTAAATCTGGAATGAGATGAGAACTAAGTCTGTCAAGACCTAAACATTCCCACGTCTTAACTAAGGGCAGCATCTCACCTGCAAAACTTGTATTGCTGGTAATGAGGCATGAACTGGAAACAACTTGAACTTTCAGATTCCAGCTTGCGTTTGTAAGACTTGGCAGTTAGTTTTTTCTAAGCACATTTGATATGGGAATCACTGAAGCCCACTGAAGGAGGAACTCCACAATGTCACTTTTACAGTCACTTCTCTGAGAAAGTCCAAACTTTTCATAAATGTTAAGGAGAGAAGGGACCATTCGATCTTCTACTTTGAACTTCTGAATAACACAGGCCATAGAATTTCACCCAGTAACCCTGTATTGAGCCCAGTAGCTTGGGTTTGATCAAAGCCCATCTTCCAGAAAGGCATGTAGGCTTGATTTGAAAACGTCAAGAGATGGAGATTTCACCACTTCCCTTGGTATTTTGTTCCAGTGCTTGATCACCTTAACTGTTAAATGGGTGCCTTATTTCCAGTTTGGAAGTTAAAGTGAGACAAATTCAGCCATTGGTTCTTGCTATGCCTTTCTCTGCTAGATTAAAAGGCTCTTTAGTACATGGTATTTTCTCCCCCTGAAGGTACTTTAGACTGTAATCAGGTCGCTTCTCAATCTTTTTGCTGATAAAGTAAACAGACTGAGCCCTTAAGTTTCTCACTGTAAGTCATGGTGGTGTTTTTCCATCCCTCGAATCATTTTTGTGGCTCTTTTCTGCGCCATCTCTATTTTTTCAATATCCTTTTTAAAATATGGACACCAGAACTATATGCAGTTCCAGTATTGGTCTCACCAAGGCTGCACAGAGAGGTGAAATCACCTCTGCACTCCTACTCAATACTCCCGAGTTTTATACATCCAAGGATCTCATTAGCCCTTTTGGCCACAGCATCACACTGGGAGCTCATAGTCAGTTGCTTGTCCTCTCTGACCCCGAAATCATTTTCAGTCACTGCTTTCCAGGGTATTTTGTTTTCTTCAGGCTCACTCTCCATGATGGACATTGGAACCTGGCTCACAATCCATAACAAGCCTACCATTTACCCAAATGAGACCTCTGGAGAGCAGAACAGTTCACTGCTGCTGTATTTAAAAATTATTTCTCCTTCTCATTAAAAGGAATAATCCATGTAATTTGCCCCAACTCCTATGGCACATTTGATAATGAACTGCTATGCTCATGCATGAATTGATAAGGTTTCCATTCTGCTGTTTGAAGTTAAACACTTATTCTAGGAAGGTGCAGGAGAAAATGCAATACTGCATGGGATATTCACTTTGTACTAAGAACAAGGAGTACTTGTGGCACCTTAGAGACTAACAAATTTATTTGGGCATAAGCTTTCATGTGCTAAAACCCACTTCATCAGATGCATGCAGTGGAAAATACAGTAGGAAGATATAATATATACAGAGAACAGACACTTACCCCATCACTAAGCCAAATTCATTTCTGGTCTAACTCATAATGATTTCAGTGGAGTTCCCTCAGGGATGAATCTGGCTCAGGCACTCTGTTTCGGTGTATTGCAGCGTGACCTCTGTTTACTTCTCTCAGCGCTGCCGGAAAGAGATGGGGTCTAGCAGGCCGCTCCCCTCTGGGCACCTATCACCACAAGGTCAACAGTCTCATTGTGGTTTCCCTCCCCAGTCCCTTCTTACTTGAGGATTCTTTTTAGGCAACAGGTTAATATTCAAATTAAGCAGTGTTCTAGTCTGAGATTCTGCAAGCCACTCTTTAGTGGACCTGAGATAATTAATGTTTTGGGATGGAAACCAGATTAAAACCTGATGGATGCTTCTGAGTTTTGGGTTCTAAAACTAATCTGAGCGGGGCAGGAAAGGAGGGTTGAACTGAACAAACATTGGCTTAATCACTTGTAACCCCAAACCTCTGACTCATAGTTCTAGTTAGCATGTCCCCAAGTTCTCCTCTTTTGTAAAGCAGTCCCTTTTTGATTTTCTATTTATTGAAGAGAGTGCCAGGCCTTATAATTTATTAAAGGTTTTACAAGATCCACGTTGCACAAAGACAGAAAAAGGGGGTGGAAATTAGACATATTGGATGAAACATGGGGACCTTTACTTCTTCCTTTATGATAGTGAACAAATCAACCAATGAATGAGACTTTGTTGGCAAAGAAGCAAGGCAAAGCAATTCAATTTACCTGGGATTAGTATAGATTGAGACCAGTAATAAAGTGTCCGAAATAAGAATTTAGCTGGCAATTGTGATTATGCATGAGGCAGAGCAGAATCCAGCTGTTTCATAGTTGCATTGGCTGTGAAGAACTAATCATACAATTGTAGGACAGGAAGGGACCTCGAGAGGTCATCTAGTCCAGTCCCCTGCACTCATGGCAGGACTAAGTATTATCTAGCACAGGGGTCGGCAACCTTTCAGAAGTGGTGTGCCGAGTCTTCATTTATTCACTTTAATTTAAGGTTTCACGTGCCAGTAATACATTTCAACATTTTTAGAAGGTCTCTTTCTATAAGTCTATAATGTATAACTAAACCATTGTTGTATGTAAAGTAAATAAGGTTTTAAAAATGTTTAAGAAGCTTCATTTAAAATTAAATTAAAATGCAGAGCCCTCTGGACCGGTGGCCAGGATCTGGGCAGTGTGAGTGCCACTGAAAATCAGCTTGAGTGCCGCCTTCGGCACGCGTGCCATAGGTTGCCTACCCCTGATCTAGACCATCCCTGACAGGTGTTTGTCTAACTGCTCTTAAAAATCTCCAGTGATGGGGATTCCACCACCTCTCTAGGCAATTTATTCCAGTAGTTAACCACCCTGACAGTGAGGAAGTTTTTCCTAGTGTCCAACCTAAACCGCTCTTGCTGCAATTTAAACCCATTGCTTCTTGTCCTATCCTCAAAGATTAAAGAGAACAATTCTTCTCCCTCCTCTTGTAACTGCTATCATGTCCCCTCTCAGTCTTCTCTTCTCCAGACTAAACAAACCCCATTTTTTCAATTTTCCCTCATAGGTCATGTTTTCTAGACCTTTAATCATTTTTGTTGCTTTTCTCTGGACTTTCTCCAATTTTTCCACATCCTTCCTGAAATGTGGCACCCAGAACTGGACACAATATTCCAGTTGAGGCCTAATCAGCACAGAGTAGAGCAGAAAAAATACTTCTCGTGTTTTGCTTACAACACTCCTGCTAATACATCCCAGGATGACGTTTGCTTTTTTTGGCAACAGCGTTACACTGTTGACTCATATTTAGTTTGAGATCCACTCTGACCCCCAGATCTCTTAATGCAGTACTCCTTCCTAGACAGTCCTTTCCCATTTTGTATGTGTGCTACTGATTTTGCCTTCCTAAGTGGAGTACATAGCATTCGTCCTTATTGGATTTCATCCCATTTACTTCAGATCATTTCAGAAGCGCTTCGAAGACATACTGAAAGTACACTTAAAAAGGGAGGCACTGACCCAACAACCTGGGAGGACTCGGTGCAGAACAGAACACAGCGGTCACACCATACACCAAGCCACAGCTCACTTTGAGGCGAGCAGACATGCTCATGAGACAGAGAAGCGACAAAGGAGGAAAGAAAGGGCACAACAGTCCAGCCAACAACTATGTCTCCTCCCAGATTACACCTGTCGCTTCTGTGGGAAAATCTGCAGGGCACGAATTGGGCTCCTCAGCCACTTAAAAACCCACCAATGAACCCCCATGGCAGACATCACCCTCGCATTGAGGGATAGCCGAAGAAGACTCATAGGGCATAAGGAGAGATAATGTGTTTCAATTTTTAAAATCTTGTGAGGTTTCAGATATTGTGATGGGTGTGATATAAGAACAAAGATAGATGGATTTCAGCTGTACTGGGGAAAGAGCAACAAATTGAGCAAGTAAATGCCATTTTTCTATCCAGAGCTGCACTTAAAAGATCAGTTCAATAAGTGCTTGACTGGACTGAAAGGCAAATCTATGTTTTATAGCAAAGTGCCTTGGAGTTCATCCTGTGATTTCTGCAATGCAATTGCACAAACATAGGATATTATGCAGAAAACATAGTGCTCTATCATCCAACAATTTACTTCCTTTCAGATGCAAAGATCCAATAAGGCTCACCAGATTCTTTAACCCTAAAATCACCACTTGTCATGTCGTTCAACAACTTCTGCTAATCCAGTTGTCCCCCAATTCCATAATCTTGAAGAGAAAAGACTGTTCTTCCTTCGATTTAAGCTGTCTTTTTTGTTTCAAGTTCTGATGAATCAGAACCTTGCCACAAAAACAAGAGGTGTCTTGGCATTTTTAAGAGATGGGGCTTTACTCTCCACACTCTTACACTAATGCAAATCAAGTTATTTTATAAAAGTCAGTAGGTTTACACAGCTGTAAAATCAATGTAAGAATCAAGCCCAAGTAATAAAGGGCCAGAAAACTATTTTAACCCCTGCTCATTCCTAGGAATCAGACTACTTTAAAAGGAGTTTTCCTCCCCACTAGTCACAAAAGGATAGAACTCAGGCAGCTAACATTCCATTTCAGATTGTTTAGAAGAAATTGCCTTTCATGCATTCTTCAAATATAATATTTCAGAATGTTCCTGAAAGCCCAGATTTAAAATGGCACAAATGGCCTTAAACCCCCTATTTACACGGCTTACAGTGACTGTAACAGAATTTGCATATGAAGCCAGGACTGGAAAATGTAAGATGTTGCGCTAAACACTGAAAACAAATTTCATTTTATGGTACATGATACGCACTCAGCAACATGAACCAACCCATCACATCCCTGCATCTCTGTTCTCTTTCCTTTATACTCTCACATTCCCAAGAGAATTCAACTCTTATGTGAGCAGTTTTCTCCTCTCTGGAAATCTGATGATCAAAGAAGAGGGAGAACAAATAAAATGCTAGTGTAAATTGTGGAGGGGATAAGAGTTATAGGTGAGACTCATTTTAATAGGATTTCTCTCTTAGAGCGTTGCAGAAAATACCCTTTAACCTGGGGCCTGATTCTGCTTGCATTGAAATCAATGGGAATTTTGCCATCAACTTCAGTAGGAGCAGGGTCCAGCCCTTATTTTTAGTAGTTAAGCACCAATACCATGCTCCGTGCTATACAAGACATAAACAAAGACAGTCCCAGCCATGCTGTCTTAGATAAACATGCCTGAGACAGGATGCATTGGGGAATCCAGCAGAGGTGTTGACTTGGAACTGAGGTTTTGAACACCGTCTTCTCCCTCTGCTTTACTCCTGTGATGAGGGGATAGGGAAAGTATTTGACTGGTGAGGATGAGTGTCCACTGGCCTCTTGGGTGAAATGAATCTATAAAAGGGGGTTGAATAAGAAGAGCATGGGGCTCATGAGTGTGGGGTACAGTGGGATTCACAGGCTGTTCCAGGCACAAGGGTAGTACCGTGTTTCCCCGAAAGTAAGACATCCCCCGAAAATAAGACCTACTTCTAGTTTTGCCTCTCGCTGTAATATAAGGCATCCCCCGAAAATAAGACCTCCCCAATAATAAGGCCACCCCGGAATATAAGGCCCCGAAGCTCCAGGAAAAATAAGACCTCCCCTGAAAATAAGACCTAGCGCATCTTTGGGAGCAAAAATTAATATAAGACACTGTCTTATTTTCGAGGAAACAGGGTATGCAGGAAGGCAGAAGGATGGCTTGAGCAAAGCAGAGAAGGTGAGGTGGGACAGAGTCAGAGAGAAGATCTGGGCATGGTTGCACAGGGCAGTGAAGATAAACTTAATGCAGCAGCAGAGGGGGAGTGAAGCTTGCTGTGTGCACGCTGATGGATTTCACTTCGCTTTCCCTAATTGGTCCTATTCACTTAATAAAATGGGAGCCTTTGAGCTGAAGGACAGCTCTTTGCATTGCTGTCTGTCAACAAAAAGGCACTATTTAATGAAAATGTATCTAGGTGAAGACCTTATGCCATTATCTCAATTCTAACTGGTGAGCCTGAGAGCTGGGGAGAAGATGGGGAAGCTGCTCCAGCTCGCAGGAGGCGTGACAATTCTAGTTGTTAAGGGATTCAAATATATTAGCTGCTTCAGAGCATAATGTCTGAGGTTGTACCACTCGACATTTAGCTTTAGAAATTAATTTTGGACTTTGGAACATGTCCAAGTCTTACGGAAGCAGTGTGTGTGTGAGAGAGAGAGAGAGAGAGTGCGCAAAAATATTTGGACTTGGATGAGCAAAGGTTGTTTGGGCTTCCACTTCTGCCAATGGGAGGCCAAGCATTTCCCATTAATTTCAGTGGGAGACTCCTCCATTGCTACCCCCACGCCATGGAGGACACCTTGTCTCTAGTGGACACAGTAGGCTGGGTTCTCTTTACTACTTTGCACCTTGTGTAGATAGTTACATCAGTTCACACTGTGTGTAAAATTTCTACCTGATCAGAATTCTCCACTGATTTACGCTGGTATGCAATGCTGGTGTAGCTGTCGTCCCACGGTATTAGAAAGATAAGGTCCTGAAGAGAAGATTTGTGTAAGCTCGAAAGCTTCTCTCTCTCACCAATAGAAGCTGGTCCAATAAAAGATATTACCTCACCCACCTTCTCTCTCTTACACCAGTATGGCACTGTACACCACTTGGCACTCATTTTGCACAAGTGTAAGTGCAAGACAGGGGGAATCAGGGTTGGTACAGCTACAAGAATGATTAAGGATAACAGGAATGAGTATAAACTAGTGTCAGCACCCAGTGGTCCAGATAAATGGTGGCATTTTGGTGATCAGGAACCTTCTCTGTATCTATGGTTAAATTATGGTAACTACTTCCATGAAGCAGACATTAGAGTTTGGATAAAATATCCCAATATGCCCCCACTGAGAGTATGTGAACCTTACAACTTTGTTTTGGTTTAAAAAAAGTCTTGCCAAATGTTTATCTCAAATGTCTCTGCAATTCCTGCTCCTGGTTCTCCCACAATAACAGAAGGAAGGCAGGGACACTTCCAACCCCAATAGAAGCAGCACATGATGGAAACCTCATGCAGACTTCCAGTCTGCTTCACTTAATATTTCCAAAGAGGTTTGGATGTCATGTAAAACTCCTCTTGCATGTAACTTCATTAAACAGTCATTTGGATTAGAAACCAAACTTTTGGGTCTTCTGTCAAATTGAACCGAACCTCTAACCCATCAGAAATCTGACTTTTTTTTTTAGTGCCATTTTGGAGAGAGATCAAACCCTTCTGAGTTGAGTCAGAGCACAGTTACTCCAGGGAGCTGCTGCCAGAAACTTCAAAGGTTCCAGAAAACAAAGTGAGGAGAAGAATTAGCATAAATCAGTGCTGTTGTTAGCCTCCACCTGGTCTGATAAAGGAGATGCTGGAACCTAGCAGATCCAAGGACCCAACTCCTTTCTTCTCCCCCATCCTGCTTTACAGGAGTCACTCGCATCCTGCAGCAGGGGGAAGAATTAGACCCTCAGGATGAAGTTGTTATAGGCTGCTTTGTGCTCCATTACACTTACAAGATGGATGTAAGTGACCTGATGATGCAGAGTTGTAATTGGGGCACCAATCTGATCATCAGCTCATGGCTTGTCTACCCTACAGCTCTAAGTCAACCTATGTTTGGTCGACTTATAGTCACCGCAGTAATTGCTGCGGTGACTGATGGCCACACTGCCCTTCTTCTGTCGGTGGTGCACATCCTCACCAGGAGCACTTTCACCGACTGAAGAGGGGCAGTGTGGGAGGCTGAGAGACAAGTTTCTAAGCTCTGTGCAGCTACCTGCCAGGAGCCCGGCTGCCTCCCTCCCCTGGGCTTTCAGCTCCCTGCTTCCAGGCAGCAGGGGGAGGGTGGCTGCCCAGGCGTCACGGCTACCTGAGTGGGGAGCCTCTGGGCAGCAGCCCGGCTGGGAGTGAGGAGCTGAGGGCAGCCAGGCTCTAGCTGCCTGGCTTTTTTGTCAATTTCATGACTGCAGAAAGGAGCCCTTAAATTGACAAAACAGCCAACAGCCAGTGTCTACACAGACACTACATCACCTTAACTACACCGATATAATCACTACCCCTCTCATAGAGGTGGAGTTATGATGTCAGTGTAGTAGGGCACTTACATCGGCGAGACAAGGCTGTAGTGCGTACACTGACATAATTAGGTCGGCGTAAGCTGCCTTATGTTAATCTAACTGTGTAGTGTAGACCAGGCCTCAATCAGCTAAGAGTCCTTTTCCGTTGCAGAACATAAATCGCAACCTGGTTCTCACTGCTTAGCAATATCTGGCTCTTAAATTTATCCCTGTCTATCTTTAAAGATTTCCATCTGTCTTTGGAGAAAAAAACAACCATTTATTCTGGATCATTTTTAACTTCAGTCGGTATGTGTTTATCTAATTATTTAATTCACATTCTCTTTGATTCCTTTTAACGTCATTTGCTCTGTAACAGTCTCCAAAGCATCCTGTGTTAGTTCTAAAGATGCTCCCTAATCTCCCCTTAGAATCCTGGCAACCTTAGTTCTCTATAGTGCTCCGAACAGTGATTAAATGGCTTTCTTTTCATCGGCTGGTTAGCGTGGAATGGGCCAGATTCTGTTCTTGCTTGCACTGGTTTTATACCGGTCTAATTCCACTGAGTTGTTCCTGGTTCTCACTCATGTAAGTGAGAAGTGAGCAGAATCTGGCCGGATTCACCACTGCCTTTGCACCTTGTGTAGTCATTTACACTTGCACAAAATGAGTGGATGTACAATGCTGACATCCTTGTGTGGTAGTGTGTTACACCTAGTTGATACATGTGTAAATAATGGCACAAGATGCCAGATAGTGAAGAATCATATCTTTCCCCCCAAAATAGCTCTTGATATATTACCACTGAGCCTGATTCTTTACTGTTCTAGCAGAGTAAATGGGCTTTAAAGTGACTGCAGATGTAATTTACGCATACTTTTGGCCCCCCCCTTATACTGCTTGAGCAGTGTAAAAGGACCTTAGCATAAACGAGAGTCCAGGCCTGAAACTTCAGTGGAAATGTGACTTTTATGTTGTTCATTGAAAGTGAGTAATATTGGAACAACTCGCTCCTCCTCAGAGTGGGGTAAAGAGATGCGGAACTTATGGCTTTGATATTTTGTTTCTCACTCCACATTATGGCGTGCGAAAGGACAGTGGGAGGAAAAGCCACAAAAGCCACAGTGGTGGTAATAATACTAATGATTAAAAATTGCTTTCCCCCATTGCACCAACAGACAGCACAAAATGCCTGACTGATTTTTGCAAATTCACCCAAAGCAGGATTGTTTCCTTCTGATTTCTCTAGTAGTGCTTGGGCACAGCGCTTCTTACATTACTCCTTGTTCACTAGTTTTTCCAGGATCACTTCTCCATTTGCCTATGGCTCCTGCCTCCCTCCTCTGAGCCATCTTTCCCTAGCTATGTATGATTAATTTGTTTCCATCTTTCAAATTTTAGACTGAAATTAATGAATATGTCCTTCAGCCAAACCCCTATTACTTCCCACTGATAAATTCTCTTTCCCCTTTTTCTTCCTGCTATTTATAGTGGGATAATGTCCCTGTGAAAAACACTTGTAACTTACAAACTTAAGATTCTCTTACAGATATTTAATGATACACAGAAGCATTCACCAGGTCCATCCCGTTAATTCTTCTCTAATTATTTTCTTATAGTTTTACCCAAGGTAAAGATTACTTTTTTGGAAATAACTGCATTTCTGCATAGATCTGAAAATTCCCAAGTAATGAAGAATGCTATCTAATTTGTTTCTGCTTTTCCAATCTCCTTGTTAATTTGTGAGCTCTTACCTAGAAATTATTCCCAATTTTAAAATGCAGCAGCGGTGAGTGAAAAATTGGGTCCCATCTGTTCTTTGCTTCACAGTTTCTGCTTCATGAGATCATTTCTAGGAGGGCATTAGTTATACATTCTTGTGCAGCAAGTGTGGGTATTGTCTGTGCGAGCTTGCTGTAGCAGCCACAGAACATTAATAAACATGACACCTTTTCCAATTTCTTTATGCAGTGAGGATCTTGCATTGAGTTAGCTGCTAAAAAGGGTCAGTGTTTCATGGGTAATCCTTAAGCAATGATTATCAGGCAAAAACATCAGCTAATGAATGAACCACCCTTTGAAACAACTATTCAGAGTTGTAACGTGAATCCCTATACCTGCAACTGAATTAGGGTCTGTTCTTTCAGTCATGCCTACATGATGGACCCATTGACGCTGGCAGGAAATACATGTACACAGCAGGGGAGTAGACTTCTTGGTGTGATGTGTTCTCTACTCAAAACTGTATCAAGTAATGAGTGGGCATGGATCAATACCATGGTGTGTAGGTGGCAGATGCCTCCCCTCTCCCTCTTCCCCTCCCCCCAATACACACACTGCCTGCAGACAAATAAATGAAAGGAAAACTAGGACCTAGCATTCATGGTAAGAAATCGAGTGCTAACTGCAGCACTGAGCACCAGGGGACTTAAACTGTGACTAAGAGACGCAGGCTGATATTTTGTCCCCCAGCCCCAATTAATGAAAACTAGTCTCTCCTGCTCGTTATTTATAAAGATCTTCAATTTGCTCTCTCTCTGGGTGTGGTCTCTGAACAGCCAGGCTACCCCCTTCTCATCAGTCAGTCCCTTTCACTCCTTGTCTTTCCTGCTTAAGGAACCCCGCCCACGCCCCTCTTGCATGTGCCAGGCTTTGATACTGTCTTGATACCGAGAATGTGCCTGTGTCTCAGCAGCTAGACCAGCCTCCTCTGAGCTTCTTTCTTTTTTAGGCCCTCTCTCGCTCTGCTTCCCCCCCCCCCATTCTCTCTCTCATCCTTTCTGCTCCCACATCCACCCCACCTCCTTTCCCCCACCGCCTCCATCTTCTTCAGGTAGGGTGACCAGATGTCCCGATTTTATAGGGACAGTCCCGATATTTGGGGCTTTTTCTTATATAGGTGCCTATTACCCCTCACCCCCGTCCTGATTTTTCACACTTGCTGTCCGGTCACCCTATCTTCGGGCCTCTTTAGACTACTAACCTTTCCTCTGGTCTCAGACCTCAGTGCGGCTACTGCCTCCTTTGGCCTGAATAGTTAGCCGATGCTCAGGGTTGAGTTGAGGCCTGGGTTAGCTAACGCATGCTAACATTTGTTCTAGTCCAAGCAAAGCCATGGTCGCTGCGCTGGGAGTGGCTGCTAGCGCACATCCCCTCCAGGCCCCGAGCCTCCAGCTCAGGCAGGGGATGAAAGTTAGTTTTGCCCTTAGTGAGCAAAAGCACCACAGCACATGGTGCCCTTCTGTCCTTCAGAACTTCCCTGGCTTTGACAGGCTTACACAAGTGGCACTACAGGCTCCCTAGAACTGTGCAAAACAATGCTTTGAGACCAACTAGTTGTGTCGCCCCTTCACTTTTCATAGGCTGGCTTAGTCACTTGCTCTGCACCCATTGCCATAACATAATTAAAGGAAAAAATACCCAGTTAGGCAATTCTTTACAGGCCAGTGTAATGGGCTGCAGTTGGGTTAGGTAAGCTGCTTTTTCTACACAGGCACATCCATCCCAGGGGGACTTAAATTCGCTTTCTTGGATTACCACAGATCTCCACACATTAGCCCCTTTCTGTTCCCTGCGTCCACACACAGCTAGCTTCATTAAGAAAAAATGCAAAGGCAACTGCTGGTAGGCCGTGGCAACACCCACAATGTTGCCAGCTCTCATGGTTTTATTGCAAATCTTGTGATGTTTGGTGTTTTTCTTAAAGCCCCAGCTCCTGGAGTCATGTGATAGTGTGACAATCTCAGCTTTCTAGCCCTTATTGTTGTGGAAATGTGACCCAAGTGTAACCTCAAGGTAAAAAAATATCCCCAAAGAACCCCAAAGTATTATTTCAAAGTATTATTTATTATCTGTATTGTTATAGCCCCTACAAGCCCATGTTATGTATAGATGCAGAACAAAAACAATCTTCCTTGCCCCAAGAAACTTACATATTTTATTTTAAATGTCATAATTTTTAAACTAATCCCATGATTTTTGAATGCTTGGGGTTGTCAACACTGTACCCTGCATATCACCCTGATAAAACTATGCTAATATGGTTCTTTCACACTATGTACTATGAAATATGTAGGTTCTCACTAGGGGGAAGGGGCTGACTTTACATTTTGAGGGTTGGAGTATGAAACTGAGGCTTGGTCTTGGCAATAAAAATTGTCTCCTTTGTGTCTTAAGGCAGGCATATGGGAAAGGGAAGTGGCCATATCTTATACTGACATGTTCCAACCTTTCATAAACTCACGGTTGGATATGTGGGAAGAACATCTCCCTACAAAAGAAACTAACGCAACAGAAACAGGGCTTCTTTGTTCAATTTGCAACTCTGAATAAGACACAAATATTCAGTACTCAGCTCCAACACCTGGCAATTTGCTGGCTAGGCTTATTTTAGCGAAGCAAGGTTATCTTTTGTTTATTCTGCTTTCTCTTAGCTAATCACTATTTGCTAGGCCTCTGGTCTCTTGACCACGCTCTGGACTTTTGGGTCTGGAAAAGAGCTGTCATAAGCCATATACCAAGTTATTACATAAGCTGCACATGGATTTTAACCCTTCAAATAGCATGAAATTATCTCATTCTTCCCCATGTAGGAGGCATGTAAAATATACAAACAGCCATGCGAGACAAATGTTTATGAACAATGCCAAAAACTGATTCTTTTTAATACAATGTAAAAACGCTGGTCAAATCCCCCTTCTCCAGAAATATTTTTTTTCTATTGCCCAAGCCCTCAGCCCTACTTTCTGCATCAGTTGGTAGAGGTTCTATTAGAACTCTAAAGTGGATTCTATTTTCTAAGGTGCAAACGCCTCCTGCATACCAAGCGTGTCTTGGGGAAGTCAATCAGCGTGAACTGTGACTTCACTGAAGACTGTCGCTCCGCTGCTGGGAGGGAGATGTCACTCTTTATTAAAGTTGTGTGGGAAGCCAATTATCTGCCTCACATTTCATCAAGAGTTGAGCCCAAGAGGAAGATCAGTCTGGGAAAAAAAGAAAGCAGAGAGAACCCAGTTCTATCTGATTAGGATTTTCAACCACCCACCCTTTTAAATGTGGGAACGATGAAGGAGGGAAAACGAAACTTTTATCACTTGACCAATAGGTTGCCAGCTCAATACCATTTTGTGAAGGTTTTTTCCCCCAGTAAAAGTAGATAAATTCAGGTAGCACTGACAGAAAGTCATTTTGTCATGATTAGCTCCCAAATTCACTGTGTGCCCCCCTTATATGTCAAAAAGTGTTTCCAGTCTGGCTAACGACAGGTACATTATAACAAAAACTTGATGCACAAATGATCCATGCAAGGTATATTACTGGTGTGGGTGGGAGTGAAATCAAAGGAAAATGTACTGCAGAGCTAGGTAAAAATAGTACTGTATGAGAAACAGATTTTTTATTCCCAGCATAAAAGAACATATTCCGAAGTGCCACTGAAGAATTGTGTTGGGACTTTATTTGCAAATGGACATGCATGATCCTTTCCAATGGAAATGTAGTTAGAAGCATTTGGATCTTAAACCTCTTTATGGACATACTCATAGAATATTAATACACGTGCACAAAAAAATTGGGGCTTACGCTAGCACTCTAAAAATAGCAGTGTAGATGTTGCTTTGACGTGGTGACTGGAGCCTGCTATATTTAGCGCACTAGCATGAGCTCCTCTAGCATGGTAGATGCTACATCAGTTCATACAGTAGGTTGGGGGTTTTTTAAATGTACTTGGTTCAAATTATGGCTATTATATTTCTTCCACAATGTAAGAAAACTCCCGCTGGAAAATCTTGATCCAGTATTTCTGTTTGTAAAAAGATTTTTTCACACCAGGTATAACCTGCCACAGTAGCTGAAATTACCTGTAGGATGTTCACAAAGCAGCTATAGCATGTGAAAGCCCACACACTTCCTCGCTGCTAAGGCTGTCAAGTTTTTTTTCTGTCAAAAGATACGTTCTACTCCAAATGGTGATGGACAAGAAACAGAGCTGTGATCGTGGCCCCAGTCAAGCAGCATGATATGACAGCAAGTCGTGTTGACAACAAACTCATTTAGTGATGCTACCCATTCTTGCCAAAATATTTGCATGAGGACTGATTAATTTGTTGCACTTTCTACCACGTCTGTATGTGTGTTCTCTGTGTGCCCCAGTGCCACCTGGATGAAGGCTATTTGGGGGAGACAATTAGTGCTCCAGAATGGATGTCTTGTGCAGAGTTGCTTTAGATAGGATAGACGAGGCTCTTCCATGAAGGCTGGGAAGCTTTCTGTTCAATCGGGTCATTGAGAAGAGCGTATAAAGTATGTACCCTTTTATAGACTGTATCCGACCCTTCCATATAAATAAGGCCTTGATACTAGAAACTCTTAAGGAGGTCATTTGTCCCACAGAAGTGACTGGACCAGGGTCTATGTGCAGGAGTATGTGTGATATAAAAACATGTGAGCAAGCTGGGACCGTATCTCATCGTAGGATAGGAGAACATCTGAAATTGTCAGGGGGTGCAGGAATATTGACACAACGGCCTATTGGCAAGTGTGAAGTGCCACCACCCCAACCACAGATCCACCTGTAAGCCTGAAGGACGAGCGCCCTCAGACTGTGAATCCTGTACCATTTTCTGTGGTGTGTGACAGTGAAGAGTAGTTTGTGCTCTGGTGTTTTCCTTTAAAGGATTCACGTTCATACAGTAAGCCACGTTTGCTTAGTTTTGCCAGTGATTTTCTATGTGTGCAGAAATAAACCCCACTGCCCTTGATCCTGCTTTTAACATATATGAGTGCACATCAAACAGCATCTTGTGAAATCAGCTCTTTCATGCGGCCAGCATGGAAGTCACGTTCGATGCTGCGAGAGAGAACATAGGAACGGCCAGACTGGGTCAGAGACCAAAGGCCCATCGAGCCCAGTATTCTGTCTTCTGACAGTGGCCAATGCCAGGTGCCCCAGAGGGAATGAACAGAACAGGTAATCATCAAGTGATCCATCCCCTGTTGCCCATTCCCAGCTTCTGCAAAGAGGCAGAGAGGCATATATTACTGCTGTGATCTGAGAAAAGGGCCCAGACAGCTTGCTATAAATTCCTTGGTGGTGTTCTTACCCTGTGCATTTCTTATCTCACAAGGGAGACCTAATAAACCTGTTTTTTTTTTTGTTTTTTTTTTTTAAAGAGTGTTTAGGAAGAGGGCAGGTGGGAATTGCTTCTCTGGCTCCTCAGATGACAAATTTGATTGTTAAAGTCTGTGTTTTGTGAAAGCAAAGCCCTGCTGAGAGACATCAAACATCTTGAAAGGATAACAGCTCTCTGAAGGGCCTTTCCTACCTTTACAGTTACTGGACTTGAATTGAAAACCCCAGCTGAAGCTAGCACTGAAAAATACTGAGCTCTTGCTCTTACTGCTTGGTCGTCTCGGTGTCAAGATTGACCGTTGCATGGGTCTCATGTACAGGGATACAAATGTGAACAATGTCCTACAAGAATCTCTGCTGTGCAAATACAGACTGGTAAAATTAGCCATGATTTTAACCATTAGAGTTGTTATAATGTGACATTATAATTACTATTATAATAATGTTTTGCATTTCTTTAGTGCTTTCCAGCTGAGGTTCTCAAAAGGCTTTACAAACATTAGGGAATTAAGCTCCAGAGCAGCCCTCTGAGATAGGCAAATGTTGTTGTCCCTGTTTCATGGACTGGGAAACAGGCACAGAGTGAGTAAGTGCTAAATTATACCTCCTCTTGTGCAACTGTTGCAATCCTGATATGCCTTCCCCCTGCTGAACACTCACCAAGCTGCTGTATTGGACCCAAACATTGAGTCCCACATGTACTGGGCTTGCTGGGGCTGGGCACTGTGTCTCTGGCCTCTAGAAACGCACTCCAGATGCAGACTCGATGCCTGACACCCCTATTGGCAGTGGGAAGCCTTGGTCCCATTACTAGGCCCTGGAACTAGCACCAGCTCTCCCCAGTAGCTGGTGCACATCTTAGGGGTACTCTGGTTTACTGTTTCCCTCTTTGGGGACTGCATGACAGCATAAGCCAGTGACGCATATACTCTGCAAAGGGGTTTCTAAACACACATGAACTTTACTCATAGAGAAAGAGGAAGGGACTTACAGTTCCCTGCAAAAATAATAAACAGCTGCATGCAAAAACCCTCCCTCCATGTCCTCACTACTCCAGAAGTGCTTTGGGTTTTGGTCAGTCCTGTCAGGGTCCCAAGACCCTCCTCTGCCTTGTCTTGCCTTCAATTTCTTGTTCTGGTCCATAAGAGGGGGAGAGCTGCTAGGACCAGACATTGTCCTTTTATAGCTCTCCACTGCCCTTGGTCATGTGACCTTCCTGATCAGCCTCAAAGCCCCCATCAAGTGATCTGCTGCTTGGTTATTATGCACCTGAAGTCCCAACTAGAAAATCTGGTTTCTTGCAACTTTGTCGCCCTCTGTAGCATACCCATTATGTTGACAGGGCAAAGTCATTCAATATTAATGACTCTTGATCAGTCTACATTGTTCATCTGTCAGTGTCTCTTGGAATTTCAGTCTGAGATGGAGGAAGAAAGACAAGGAAGGCGGCACAAGACAATCTTACAACCAAATGGTGCTCCCGAAACAAAATGGAGTTTGCAGTTTGATATAGATACAGACGTGGACTAAAACAGGGGTCGGCAACCTATGGCACGCGTGCCGAAGGCGGCATGCGAGCTGATTTTCAGTGGCACTCACACTGCCTGGGTCCTGGCCACCGGTCCAGGGGGCTCTGCATTTGAATTTAATTTTAAATGAAGCTTCTTAAACATTTTAAAAACCTAATTTACTTTACATACAACAATAGTTTCGTTATATATTACAGACTTATAGAAAGAGACCTTCTAAAAACATTAAAATGTATTCCTGGCACGCGAAACCTTAAATTAGAGTGAATAAATGGAGACTCGGCACACCACTTCTGAAAGGTTGCCGACCCCTGGACTAAATCATAGCAGTACTCTCTCTTCCCACTAGCCCACTCAAGCAGGATGCCTGTATAATCCATCTCCCAGCACTGGCAGCATGAGGGATGGGCAGCTGGCTAGCACTGCCAACGGTACTGGCTAGTCTGGAAGAGTGCATTTCTGCACAGCCCGCCCGCCCCACTAGAATGCTTGCTCTAGGAGTGAAGCATTGGTTTCACCTCTTTAAAAGGGCAGCAAAAGGTAACTTGTCATCTGCTCTCCCCAGTGCTCAGGGTGCTTTATTCTGTCCAAAGTCATCACCTTCTTCCCCCTCCTCAGCATGGATCAGCCAGTGCTTAATTTGAAATGAAAGAGGTGCTGGGGCTCTCACCCATTTAGATGCTGGGGCACAAGTAATTTTTTTACTTTCATAACTGACGCGGCAAGCCCAGAGGTGCCGGGGCGATGAACTGCCAAGTCTAGAGGTGCCAGGCCTCAGCCCTGGCAAGCCCTGGCACAAATTAAGCACTGGGATCAGCCTCATAGGAGGAAGAGTTGAGGCCAGTGAGACTTGCCCAATATCTGACATGAAGGCTGTGGCAGAGTCAGGGATAGTATACAGATTACCTGGCTCCCCATAACCACAGGAACAAGTTCTTCCACTCTATGTCCTAAAACAATATTCAGATCTGCTGCTGCAGGGTGTGCACCAATCATGTGCAGGGGTCAGGAAGGATATACACTCAGCATCATGCAATTGGCTAGGTACGTTACAGAAGTAGTCCATCACACTGGATGGACAGTTGCCTGACCCAGCATGGCCAATCCTTTCTTCCTAGCAAGTGGAATTCTGGAGCATAAAAGCACTTTAAATATTGTGCCTTCTTCTCACAGTATCCAGAATAAATTCCCATTCATCCCACAATAGGGGAAATTACATGCAGGCGCTCTCAGGCATGATGTGCTTGTCCTCCTATGGCTGCAGCAAAGGGGAGAATACACCTCCAACGTTTTTTCATCGGAGGATATTTAACCATGAATTAAAGCATTTGTGCATTCCCTCCAGAATACTGGCTTCACTGCAAGGCGGCTAGACTTTGTTTCCTGTTTATCCAAAAGGTTTCAATGGTGGTTTGAAAAACAGAGGTCAGCTTAAAAAAAGCTTTTGATGTACTGTTTAATTCTGGTATTGTTTTCAAGTGCTGTTGAGCTTAAATTCAGGGCATGAAGCGTCTATAATGTGTTGGAATGATCCAAACTAGCATCATGAGAGAGAGTTTGAGTTAGTTCGGTTTCTGGAGCCTGCATTCTAGGGTAGCTGGCTTGATTGCTTAGATTGCTATCCCCTGCCCTGTTGTGTTCGTTTCAACCAGATTGCCAAAAGCATCTTTAGATTGTAATAAGTTTTTACTAACTTTAGACAGTAATATTCTAAAAGGAAGTGAGAAGTGTCATGATTTGTGGCCGACAGCTGCTGTTCTAAGTAAAATGGAAATTTAAATATACTCTATAACTTATTGGTTTGAAATATGTTTGTCTGGCCAAATGCATTCCAAAATGCAAATCCATTGATTTGGAGGCAAAATAATGCCATCTGAATTGTAATTCTAGTCAAAGGGATAATTTAGATAAGACTCTTCAGTTGATGAATCTCCCAAATGGGAAATATTTATTGCTGAAGATTTTACATTAAAATGAGGAAAGAAAAATGAAAGTGCGGTTTTGAAAATTAAACTGGCAAACTTAACATTTAACTGACGTAAGTGATTCTTCTATGGAGATGACTGTGAAAATGAGAAATCGTCCTATGTTTGAAGTGATTTTTGTTTTCGAGGATGATGAACGAACTGCTTCTTAGACGCCAGCTGACAGCCTTAATGATCATTCTACTTTTGCAGCATTAGGAAAACCTAAATTGAAAATGCCCAGAATTGTTCTTCTAGACACTTTTTTATTTCTATTTTTTTAAAAGGAATTGAAAGGTCCATGATTAGACCAATTTGTGTGCTGATGACTCTGTTGTATGCTATGGAAAACTTTCAGATGGCTTATAAATCTGTATTGAATATGCTTCCATTAGTAAGATTTGGGTACATAAAACATATGAACTTTGGTTTCATGCCTCATTTAAATCAAACAAATAATTTCAGGTAAAGGGATTTTCTTGCTCTAATAAAAAAAATCAGATTCAGCTTCTGGTTCATTTAAAAAACCAAAATCAATATGTATAATGTTCTATTGAAGAAGGAATGGTGCCTCTTCTTCCGACTCCGGTATTCCTTTCTGACAATAGTGTTTCCCCTCTACCAAGTGGCAGCACAGCAGATGTCCTGAGCCTTGCAGTTTGCCTTCCCAGTGCAGAGAAATCAGTGGTGCAGAATCTGGCTATATTCAAAGTGTAACTTGTTTTATTTACACATGTACACCAGTCCTGCAACAGAAATAGCTAAACAGCATGTAGAGCACAAAACTGGCTAACTGATCTCAAAATGTAATTGTAAACAAGGAATCCTCATCAAGTGAATGTGTTTCCAGTGGGGTCCTGCTGCACAGACTGGTTCTTGGTGCTATGCTATTTAACATATTTATCAATGACCCTCTATGAAAACATAAAATCATCACTGATAAAGTTTGGAGATGACAAAGATTTGGAGAGTAGTAAATAACGAAGAAGACAGGTCACTGATACAAAGCAATCTTGCTTGTTTGGTAAGCTGGGCATGAGAGAACAATATGCATTTCAATATGGCCAAATGCAAAGTCCTACATCTAGGAATAAAGCATGTAGGCCATATTACAGGATTGGAGGTGGGGGGGAGTGGGAAATTATCCTGGGAAGCAGCGACTTTGAAAAAGACTTGGGTGCCACAGTGGATAATCAGCTGAACACAAGCTCCCAATGCAAAGGTTAATGTGGTCTTGGGATGTATGTGAAGCAGCATCACTTGGTGATACCTCCTGTAACAATAAGTATGCTAACCGTTGGCAGAGAAATCTTTTTCCTTAAAATAAACTATCACCAGCAATCTGTCCGTGCATGATTTAATCGGACTGCAACAAATGCAAAACAATGGCATAATTAAAGGTATACCAATAAGTGTCCAAATAGCTAATTTAGGCACCGGAGTATTTTAAGGGATTATAAGGGCCCATCCTGCTGTGGGCTGAGTGCCTCCTGTGAGGCTGACTTCAAAGGAAGCCGAGGATTCTGAGCATCTTGTAGCATCAGGCCTATAGGCATTACAGACTCACTGTGTCATCTAGTATGAGCCCCTGGCCATGTAGGATTGTTCCCGTCAGTGTGTTTTGTCCCATTTGAATGACACAAGCCCCAGAGCTTCCACCATTCCAGAGGGAGACAATTCCTCAGGCTAGTACAGTTATTATTGCTTAGAGAAATTCTTCCTCATAGTCAGCCTGAATTTCTTTGATTAATTTCATCCTGTAACTCCTATTTATACCCCCTCAGTCCATGGTAGGTCTATTGCTCTCTCCGGTTCCCCACCCATCTCCAGAATTCAAGGTCTGGCTATGGGGGCATCCGACTCTATCAATTCAATCTAGTGATCCTTGGGTAAGATTCCTTCTGGCTGCTGCACAGGCAAGCAAGGGGACGGGGGGCGGAGCAAGGTGCCAGGACAATTGCAGTCTCTGCATAGGATCAGTGAAGGGACTACTCCTTCTGTGAAAGCCCTGGGATGGGGAGGATGGGGAGCCATGGATCTGCGTCACCCTGTGCACACATAGGCCCGTGGAGCTGGCCTGGGCACACAGACTGACAAACTAAACTCTATACATTCATCAAGCTGCAGGCTGAGAAGGAAGAAGAGAGAGGTCGTTGTTTCTATTTTTAAGTACTTGGGAGGCTCTCAGATCCCACTGTGTTAGAGAGGCTGCTCTAGTTTATGCTGGGGGATAGGGGAGAAGGGTGGTGTAACCCCATCCACTACCCAGATCTTATACTTAGATTGTAAACCCCTTGGGGAAGGGACTGTCTTTTTGTTCTATGTTTGTACAGCGCCTAGCACCACGGGGCCCTGGTCCACAACTGGGGCTCCAAGGTGCTACCACAATACGAATTAATTGTAATAAGAAGGGTGCACCAAGCACAGCGGACACACCTGAGGATTGAGCCCCAAGGTCAGAATTTTCAGAAGTGCTCAGTTGGTGCCCGTTGGGTGCAGAGCTGTTTTGATAATCTGGCCAGTAAAGTCACAGTGGAAGCGACTTGGTGCTAAACCCTTGAAAATCTGGCCCAAACTACCTAATCCTCACAGCTCTCTTCTGAGGTAGGTATTAAATCCATTTGACATATGTAGGCCCTGATTCTTCACCCATTCCATCATTTTTTGCCAATGCAACTTCCTTGATTTCAACAGGTAGGTTGGGATAAAACTGGTGTAACCCAGTGGAGAATCAGTTCCAGAGAACGGAAGCCAGGCAGGCTAAGAAACTCACTCCCAGTCACAGCTGGACCTGATGCTATTCTGGTATAGCCCTTGAAGAAGTTCATGGCTCCCAGGCCTTTGCTCAGACCACTAACCCATGCTGTGCTCCATCTGTGCATGGAAAGGAAACAATCTTGAATCTTGAGCACGTGTTAGAAAAGCTGCCCAGTGGGCTAGGGAGAAAGAGTGTTTCCTTTCTTTACAGTCGGGTTTATGCAGAGAGTTCTTGGAGATGAAGTCTAAAATATATTTGTTTCGTCTGGGTGTGGCTGGTCCGTGAAGTTCAGCTCCTTTGAAGCACTCCTGTTGTAAGAAGGTGATGACTGGAACCTACTTCCTAGAATGGAGGCCTTGGCCTACTGAGCCAGCTGCACCTGCAGGTGCTTGTTAAAGGGGAAAGCCTCTATGAGGAGCAGGGCCCTTATTAGGCTTGTTAACAGCAGGAAGAAGGGAAATGGCACTGTCAATAAAAAGAGGAGCCATTAGCAGGCACAGGAGGGGATAGCTTTATTGTCTTTGTGTGTAATCTCCAGGAAGATTAGAGGGAGAGCAGGGAATGAGGGGAACACTGGGGCTGAACCGGGAGGCGAAGGGAAATGGGCTGCAGGCAGGGATACTATGGGTGCTGGGAAGGTGGGAGGAAGTGGGGTGACTGAAGGAGAGCCCAGGAAAGGGAGGCAGGAAGGGACAGTGTTCTGAGAGTTTTGTTTCTGTATATGGATTTAAGTCCAAACATCAGGAAGTGATGGGGGAGAAGCCAATGGTCCACATTAATTCTCCTGATATTTTCTGTCCCTGTAAATAATCTACCAGCAGTGTGTATAATGCCAGTATTCATCTGTGAGCAGACGACAACCAACTGTAAAACAGCTTCGGCTAACCAGAAACAGACAAGCCTCCGTTTGGATGATTTGCGAAAATGCAGCAGCGGTTCAGTAATTAATTGATTCTAGACGGAGTAAAACTAAACAAGGTTTTTTGGTTTTTTGGCTTCTGACCATCAACCAAGTGTTTCAAAAGTGGATTTCTAAAATCAGTTTTATTAGATGAAACTAAACTTTTAGCAACTGTCAAAGTTCAAGCACATTGCACTTTGGTCAGCTCTGTGCTCTGGAGATGAGTGGCATCGTATGCCATTCACTGTTTCCTGCATGCCTCTGTACTCTGTGTATTCCCTTTTAGCTCTTTCTAATCATATCTAAGGGCTCCTTACAATGCTCCAGAGTCAGGCGAAACTAAGCCTAAAGAATGCTGAACTATGCTGAACTAGGCCTTTGGCGTATTACAGCTATTCATAGTCTAATTTGGTTTTTGATGGAGTAAAATGCAATGAGTAAACAACCTGTGTATTGGCCAGTTTCACTTCCTGGTGCTCATACACAAGCACAGTGCCCATGTCTAGGCTCACAAAATGGTAGGAAAAGTTTGTTTACTGTTAAGCTTGGGTTGTTTAGGCACACAAATCCCAGAGAAATTCCCTGGGAGTTGGGTGCTTCATTCCCATAGGTTATTTTGAAAATCCCAGCCTAAACGGTTAAGGTCATGTAAATGTTTATATTTGGTGATTCATCCTTTGTTGCTTCTTCAGAATCTAGCTGTTGGGCCCAGTATAATTTGACAATGGGCCTCTGAATGGTTCTTTCCCTGTCCTTATTTGTACTGGTTTTGCCCCCAAAATGTGGGGAACAATTAAGGCAGTTTTGTGTTTTGACAGGGTTATTTGCTCTTTGACTCATCAAATGGGAGCCACTTAAGAGTTTGTTACTCACTTCATTGAAATTCCTGAGAACAAGGACGGGGAAATTCTTGTCAACTTGTGCTGATCATGTTGGATGGGGAATTATGCAACAGTCACTCCCACGTGAGATGCAGACTGGACCCAAAAGCAAACATTTCCAAACCTGAAAACAAAAGTACCCATGCTGTGGAGCAGAAAGGTTTTGTTATCAAGTGTTAAGTCCAGCTCTTTTCACAAGTTATATTCCAGAGTCACCTGGTGCCAAGCTACCTGGACCTTGTCCCATTAACAGCTGATCCACCTGGCATAAAGGCAGACTGGTCTCCATGCAGGGCCGGCTCCAGGCACCAGCCCACCAAGCTTGTGCTTGGGG
>NW_020664462.1:15178806-15216112 GCF_002925995.2 Terrapene triunguis | reverse complement strand
CTCCCCCCGGGGCTCCGGCTGCCCCCCCCCTCGGGGGGGGGCAGCCAGAGGCTTTTTTGCCTGGGGCGGCAAAAAAGCCAGAGCCGGCCCTGTCTCCATGTGGCCCTATATGGTCTTTAGCCCCATATTACCCACTAATAGGTTAGCCCCAACATACATAAACACCAGTTTCCCTATGTTGTAAACATGTGGGTTTAAAAAAAAAACCAACTCTTAAAATAATGACCCTACATCAGCCTGCTGAGTAAGAGGTTATGAAAAAAACAAACACAAAAAAACCAACCACAACTCAATAGCCCCTAAAATATAGCACAATAATTTAGCTCAAATACTCAAAAAGCACTTTAAGTAAATAATGCAGGATCTCTCAGGGCACTGATTTTGGGATTCATAGATTTTAAGTCTAGAAGGGACCATTAGATCATCTAGTCTGAACATAGGCCATAGGATTTCATCCAGTTACTCCTCTATTGAGTCTAATAATTTGTATTTGGCTAAAGCACATCTTCCAGCACTGTCTCCCACTCAGGCTTCTGCTTGGATACCCTAATGGAATAGTCCCATAGAAAATAATCTAAGGGTTTTTTAAAACCAACGTATAGAATTTAATAGATAATTATATCCCTGCTTTGGAAGTCTACAGGGTAGTTTTAAAAAAAACCTGTAGCAAGAAACTCATTCTCTATTAACGTTCTGGGTTTTAGAGTAACTGCTATAGAACCCTATTGGTTTCATCCCTCATAGGTTCTATGAGGCTTTTCCATAAGGGTATCCGTGGTGGGCTGCAGGGACAATGCTGCAAAGAGCAGTTAGTGCTTTACTGTCTGCCTCCTGACCCTGGCCTTGCATCTATGCCCCTGGGGAAAACCCTTGCTTCATAGAGCTCTCCTAGAAGGGCACCCACGGCCTAGAAGGGGATGCACTGTGGAATGGAGACAATCCAGAGAGAAATCTCTTGCTGAGGAGATACCTGGCCCACAGTAACTAAATGGTTATTTCTATATTTTTAAATCATAGGTGGGAGGGATAGCTCAGTGTTTTGAGCATTGACCTGCTAAATGCAGGGTTGTGAGTTCAATCCTTGAGGGGGCCACTTAGGGATCTGGGGCAAAATCAGTACTTGGGCCTGCTAGTGAAGGCAGGGGGCTGGACTTAATGATCTTTCAAGGTCCCTTCAAGTTCTATGAGATAGGATATCTCCATTAATTTATATAAAGCGAGTTATATGGCAATCATTAGCAGTAGGCACCATCTGATGCCAGGTAACCTCCAGGACAAAGTAAGTACCATTCTGTAATATGGAATTGCCAAGTATGACCTGAGGTAACTTCATGATGCATAGGAAATGTAAAGTGTTACTGGTAGAACTCCTCTCACAGGCAATCGTTTGTGGAAAATGTTGCTGTTCATTTTCTAGATGTACTAAAAGATTAAAAACTGATCTATTTTTTTAACAGCAAAGGGTGTCTCTGTTCTGAAACCCTGACAGCTTCTAGCTGTGAGCAGAATATTTGAATTGGCCATTTTTGAGCAACTAACCAAGAATTTAGGTAGAAAGTCCAACTCATATTTCCCCCAGGTAGCAGAGGTAGGAGAAAAACAGCAACCTCTCCTGATCCTTTAGAATATGAATTCTCAATGGTGTACTGCATGTTCTTGTTGAAAGCTCCATAAACTTATTGTTGGTCTCAAGCAACATAAATATTTGTATCACTTTTGGTTGCCAGTGGCGATGTAAACTTCCTTTTGTTTACTGTGGATATTCTACTAAGTAATTTTCTAGAGAGACCACAGGAGCTATCATTTGAAAGCCCATAATATTTTTGCCATAGGACATTCATGTCCTTATTTATAGAGTGGCCAGTGATAAAAGAACAGATCCCTTCCCCACTGAAAAATGTCTCTTTGATAGATTCTTTGTAATATTGTTGTAGTTAAGTCTCCCATTCTTCATGGGTTCTTCACAGTCACATCAGGGTGAGAGGGTTTTCTAGAGCCTTGGGCTAAGAGAGTAATTCCTCCCACTCTCTACCCAGTTAAAGAGTCAACAGTAATGTTTTAGCTGTTTTCAAAGCAACAACTATATATCCCATTCTTGGACATAGGAGATGCTTGTGTTTCTCAGATTTTCACCAAATAGATCTATGGAGTATGTTCTTACAGCTAGGAAGTCCTGGCTGTGTAGTGTGCTTGTCAACAACCTACACTCATGCACTTGAGTTTCATTGGTATTTTGGCTCTTCCCAAAGTACTTTTTAACTAGCTTAGATGCCAAGCAGCAACAGTGAATTTTGAAGGGCAACCAGCAAATCTCTCGTGTGTGACAGAATTAACAATGATGCGACATGCTGGCAATTAGATGCTAAAAGAGTGATCTGCACAACTGTGGGAAAGGGAGACGTGAAGTTCCTGGACACTTGTGGCTGCCAACAAAGACAGATGGAATCACAACAGGTTCACTCAGAAGTGAATAAGAAGTTCATTCAGGTGACTGAGGTTATCAGAAGTATATGACAAGAGAACAGCAGACTGTTGCTGTATTGTAAGGCAACCCTATGGCCACCAGAAGCTACTACTGTCTTTGGTGCAAATTGTGATGTCTCACACTGAGGCATCAGCCAGTGGTGCACATTAGTCTATCGCCTACCTATATATGGATGTTCTTAATCCTTGGACTACTGGCTTTCTCTAGTAATGCCAGACAAATTAACACTTGGAAGAGGTGCCTAAGTTTTGTGTAAAACTCTTTCCCGTAGCAGTTCTCCATACACACAACACACCCACAAACAACTTCCAGACTAATCAAGCTATTTTTTCCTGTAGGTTGCCAAGCAAAAAAATGGGAAAGATTGTTGTTTCTATTTTAAGTAGTGGCGGGTGGATATAACCGTGATGGAAACAATATAAGTTCCTAGATATCTGAAATCTCCAAATAGTTAATGTAAACAACAGTAAAAGGAAGACCGTAAATATCTCTTGTGCATGAAACACCATCTCTGATTAAGCCTTGCCATAGTATAAATAAATATCCAGAAGATATACCATGATATCTGGTTCCTATATACAATCAGCCACTGAGATGATATACTAAACTCAGCACGGTATGAAGAGGAAGAACCAGAAACTGGAAGTGCCTGTTGGCAGAACATTAGCATGCTCAGAGATGTTATGCTGGACCCTGGAGACCTTTCCTATCTGCATGAATGTGATTCTTGTACTGAAGACCCAGTTCCAGGGGGAAAGGGGCTAACTCCAGTGATTTCAGTGGGATTATAAAAGCAACAACAAGTACTGGACTTAGTAATAAATCACTGAAAATGAGAGCTACTTTTGACAGTTGGTGTCTGTAGAGCAGGAATGGGAGCACTCATTTTGCCAAATTTAGCTTCCACATGAAAATATTGATTTCCAGATTCAAAGCAAAAATGGAACATTCAAGTTCTATTTGGCTCTAGCATGAGAGGTCGTGGGCTGCTGCATAGCTTTTAGTTAGGTCATCAGCTCTTGGGAGCAGAGACCATATTTTTGTTGTGTATTTGTATAATACCTAGCACAGTGAGTTCCTGGTCCATGAATGGGCCTCCTAGGTGCTATTGCAATACAAATAATAAATAATTCCCCTGAAAGTAAGGTAGGAATAACTTTCCAGTAGGAGTATTTATTGTTTGCACACCACAAGTTTCCACAGTGAAAACCAAAATATACAGAAAAAAAAACTGTTCTAGGGGTTTGCGAAAACCCAACCATTTCATACTGTGGGGTTGTTTGTCTGTAGGGCTGTGTGGTTCTTTCCTCGAAATTGCCATGGTGGGGCTGGGTTTAGCAAGTGGAGGCTTGAGAATCCCTGGATAATAAGGCAGATGATATAAGGGAACTGTGGCTAAAATTCTGTGAGCAGAGAATAAGCAGCAAAGAGGAAGATTTAAAAGGAAGTGGCTGAAACATCTAGATCAGTGGTTCTCAACCGGGGTACACGTACTCCTGGGGCTACACAGAGGTCTTCCAGGGGGTATGCCAACTCATCTAGATATTTACCTAGCTTTACAACAGGTTACATAAAAAGCACTAGCGAAGTCAGTACAAACCAAAATTTCACACAATGACTTGTTTATTCGACTCTATATACACCTCTACCCCGCTATAATGTGACCCGATATAACACGGGTTCGCATATAGCGGGATAGCAGCGGGGCTCCGGCGATGCTTTAAAGGGTCAGGGGCTCCGGCTGCTGCGGGGAGCCCTGGGCCCCTTTATATATTCTCTATAACACTGATAGAGAGATATGCACAGCTGTTTGCCCCCCCTCCCCCCCCCAGGTATTAATCCATACTCTGGGTTAATTAATAAGTAAAAAGTAATTTTATTAAATACAGAAAGTAGGATTTAAGTGGTTCCAAATAGTAGCAGACAGAACAAAGTGAAATACCAAGTAAAATAAAATAAAACATGCAAGTCTATGGCTAAGAAAACTGAATGAAAATAAAACCTCACCAGTTCCAGTAAGCTTCCTTTTACAGATTAGTCTCCTGCTAGTCTGGGTCCAGCAATCACTCACACCCCCTGTAGTTACTGTCCTTTGTTCCAGTCTCTTTCAGGTATCCTTGGGGGTAGAGAGACTATCTCTTTAGCCAGCTGAAGACAAAATGGAGAGTTCTCCCACAGGTTTAAATAGACTTTCTCTTGTGGGTGGAGACCCCCTCCTCTCTCCTATGCAAAGTCCAGCTCCAAGATGGAGTTTTGGAGTCACATGGACAAGTCACATGTCCATACATGACTCAGTTTTTACAGGCAGCAGCCATGGCTTACCTGCTCCCTTGAACGTCCTCACGTAGACATCTTATGTGGATTGGAGCCTCCCAAGATCCATTGTCCCTTAAGTGCTTCTTGATTGGGCACTTAATTTGCACATTCCTTTCTCAAGAAGCTGACCAAATGCTTTACAAAGGCTTAAAAATCAAGCCAGTGCCCAGCCAATATTCATAACTTCGAATACAAAAATGATACATACATACAAATAGGATTAATAGATTCAGTAGACCATAGCCTTTACAGAGATATGTTACATGGCATATGTAGTATAAAACATATTCCAGTTATGTCATATATACATTCATAAGCATATTCCCATGAAGCCTTATGGGATGCAGCATCACAGTGTTCATCTAACTTGTTCTTAAAAATCTCCAATGACAGAGATTCCACAACCTCCTTAGCTAATTTGTTCTAGTGCTTAACTACCCTGACAAGAAGTTTTTCCTATGTCCAACCTAAACCTCCCTTACTGTATTTTAAGCCCATTATTTCTTGTCCTGTCTTCAGTGGACAAGGAGAACACTTTATCACCCTCCTCTTTATTAACAGTTTACGTACCTGAAGACTGTTATGTCCCCACCTCAGTCTTTTCTTCTCCAGACTAAGCAAACCCATTTTTTCAATCTTTCCTCGTAAGTCATATTTTCTAGACCTTTACTCATTTTGTTACTCTTCTCTGGACTTTCTCCACATCTTTCCTGAAGTGTGGTGCCCAGAACTGGACACAGTACTCCAGTTGAGGCCTTCTCAGTGCTGAGTGCAGTGGAAGAATGACTTCTTATGTCTTGCTTACAACACTCCCGCTAATACCTCTGTAACAAGGAGGCACTCACCTCTTGAGCACCTCCTGCTGTTGCATGTGGTACTGCTGTCCTTTTCCTGCTCCTGCACCCCCAGTAGGTTGTCAACTTCCTCCTGCCAGGTCACACAGTCAAAAATGAACCCCTTACAGGCTAGCAAAGAGTTCACCAGGGTCTCCAGCCCCAGCTCTGGGCCCTTTAAATTCAGCCTTTTGCTCAGGCTTCTAAATGAGCCTTGTCCCCTTCTCGGGGCTTAGGCCACATCAACAATGGCCAGTGGGGGAACCCAGGCTCACCCACTATGCCAGGTTCCAACTCAGGGCTCCTATAAACAGCAGCCAAGTACCACTCACTTCAATTCATTGCTGTTATTTTCCTGGGCCTCTTCCTACCTGGCCCCTTTATCTTCAACCCTTACCTTAGGGTTAAAGTGCTTAGTGCCTCTCTCCCCCAGCTTATGCAAATATAGCCAGAATCAAACTCTGGTTGTCCCTCAGGCTCCTATAGCTCTGATTGACTGCTTCTGTGCAGCTTCTTTTGGCAGGCCTGGAGGGCCCACATTCGCTGGGGCAGAGTGTAGCAGGGCCATATGGGCCTCCAGCAGGGCGACACAAAAGGCCTGGTATATCCTGTCACAACATCCCAGAATGATGTTTGCTTTTTTTTTTTTTTTGCCACAGTATTACATTGTTGTCTCATATTTAGCTTGTGATCGACTATAACCCCTCTGCAGGACTCCTTCTTACGCAGCCATTTCCCATTTTGTATTTGTACAATTGATTGTTCCATCCTAAGTATAGTACTTTGCATTTGGCCTTATTGAATTTCATCCTCTTTATTTCCGATGAT
Organism: Terrapene triunguis; assembly: GCF_002925995.2. Classification (NCBI taxonomy): domain Eukaryota; kingdom Metazoa; phylum Chordata; order Testudines; family Emydidae; genus Terrapene; species Terrapene triunguis. Next base: position 15,209,650 of record NW_020664462.1, on the reverse strand, counting down.
TTATCTCCAGTTTGTCAAGATCATTTTGAATTCTCACCCTGTGCTCCAAAGAACTTGCAACCCCTTAACTTTGTTTTTTTGTTTTGTTTTTCTTTTTATAAGCAGTCTTTTGTAATTAAGTTTTTATTTAAATAGATTTTCATTCTTTGCACACACACATAAAAATACAGGTAGTCTACAGGCAGAAGAGGCTAAAATGGTTGACACAGTGTGAAAAGGAAGGTGGGTGTGGGTGTATATTATATATAGGGTTGCCAACTTTCTGATTGCAGAAAACCTAACACCTTTGCCCCGCCCACTGCCCTGCCCCTTCCCCAAGGCCCCGTCTCCGCTCATTCCTTCCCCCTTTCCTCCATCGCTTGCTCTCCCCCACCCTTGCTCACTTGCTCATTTTCCCCTGGCTGGGGCAGGGGGTTGGGGTGCAGGAGGGGGTGAGGGCTCCGGCAGGCGTGCAGGCTCTGGAGTGGGGCCGAGGAGTTCGGAGTGCAGGGGGGGGCTCAGGACTGAGGCAGGGGGTTGGGGTATGGGAGGGGGTGTGGGGTGCAGACTCTGGGAGGGAGTTGGGGTGTGGGAGGGGCTTCAGGGTGCGGGGCAGGCTCTGGGCAGCGCTTACCTGAGGCAGCTCCCAGAAGCAGCGACTTGTCCTCTGGCCCCTAGGCACAGGGGCGGCCCGGGAGTTTTGCATGCTGCTCTTGCCTGCAGGCACTGCCCCCACAGCTCCCATTGGCTGCGGTTCCCGGCCAATGGGCGTGGCGGAGCCAGTGCTGGGAGCAGGGCAGCATGTGGAGCCTCTCTGGCCGCCTCTGTGTCTAGGGGCCACAAGGATGTGTCGCCACTTCCTGGGAGCCACACGGAGCCAGGACAGACAGGGAGCCTGCCTTAGCCCCTCACGCCATCAACCAGACTTTTAAAAGCCCAGTCAGCAGTGCTGACCAGAGCCGCATGGGGACCCTTTTCAACCAGGTGTTCTGGTCGAAATCTGGACACCTGGCAACCCTAATTATATAATGTATATATTGTAGGAAAATTACCCATCTAGAGTGGTGACATTTTTCCAAATGTGTGGGCTGATCATTGTGCCCACAAAAAACATATTTTCCTGTGTACATTTAGGCACATTGTAGAGTTTGCTTATTTATTTGGAGTGGCTGTAGCAGGTAAGCAATACATTTTTGAAGACCACCTATGTCTGCGTTCACTCATTTGTCTATTCCATTGTGCACATAGGACAAAACTCTGGCTGGTATGTGTTCATGCACGCTGACTAGTCCTTTGTAAAGTATAACAGAAAATGGTAGCTCTTCTACAAAATTCAGAGAATTATATCCCTCCCATAGAGCTTTATAAGATGGTTCAAAAATTCTTTTGAAAGGATACTGCCCTCTATTAAATTCTGTAGGGTTTCAAAGTAATTTCTATAGGACCCTACTTTTCATACCTATTAAATGCTGTAGAACTTCCCCTCAGCCTTTCAGCTGAGCCCCCATTGAATGGCTCTGTAGGGGACCTCATCTTTGTCCGAACTAGTCCTGGTTGAAGCATGGGAATGGGAGCCAGGAACTCTTGAGTTCTAATCCAAGCTTGGCCCCTCCCAAAATGTAGAGCACCCACAGGGAAAGCAGTAGGAGGAGAACCAAGGATCTGACCACCTGTTTCAGGTCCCCCACATCATCTGTGAAGTAAGGAATAATGCTGCTTGCTTGCCCACCGCGTAGGTGTTATTGTAGCTGTATAGGGCCATAGGTGCTTTACATCTTCAGAGTGCTGTGCAAACATGAGCACTTCTGAACACATGAATACAAAGTGTAAGTGATCATTATTTTTCACTGTACCTTGAGATCTCACCTACTGAAATGTAATTATTAAACCCATGGAGTGTTTTTCTTCCTCTGCTTACATAATGAGCTATAAGTGCCTGGTTGCCTGTCAAGGCCACAGCTAGAACAAGAAATGGATATTGTCCCCTCTTTCTAGCTCACACTTAGGGTTGCCAACTTTCTACTCACACAAAACCAAACACCCTTTCCCCGCCCTGGTCCTGCCCCTCCTCCAAGGCCCCACCCATGCCCCACCCCTTCTCTGAGGCCCTGCTCCCTGCTCACTCCATCTTCCCTTCCATCTGTCACTTGCTCTCCCCACCCTCACTCACTCGCTTATTTTCACTGGGCTGGCTCAGGGGGCTGTGGTGCAGGAGGAGGTGAGGGCTCCGGCTGGGGGTGCGGGTTCTGGGGTGGGGCCAGAAATGAGGGGTTCAAGGTGTGGGAGGGGGCTCCTGGCTCGGGCAGGGGGTTGGGGTGTGTGTGGAGGGTGAGAGCTCAACCTGGGGGTGCAGGCTCTGATGTGGGGATGGGAATGAGGGATTTGGGGTGCAGGAGGGGGGTCCGGGCTGGGGCAGAAGTGTGGGGGGGTGCAGGCTCAAGCTGGGGGTGCAGACTCTGGGGTGGGGCTGGGGATGAAGGGTTTGGGGTGTAGGAGGGTGCTCTGGGCTGGGACTGAGGGGTTCAGATTGAGGGAGGGGGACAGAGGGTTGGGATGTGGGGGGGGAGTGAGGGCTCCGGTGGGGGTGTGGGCTCTGGGGTGAGGCTGGGGATCAGGGGATTAGGGTACAGGAGGGTCTCCGGGCTGGGATTGAGGGGTTCGGAGGGCAGGAGGGAGATATGGGCTGGGGTAGGTGGTTGGGGCCCGGCAGGGGGGCGCTTACCTCAAACAGCTTCCAGAAGCAGCAGCAGCAGCATGTCCCCCCTCCAGATCCTACACGGTGGCGCGGCCAGGTGGCTCTGCATGCTGCCCTGTCCGCAGGCACCGCCCCTTCAGCTCCCATTGGCTGCAGTTCCCGGCCAATGGGAGCTGCGGGGGAGGTGCTTGGGGCGGGGCAGCGTGTGGAGCCCCCTGGCTGCCCCTACACATAGGAGCCGGAGCGGGGACATGCCGGCTGCTCCCCGGGAGCTGTGCGGTGTGGAGGTTAGCTGGGAGCCTGCCAGCCCTGCTGCGCGGCGCCACCAACTGGACAGTCAACGGCCTGGTCAGCGGTGCTGACTGGAGCCGCCAGAATCCCTTTTCGACTGGGTGTTCTGGTCGAAAACTGGACACCTGGTCACCCTACTCACACTGTGGGCTAATACAGGGAATTGAATTGTTACTGCTCTCATGCTGCCCTGTGCTTGGAGGAGCAATGGTACTGCCAGTCAGAATATCAGGGAGCACTCAGCCTTTGACCTCACTTCCGGGACAAAAGACTCTCATACTGCACAAACAAGCAGGAAGATGAGCAGGCCTGATGAGGCTTTTGACCTAATCTCCTTCTCTGCAAAATGGTGGAGTCGTTTTGCTGTATGTCTGCTGCCAAAATCTGCTATTGCTTAACAGGACAGATGTGCTGTCTGTTACCTGCAGCTATTGCTTCCTCTGTTGCTGTGAGTAGTAAAATGGTCATCAGTGGGTTAACAGGGTTATTCAGGGTATTATGGGTTCGAAGTTAAACCAGCCTGCAGTCCTGTAAGTAGACTTATTTTTGTTCCATTGAGTGATCCCCTTTACAAAACTGTGTGCTTTCATTGTGGTGTTCTGAGCCAAACCACTGAGTCTACAGTCCAACGTGAGACAGTAGCAGGGCATATATGTCTGCTTCTAGCAAAGGCCCCAGCCTCTGGCTCTTTTCTCTTACCTTTTCTGCCCTGCCTCCAGCACTCCCAGAGCTCCCGAGCTACTTGCATAGCCTTCAAGCTGCTGGCGCTCTCCCATGGCATATCAAGTTACCTCACATTATTAAGGTGAATTTAGATTAAAAGCAGAATATTATTTATCAAATATATTGTAATAGTGCTGAGAGACCTCCACTAAGCTGGGGGCCCATTTGTGCCAGGCATTGTTCAAACGCATAGCAAATGACCACCCCTGACCTGGAGATCTTACACTCTAAAAGAAACAAACCACATGTATCCTCACAAAGGAAGTGATGCATTGATGGGGTGACTTGGTAATGAGCAGAGAACATGTCCTAGGCCTTGAGAAAGCAGTGCCACAACTCCAGTGTATGAAGGGGATCTGCTGGCAGTTTGGAGAACAATATAACCTTCCCAGCAGGGGACCTGGATAAATCTGAGGTGAGCCCGGGGAAGCTTACATTTCCCTAGGAAAGTGCCCTCTCAGCCCTCTAGAACGAACTGAGTGTGTGCACTTTCACATGTCCCAAACCTCCACTGGCATCCATTAATAAGAGGTTGATACAGGCACAACAAAGTTTTGTTATTTTACATTGTTATAATGTGCCTTACGGTTCTTTAGCCATTCAGCTCCCACCTTTTAGTAAGCCCTGGTGACCAGGTCTGCCCCACTCCGTGGCTGCTGTGCTGTCACTGTCTGTTTAATATTCTGCACAATGTGGTGGTGCATTGGGGGCGTTCAGAAGTACTGCAGGTGCACTTTGAAAGTTTGGCACCCAGTCAAGCAGCTGAGGAGAGAGAAATGTCATGGCCCTGCAAATCACAAACAACTGAGAGAGTGGCTCCATAGGCTCTGTTGCTCGTTACTGGGATTGAAAGGTCGAAGTGTGGCACTGGACCAAATAGCTCTCCTCAGCTGCTAAAATGGGTCCATGTTTTCACTGGAAAGCAGTGTTAGGAGTGCACCACCTCTGTGTAGAACACCCCTGTACAGGTCTTCCTGCTAGAAGTGTAATTGATCTGTGGGGCAGTGCATAGGGCCACTGCCAGGTCAAGGAGGCAGATGTGCTAAAACAAAGTTCCCTGACTTTTTGACCATGGCCTTGAATGCCTCTCCATGCCTCTGGTCCCACAAGGTCTCTGGAGTAACCTCTGAGAGCTGGAAAGGGAGCCAGATTTAGTTAAGAAAAACGCTCTTGATCAGGATCTTTTCTGCATGTGCATGAGTACAAATGCCAGCCAGAACTTGGCCCATTGTCTTTATTACTGAGATATTGAAGGTCCTACGGTTGTGGGGATATTACTGTAAATGCTGTTCTGTAACTTTCCAGTAATTTCTTCATGCTAATATGTTTCTTACTCAGTGCTTGACCAACAAGAGAAATGTCCCTGGAGCAGGGGTCCCCAAATTGTGGGGGACATGTAGGAATGTTCAGGAGGGCGGGGGCTGGGCCTGGGAGCCCCACCCAGCCTCACTCTGCTCCCAGTCCCAGCCCAGGCCACAGCTCTGCTCCAGGCCCCAGCCCCACAGCCAACCTCGGCCCCTGGCTGCAGCTCTGCTCCCAGTATCAGCCCCAGACTCGGCCGCTGGCCGCGGCTCCGCTCTCGACTCCGCTCCGGGCCCCAGACCCACCCCCAGCTTTGGCCCCCTTACTCCTGTCTGCGCCCCTTCTTCCCCCCGAGCCACGGCCCTGCTCCCAGAACCAGCTCCAAGGAGGGGGCTCAGACATGGGTAAGGGGGGGGTGATGTGAAAAGTTTGTGGACCACTGCCATAGAGTGTGAAAAGTGCCCAACTCCAAACCAGTACCCATCAGCTGTTTGATGTGGGGTATATGCAGTTTACACAGAAGGTTTAACTTTCCAATAGAGTAGATACATGGCTCAGGGTCAAGAGAAGCCGATAGGAGCATAGCGTGCACATGAACCATTGCTTTAATTACTGCAGTGGCTGTACGTCGACTTAAGTCGACTTAATTTTGTAGTGTAGACAAATCTTTAGTGTTTGCAGATCTGGGGCCTATTCAAGGCAGCTAACACTATGATCTCCAGATATGTGTTCACTTGCATACGTCTTCCTTGCTACTTTGAAAATGTCTCTCTGCTGTTGACAAACATCTGCTGCGTATTGACATGAAGTTACTTTATCCACTTTTCACAATACTTGTTTTACAAGATTTAGGACAATTTGGTCTGCTTGGGCTACATGTGGTGAATGGAACACTCTAGAGCAGATTAATTTTGGAAAGCTACAGCTTTCACAAGCTAGCAACAGAGTATAATCAGCTAACAAAAGCTGCTTGGATACTACAGCACAGCGATGGATGGATAGATGTTACCTAGATAGATGTTCTGATGGCTTAATGCTTGTACCCTGAACTTCTTCGGAAGAGCTTGGTTCGGAGGTGTGGTTTGTTTGGAACCTAACAGTACTGGGATTTTCTGTATCTAACCTCAGTTGAATTGATCTTGTAGTAAAATCCAGTTATTTTTCTCAGTTGCCTTTAGACTCATTAAAACCTTTGCTCTAAATATTTAATGTTGTTAAATAGGAAAAGCAACCAAATGCACAAATACGATGGTGGCAGATGCTAAAAGGATGAAATGAGGACATGAATGGAACATGGTTAAAAATCATGAAATACAGCAAAACTCAGGCTTAGTGTGCAGAGAAAGGTCAGTTTGCATTTAAACAGAATTAATGCCTTGCAAGCTATTTTAACCCTACATAGGAAGAAGCTAAATTGATTAGCTTGGTGACCATATTCACTCTTAAGCTTGTGGCCCATGCACCAAAGTCAGATTTTAAAGTAATTACAGGTTATTTAAATACACACTTTCTGGTGTGACTGAGGCTGAGCTCAGCATGCTGGGATCTGAGAGATCAGAGAGAGAAAATGTGGATGGACTGACTCAGGGCAGCTCTAAGCTAGGGCTATGGAGGACCATTGGGTGGGAGAAGACTCTTTTGAGGAGCTTGGATTTTCCAGTCTCTGCCATGTCAAGAATACCATAAAGCAAGAGGAGAATTAGATATAGAAGTTTCAGTCCCACTGCTGTTGTCTTGTGCTTTTGAGACATCAGTTAAGGACCCTGTTCTTCATGTCATGCTACTCTATACAAGGTGAGTAGCTAATAAAGTTAATATCATCCATGATCTGATCATATATGAGATCCCAGAGTTGGCTGTGAAAGCCAATCCTGGGTGAATTATGCCACACTGGTTTTGTAGCTCCACGCTCTCCAGTTCAGTATTGCATGAGCTGAGAGAGTTTCAAGCCTGGTTATTGAGAGAGATCCCAGAGGGTGGAATTTATGCTCTCCCCTGCAGAGTTCTCTCCTGCCACCCCTCTTGTTCAGTCTGTATGTGAGACATTTGTGGGAGAGAGTGAAGTGGTGTGATGGTGTTGCCTTCAGGATACTGATAACAGCCAATTCTTACACGTCTGTTTGATAGAATTGTAGGACGGGAAGGGACCTTGAGAGGACATCTATTCCAGTCCCCTGCAGTCATGGCAGGACTAAGTATTAAGTATTCACTGGAAACAGATGATGCAGTGCCTTTGGCCTGGCCAGTGTAGGGATCTGGAGGACAGAGAGCAGCCTGAGGCTCAGTGCAGAGATAGTTGACACTGGTTGGGTGGTGATGGTGCACCCCATCAGTGAGGGAGGGTGCCACCTTTTTTCAGAGATATTAACAGTGTAGGGATACCTCTGGGGCAGTGGAGGATCCAAGAATCCCAGGTGCTGTCAGTGGCCAGAGTACCATTTATTTTCCTCTGCAGTTGGCACAACCCAGTGGCTATTCTTTTGACATATGGACCCTGCCATAGTTATTGAAGGTGGTGTTAATCTTTAAAGCCCTCTATGGGTTTGGTTCTGGCTTTAACTCCCTGTGCAAACCCTCCCTGCCCATGCACCACATAGAAGGTAAGATCAGCTGTTCCAGCCTTGCCACCCCTCAGTTAAACAAAATACCCAAGGCTGAATGGAGGCTGTAACAAACTGGGAACATATCTGTATTTTTATTAGTATTGTGTGTGATTCAGTTTCCCTGGTCAATTTTGGATTACTGCCTGCCGGAATGTACATAGTTAAATCAAAGAAGGCTATAAAGCGATTGTTAAGAATTGAGCAGGAAAGCTAAAACAATACCAAATACAAGGCTCCTTGAGGAGACAATGGCTGGGTCATCAGCGGGAAGAAACTAGGTGGGCTGGCTCCATCCAGGCTGCCAGGGCTAAGGCGGGGATCACAGGAGACTGTAAAACCTCAGAATCTAGAAGGAGGCAGGGCTTGGATGAGCCAGGAGAGGCTGAGTCAATGGAAAAGCTGCCAGGCTGGGGAGAGCCACAGAAGTTAGAGATGGAGGGAGCATGCTGCAAGCAGCGCAGGCTGCTTCTCCTAACTCAGAGATGGGGAATAAATCAGACCTCCCTGAGCTATGGCTAGAGAGGTTAAGCTTAGGGAAGGGAAGATGCATATAGGACCCTCTGTTTTGCTGTATACCTTGGCCCTGCATGCTTTGTATCTTTGGGAGAAAGTAGAACTATTGCTTTGTTTTGAAGCAGTTGTTTTTGTATCACTTTAATCAGTTGCTGTTGCAGGTACCTGAAGGGAAACCCTTGCAGGGTCCAATCCCAGTTGAACCTGCTGAAGTAGTCATGGTTAGTACCCAGGGGGATGTAACCCCGATCCTGGTCTGAGAGAGTTCGGATTGCAGAATTCCACCCCAGGAGAGGTAAAGGCCCGTAGGGGTGCTCTTGGTGAGACCCCGAGAAGGGACAATGGTGCATCTAGCTTGGTAACCATCACACAGGCCCTGACATTGGATCATAAACTCTTTGAGATGGCTAGAACTTCCGGGATGAAATCCTGACCCTACTGAAGTCAGTGAGGGGTTGGTGTAAGTGTTCTATATTTCTGACATAGGAGTATAACAAATACAACTTCCAATGATTAAAACTGATAATAGAGAACCTAGTCAGTGTATAATATTGTGCCTAATTACAAAATAACTTTTTGACTCTGGCTGCAAATGGAGCTCCCACCACTCTCAGATGTATGTAAAAATCACTCTAAGGCCTGGTCTACAGTAGGTAAATACGTCACTCAGGGGTGTGAAAAATCCACATCCTTGAGCAATGCAGTTAAACTGACCTAACCCCTAGTGTAGACAACTCTAGGTCAACAGGAACATTCTCCCATTGACCTAGCTACTGCCTCTTGGGGAGGTGGATCAATGACAGACGTCGATGGGAGAAGCCCTCCCATTGGCGTAGGTAGTGTCTTCACTGAAGCACTTCAGAAACGGTGCAGCTGTGCTGCTGCAGCATTTTAAGCATAGACAAGCCCTACCGCATGGCCTGTTGTACCTCATTGCCTAGTCATGCTGATCACGATAGACAAGAGCAAATAATCATCAATGATCTATGTTAGCTAGAACTTCTTTAACCAGATAGCACTTTGCCTACTCAAAATCGCCCCTTTAACTACCGCTGCCAGGTGTCTCAGCAATTTTAATGAAAAGTCCAGTCAAATTATCGGAACATGAAGACACACCTGGCACATCTCCGGCTGTGTTAGATTAGCACATTTCCTGCCTGCTTTGTCTGACCACACTGAAAAGGAAGTCCAACAGCATTCCAGAAAAAAAAAAAAAAGAATAAGCCAACCTGTTTTCTGTTTGAATCGAAGGGCAGTCAGCTGTGACCTTCTCTCCTTCTTCAGAATAAAGGCAACTAATGTAAGTAACAGATTGTCTTAAAAGCTGCTGCTTCCTGAGCCTTGATAATTGCATTCAGTGTGCTGCAAGGCTCACCACCAGGCAGCATTTAACACACAGCTTATTTGATCTAGTTATTGAGTCTCAATACAGGTGTTCTAGGCTGTTCATTGAACTGTCACAGCACTGAGAGGAAAATGCATTAATTGTAAATTTGGAAAAGGTTAGTTAAATCTTTTCTGGGGGTACCATACTGTCATTAAATAGCACAGGAAGAGCAATAATGGATAATAATGGCCTTCAGAGAAATTAAATTGAAGCTGTTTTATAGCAGCACTTAGCATTTATATAGTGTTCCACATTCTAAGTGCTTTAGAAATGTGAACTAATTAATCCTCACAACACCCCGATAAGTACATATTCGTATTTTCATTTTACAGAATGGGAAATTGAAGCAGAAAAGTAAGCTCTTTTGGGGAAGGAACTGTGTGTCTCAGTACAGCACCTAGCACATCAAGGTCCTGATTTGTGCCTCTGGGCCCTGCCCCAAAATAAATGACTTGTGCAAGGCCTCAGAGCTGGGATCAGAATTCAGGAGTTCCTGGCTCCTCCACTTTGTGCTCAGATCACTCCTCTGTCTCATTTTAGGTGTGAATCTCTGGAATGATCTTTGGGATAGAAATCTTTATTAAACCCATGTTACGCAGCTAGGATGATATTTGAGATCAACTCTTGCAGTCCTAAGTCCTGAGTAAGAGCTGCAGGATTTGATCCATAGTGTAGATAACTGGGGCTAGTCGGTAGCCATTACTTGCAGAAGGGTACTGTGGATTTTAATATGATGTTGTTTGTTAAAGCACAACTATAGACAAATCAGAATTTTTTAATACCATTTTATAATCTTCTCATATCCTTTTGGTTGCATAGAAATGACACAACAAAGGGGAAATTAATGAGAAAAGGTGGGTGAGGTAATATCTTGTACTGGACCAATTCCTGTTGGTGAGAGACAAGCTTTCAAGCTACACAGGGCTCTTCTTCAGGTCTGTGAAACTACGGCTATGTCTACACAGCGCATCTGACACTGGGTGGCTGTCCCATTGTAACGTGCGCTGTGTAGCTGCTCTATCGCCGGGAGAGAGCTCTCCCAGCGACAAAATAAAACCACCCCAAGGGGCGGTAACTTCGTCGACAGAAGCATGGCTCCCGCCAACAAAGCACAGTCCACACTGGCGCTTTTCGTTGATAAAACACTTGTGTCATTCAGGGGGGTGTTTTTTCACACCCCTGAGGGACAAAAGTGCCAGTGTAGACCTAGCTTTTGGCCAGGTCTACACTGCAAGGTCTCCCGTTTAGCCACTTTTTGCTGGAGGGAAGAGAGCTCTCCTGTCGACATAATTAAGCCACCTCCAACGAGCGGTAGTCACTATGACAGCAGGAGAGCCTCTCCTGCCACCATAGCACCGTCTACACCAGTATTATGGTCGGTGAAACTTATGTCAGTCAGGGGTGTGTTTTTTTCACACCCAACTGACACAATGCTCTTGTAGACAAAGCCAGACTCACAGTGCCACAGCTAAATATAAGGTGGAACAGATTGTTTAACATAAGTAGTTAATACACATTTCAAGGAACCATTCAAGGTGAAGTGGCCCATTAACACCCCTCCAGGCATGGGGGGGGGGGCAAGAAGATGGCGGGGGGGAAGGTAGTTGTGGGGAAGGGTTGTTAGTGGGTTATATATTGTTGTAATAAGTCATAAATCCTTGAAACATGTGTTGTGAATATTGCAGAGCACAGCTGCTCAGACCAGTTAAATATTCTTCCTTCTATTTTCAAGCACTGCAGAGTATAACAGAAGCTCTGCCTGGACAACAAACATTGTATTGGTTTCCTCCTAGTCATTCTTGGCTTCACTGCTTTCCACACAAAAAAAATTTATAAATGTAGCATCTTCTCTAGTGAAACAATCACATCCATACACAGCACACAAGCTGATCATCATCAGTAAAAACGTGGCTCATGGGTTTATTAGATTATCTAATATGTCAGAGCTTCCACTGAAAATAGATTAAAACCATACAACAAAAGTACTAAAAGGCTCTTTATTTAATGTCTGTAGTTTGTCCAGGGTTAGCGCACCACCTTATTCAGAGAACCTGCTCAAGTGGATTTTTGAGGGATTATGCCTGTCTCACTCGTTTTTCCTGTTATATAATGAATATTTTTAAAATTCACCAGGTAAGATGTCTTGGGTGAAATCCAAGCCCATTGAAGTAAATGAGAAAGTTTTGCCATTGACTTAAATAGGGCCAGGATTTCATCCTTTGTTTCTAAACAAACTGCCTCCTGATAGCTGGAGTCTGCTCCCATGATCTTCACCTGCACCAGGCAGTGCACTGGGCCAGATTGGGCAGGATGCTTAAAGGCCTCTTACCATCTAGGCCAGGATTTTTGCTTGATTTGAAGGACCAGTGACAGTTTTAAGGTCTGATGTCTCATGAGACATGGTGGATAGAAAGCAACAGAGGGTCCTGTGGCACCTTTAAGATTAACAGAAGTATTGGGAGCATAAGCTTTCGTGGGTAAGAACCTCACTTCTTCAGATGCAAGTGGATAGAAACTAATCCTGTATTAGCATTTTTTCCTCTTTATCTTTGCTTCAAGATATCAGACCCTGAAATCATGTAATTCTAATTCCCATCTTGTCTTCTCCTTCACCTTTTAAATGCCAGTCTGATTTTAATAGTTGCACCTCAAGAACTGATAGTTGGAGGTAATGCTATTCTCCATCTGAAAACTTGTCATTCTAGCAGTCCTAGGGCAGAAAGCATGTATCTGTACTTGTAGGTGCAAGTGACATGGCAGTTGCTAAAATCATGCTGGTGAAGTGGAGGCACAGGAAGAAAGCAAAACAGTAAGCAGCAGCCAGGACCCGCACTTATGGTAAAAAGGGGGGCAACAAGGATAGATTTGATCCTAACCTAGACAGAAGGCATGGCTGTTGCTGGTTTATGCTTGAAGCATAGCATGCTGGCTCTTAACACAGCCTCCCCCCCAATTGCTGGAAACCTTAGACTCCCAGGGTCAAACTTCATTAGCCACTAAATATACTTAGACTGGTCATTAACTCCCACTGAAATCAGCTGGAGTCTTTCCTTTGACTTCAATGGGAATTGTATCACACTCTAGAAAGTAAAACACAGCTTTGAACTGATGTGCATTTTGAAATACATTTCACGTATCCTCAAATGGTTACAGGAAACTTGCCCCAAAGTTGATTAAAATACATCCATGAATTAGAGTAGCTTCCTTTGTGTAACAGAGATATTAAGTTTAAACATTCACAGCCAAGGAACACCTGTGTACTTCATAACTAAATCAGGCATATGAAACAGATGTTTTCAATGGTGCACCCCTTTCTCTCACTCTATTGCACATAACAAATTAAGCTTCCACAACAAGTAAATACAGAAAAACTTGCTACACCGAATCCAATAGTAAACATCCCACTGTTGATAGATCCATAATGCAGAAGCCTTTTCTCATATCTTTACCGAGCGGTTATATTTGGGAAATAAGATTCATTTTTAGAGTTAAAATGAATCTCTGATTGCAACACAGATTCCATCTTCACCTCTGAAAAATAGTTTTTTCAGTAAAATAGCTGGTTTCACACAAAAACAATGAGGAGTCCAGTGGCACCTTAAAGGCTAACAGATTTATTTGGGCATAAGCTTTCATGGGTAAAAAACCCCACTTCTTCAGATGCATGTTTCACACAGTCATGAGAAACCCTACTGCTAAAGGAGTTTGGCTTTGCATATGAGAATATGCAAATTAACAGTTCTGAAATGCAAAGAGCAGCTAAGCAGGCACTGGGCTTCAAAAACCCTTCTGTGTTACATGGACTTCTCTGCCCTGCTTGCAAGCAAACTGCACCTGAGTGACATCACTGAAGAGAGGGTGAAGTCAGCCACATGCTGGAAAAGGACACAGCTGGAGTCTCAGCAAGCCCTTGTGTGCTGTTTACAAAATGACTGGCTTGGAGGGTGGGAAAGGAAGTGTGGGCAGAGTCTCTGAGGGCTGCTGAATTTCAGAGGCAATCTTTTATGAGCTCAATGAATCATTCTGGTGATCTCTGTAGTTGAGAGTTTCTTTCAGCGTTCCCTGGTCTGCATAGGATGTGCTAAGTAGGGAAGGTGATGGATTTTTAGAGGGGTTACTGGAGAAGAGGGGGTTTCCTCCCATTTCCTGCTTGCTGCTCAGTGCTGTCTGGAAAACAGGTTCCTGAAGGCATTGTTGTAGTTTTTGTTGAAAGCCGTATAGATCAATGGATTAAAAAAGGAATTAGAATAGCCGAGCCATAGAAAAATACTTTTCCAAATGGGTGGGATGTCACAGGAGCAGAGAGGGTTGATGAGTTCAGTGATGAAGAAGGGGATCCAGCATAGTACGAAGACCCCAATAAGGATGCCCACCATGAGGACAGCTTTCTTCTCCTTCTGCTCTCTCCACGTGTCTCCATCGGTCTGGAAGGTAACAGTGGCGTGGCGGACTGTGAAGACCATCTGGGATTGTTGGGAGGCCTCCTTCACCTGCTAGATGTGAGCACAAGCGTCAACATATGCACCCTGCCTGCAGCCCATCATCACACCAGGCATACTGCATGTGTCAGCAAACAATCTACAGTACAATTGCAGTTATATGAATGTGATAGGGCACACTGAAGTAGTTTGGGTCAACAGTGCAACTTTATTCTATTTAAGAGATGTGAAGTATATGACCCTGTTTTGGGAAACAGGAGTTTTGAATAACGGAGGTTATAAAAATAGCAGTGATAGTGGAAACTGCATATGCACAATTACTCCCACTATCACAATCCGACCATGTATATTTCACACATTTAGCACAATCAGAGCAGTAGAGCTCTCTCTCACACACACAGCCCTGCCTGCTTCTTCTGACTATGCTAGTCTCTGAGGGGCACATGATGGGGGAAAAGGAGAAAAATGCACTAGGAGAGCGTACAACATACATTATCGCCAAAAACAGTCATATAGCTGATTAATACACCAGCAAACCACGAGTTCAAAGCATCCAGCCACCATTAGGAAACAATTTGCAAGGTTGTGTAGGTGCCTGCACAGACACACATTTCCCCTAAGACTATGTCAGGTTATTTTCCATATTCTGGGTGGTTGCCTACTGACCCTCCACCCCTAACTCCTAAGGGGCCAGACTCACCTGTGAAACCCTCAGTCATACAAGTGAGCACTGACCCACAGGATTTCAAGGGGCTACTTCTGTGAGTCATTGCTCACTAGCCTGAATCAGAGGTTCAGTCAGGCTCAAAGTTCCCGCACAACGTTTCCACTAGCACCCAATGACTGCACACTTGGCCTGCAAGTCTCCCTTCTATACCTCAGTGCTCCACAGTCCTCGGGCAAGTTTCCCCCGCAGGGCTGGGCCAGAGCGGGGTCCCAGGGCCATGGACATCATCACAGCTGCCACCCAGCCCAGGCCAGCTGGTAAACCCCAGGCTCGACCCACCTCTAGCCCTTCGGGGGCGATGGGGGTGATGGAGTTGCTCTTCCGGGATCCGAGGCGAAACTTGGCCGCCTTGTAGATCTTCCAGTAGACAAAGAGCACGACGCAGAGCGGCAGGTAGAAGGCGCCGAAGGTGGAGAAGACCGTGTAGGAAGGCTCCTGGCTGACCTGGCACTCCTGGTTGCCCTCGGAGTAGGTCTCGCCCCAGCCGAAGAGCAGCGGGGCCAGGGCGATGACGGCGGAGAGGGCCCAGGTGAGGGCGATCATGGCGTTGGAGATGCAGCGGCGGGCGCGCAGGGTGTACTCCAGGTGGCGGCTGAGGGACCAGTAGCGGTCCAGGGCGATGGCCGTCACGTTCCAGATGCTGGCCGTGCAGCACAGCACGTCGAAGGCGATCCACACGTGGCACAGCGCCCGGCCCAGCTGCCAGCGCCGCCCGGCCAGCTCGTGCACCAGGCTGAGGGGCATGACCAGCGCCGCCACCATCACGTCCGAGACGGCCATGGAGGCCACCAGGTTGTGGGGCACGCGGTGGAAGGCGCGCACCCGCAGGATGGTGGCCAGCACCAGCACGTTCCACAGGAAGGTGGCGGCGGCCAGGAGCGCCAGCAGGGTGAGCAGCAGCACCCCGAACACCGACAGCGGGGCCCGGCCGGGCAGGGCCGCCGGGGGGCCCCCGCCGCCGCTCCGGTTGGCCGCTGCTGCCCACGGGGTGGCGGAGAGGTTCAGGGGCCCGTCCATGCTGGCCGCCGCGTGGGAAGGGGAGCGGAGAGCGGCCGCCGGGGGACTCAGCGGGATTCAGGGCGCGGGCGGCGGGCTTGGAGCCGGCTGCGCCTCCGTGCCCGGCCCCAGGCAAAGTTTGGGGGGACGCGCGGCCATGGCGCTGGGCGCCGGCGGGAGGGAGCGTGACCGCGGGCTCGGCGCCGGGCTCCCAGCCTGTCCAGGGGACCGGAGAACAGCCCCGCTCGGGGCGAGCCGCGGCCCCACCGCGAGCGAGCCCTGCTGGCCCCGGCCTGCCGCGGAACCCCCCGCCACCCCGGCTGGGGGACCCGTCCCGGGCGCCCGAGCCGCGCTCCCTGGTGCAGGGCTGGGAACGGCGACGAGCGCAGTCCGAGCCGGCGGCGGGGCTTTATCCAAGAGGAGAATGACTCCGACGTCAAAACGTGGCCCATCAGCTGACGGCAACCCCCCTTCCCGCCAGTCCTCCCCGGGCGAACGCACCCCTCGCTCAGCAAGAGCCTGCCTGCCTTCCCCGGCCGGATGGCGGTCCCTGCCTCCCTCGCTCGCTTGCTGCCAGGTGGAGGAGGAGCCCGCTTGGGTTCGGCACCTGCTGCTGCCGCTGCTTAGCTCAGTGCCCTGCTGCTCCTCGCCCTGAAAGTCTCCAAGAACAGCCCAGGCTTCTTGCAGAGGACTGCACCAGCAGATGGTAAATGGATCCCCGAATTCCCTTCTCTGTGCTCAGCTTAGTGCTTCACGCGCTGTCACTGCTGTTACACACCTATTCATCTCATGCACCTATTACCCTGTTCAGCTAGGGTGCTGCTCTGCACCTGCTCGTATGAATAAACTATTACATGTCTAACGATATGGATTGCTCGAAGAAAGGGGGTTATCCACAGTGAGGGATGCGTCTTTCA
The DNA here is from genome assembly GCF_002925995.2 of Terrapene triunguis. Lineage (NCBI taxonomy): Eukaryota > Metazoa > Chordata > Testudines > Emydidae > Terrapene > Terrapene triunguis. The sequence goes on along the minus strand of NW_020664462.1, from coordinate 15,193,078 downwards.
TTATAGGGGAGCAGGTATCCATGGCTTAGGTTTATAGGCACTTTAATCAAAGCTCTGTTCTACCCGGCAAGGTGCATATGCATGTAACCAACTGGTCAGGTGGGTTACCTGTGCATATATGAAAACAGAGTATTTCCAGTGGGCTTCAGCAGAGCAGAGACAAATTAAAGTGGTCTCTGATTTCAAGTGCATGGGTAAAAGGAGCTGGAGAATAAGAGCCTTTCAAAATCATGCTTAGTCATTTCAGTTTAAAGATGTTTATCTAGAGATTAGCTATAGTTAAGTCAACTCAGCCTTTCCAGTACTGCTTTTCTGCTAAGTGTTTGGGGCACCCATCATGAAAACATCCCACTTCATTTGTGCTTTTTCATGGACTTTAATTTCCCCTGTTGTGAAATATAATTTTAAAATTCAAAAGAATGACACCTAGATGTTTTAAAAACTCAAAAGTTAGTGTATTCCTGGCAATGTCAATATACCCACATTGAATGTGTCTCACAGTACAGCATGTATCTAACAAGCCAACTAATACGTGTAAGGGGTCAAGTGACTGTTTCTTTCGGAATCTCACCTTTTGCATATCCAGACTTTTAACTACTAATTAACTTTTTATTAAAGCTAAACAGAACACTTCTTTGACTACTACAACACATTTTTGTATTATTTTACTTACTTTTTTAATTATTATTTCTGTAACAGTAGTGATTATAGGCTCCAAATGAAGTCAGGGCCCCATTGTGCTAGGCACTGTACAGACACAGAGAGAGACAGTCAGTACCTTAATCAGCTTACAAACTAACTGGACAAGACAAACAGCAGGTGGGAGAAAGGAAATAAGTAAATAAATATTGAGGAAGGGTGATCAATACATTTGTGACCTTAATGCAATTCCATTGGATTTAGGAGAGGAAATAAAGATGTAGCAGTTCTGTAGAGATACACAACTGCACATTACCACAGGCAATAGCATAACTAAAAATCAAATGGGTATTTGGTACTGCACATTTTTAACCGCATAGGTGATGCTCAACCACATGGTGATGCTCAACCAGTTTGTGATGAGCCCATAAGAGGCAATTATGATATATTTGTCTCATGATCCTTCTGTAAATTTCCTGCAGGATAAGCCAAAGGCAGACCACTGCTGCATACACAAATGCACACATCACACCTGAAAGTTGTTGTCCATATTCCTTTTAAAGTTTATTTTTTAAATAGCTTTATTAAAATGAATTATGCTTTTGAGAGCAACTAGCATGCTGGAGGTCCATCAACATAAGTATATTCCACCATGTGTCACTCTTTTTTAGAATAATAGACACAGAGAGAAATATTAAGAAGAAATTGTATGCAAGAAGATGAGGTATTTTTAGCTTAATACATGAGCTTTGACAATCAAAGCTTCCAGTACAAACTATCAAGAATCTGCCAGGAAGACAGACGGCACTGACGATAGGAAATGGGTGGATCTGTTAAATGCAGTTGTTATTCTGACCCTTTTTCCTGATGCTAAGTTGTAGAAGAGATTTGTTTCTCACAAGCTTTAGGCATTTTGGTGGCAAACTGGCATTGGTGCTAGTAAATTGTTGAAACTGTGGGAAAGTTTGTGATGTCACTAGACTGCAAATGGACTTCTTGATGTGTGTTCTCCTGAATGTCATTTTGCTTCATCCCAGGCATCTGATGACCTATATTTATATAAATCCTTTTGGACTGTGGCAATGTTCTGCAGAACATCAGAGTAGAAATTATATAAATTTTAAGACTCTTCTCTAACCAGTCAAGATGTCATCCTGAAGGTCTGATTTCTTTACCCTTTTATGAAAGATGAAGACAGAAATCATTCTAAATAGTTTTCTGTGTTGGCCTTTGGGGTTCCCCAGTGCTCTCAAGTTGGTTTTGTTATTATAACGCAGCGTAAACCTGCATAGTAATGAAAGAACCATTGACGTCAGAAGTAAAATGTAGATGTCTTCTAAGGGATATTTTCCCCCCATCTCTAGTCCCTTAATCCTCGTTTCTTGATATGCAATTGAAAGCTTTCTCGTTACTTGGCAATACCATTTCCTGAACAGCCACTCCACTACTGCTTTGTCTACCTGCCAAGTGTTTCTGTTGGCATAATCGACTTATCCGTGTGTTGCCTTCCCACATTGTGGATTGCTTTCAGGAGAATAATCTGAGATCCAGGAGATGGATCTGAGATGCACCAGATCCACATTCACATTTTTTCCTGTAGTTATGGAATGTGTGCTTCCTTGCTTGACTCTTAAGTAGAGGTTGTCAGTTCTCATCAGACTTGTAGATTTTTCTGTTGCAGCCTTTTGATATTGTGCAAATTGCTGTTCATTTGAGTAAGTTAAACACTCTGTGTTCTGAAATCATAGTACTGAGACATGGTGAAGTACCTTCATGGATGCATTTCATTAGTGGGTGAAGTGATACCTGGATAAATTTTGTGAAGCTATTTATTTAGACATTTAGATCAGTGCCCACCACAAAAGCAACTGGGAGCTTTATACAACTAAAACCAGTCATTCATAAGCTAACAACATATTAAACTGTAGGGTCTGATCATGCAAACTTTTTCTCACACTGGGTAATAATTGGGTCTACTGGTGAGTAGGGACTGCTTATACAAGTAAGAGTTTGCAGGACTGTGTCTCACATCCATAGACAGTAAATTACAGCAAATTCCATCAATAGGTCCATGTAAAGATGTGTTTTTTCCATATATTATGTATGTAAGTACTATGAGACATTTCCTTCTCGCACATTAAAAAAACAAAACAGGAAAGCTGTAGGGGGAAAGAAAACTCCATAAGGTTTCCATCACAGGGTTCTCCTCACACTATCCCATCTGGTGGGAAGGGGACAGCGCGTGGATTTTGGAGGCCAGCCCCAATCCCCCAAACTTGCATATTGTAGGAATACACAAGGAAGGATATCCCCACTTTTGCATTGAGCCCACAGCCATCCTTGTGGGCCCCTGGAAACACAATTTCTGCTGGAGCCGTTCTGCTATGGAGAAGACCTAAATGGAGATAATACAAAGTGTTAGCGCCCACCAGGATTTCTTTGCAGAAATTTTGGATGCAGAGCAGAGGTTAGTGCCATGGTACACTCTCCTGTGCTGTTCCTCCTCATGTCCCCAGCACCCCTTTACACAGATCCCCCAAAGGGGGCAAATAAGTAGGGCCAGTTGTGGGGACAGTGCTGCAGAGATGGTTCTGTCCTGCTTCTGCATGGAAGGCGGGGGGCTGTGTATGAGGAGGTCTTTCTCCAGGCACAGATCTCTGGGAGATTAGACAAGTGCATGTGTGGTTCGATGGAGGCAGATTACAAAAGCCCACAGGTAAGTCAAAAACATGGAGACTTGGGAGAAGGGTTGGAATCTGGAGGGAGCATTGGTCATTTAGCAGGCATAAGGGAGAGACAAGAGAGAACATACGGGGGAAATCAAATCAGTATCTTAGATATCTGTATACTAATGCGAGAAGTATGGGGAATAAGCAGGAAGAACTTGAAATGCTAGTGAATAAGCACAACTATGACATAGTTGGCATCACAGAGACTTGGTGGGATAATATGGATGACTGGAATATTGGTTAGAAGGGTAAAGCTTGCTCAGGAAGGACAGGCAGGGAAAAAAGGGGAGGAGGTGTTGTCTTATATATTAAAAATGTGTACATTTGGACTGAGGTTGAGATGGAAACAGGAGACAGACTTGTTGAAAGTCTCTGGGTAAGGATAAAAGGGGGAAAAAACAAGGGTGATGCCATGTTAGGGGTCTACTACAGACAGCCTAACCATGAAGAAGAGGATGAGGATTAACAACTAACAAAATCATCCAAAGCACAGGACTTGGTGGTGATGGGGGACTTCAACTACCTAGACATCTGTTGGGAAAATAACACAGCAGGGCATAGATTATCCCACAAATTCTTGGAATGTATTGAAGACCATTTTTTATTTCAGAAAGTGGAGAAAGCTACTAGGGGAGAAGCTGTTCTAGATTTGATTTTGACAAATAGGGAGGAACTGGTTGAGAATTTGAAAGTGGAAGGCAGTTTAGGTGAAAGTGATCATGAAATGGTAGAGTTAATAATTTTAAGAAATGGTAGGAGGTAAAACAGCAGAATAAGATAATGGATTTCAAGAAGGCAGACTTTAGCAAACTCAGGGAGTTGACAGGCAAGATCCCATGGGAAGCAAGTCTAAGGAGAAAAACAGTTCAAGAGAGTTGGCAGTTTTTCAAAGAGACATTATTAAGGGCACATAAGCAAACTATCCCACTGCATAGGAAAAATAAGTAGTATGGCAAGAGAGCATACTGGCTTAACCAGATTTTCAATTATCTGAAACTCAAAAAAAGAGACCAACCAAAAGTGGAAACTAGATCAAATTACAAAGGATGAGTATAAACAAATAACACAAGCATATAGGTACAAAATTAGAATGGCCAAGGCACAAAATGAGATTAAATTAGCTATAGGCATAAAGGATAACAAGAAAATGTTCTACAAATACATTAGAAGCAAGAGGAAGACCAAGGACAGGGAGGCCCGCTACTCAATGGTGGCCGGGGGGGGGGGGGGGGGGAGACAATAACAGAAAATGTGGAAATGGCAGACGTGCTAAATGACTTTTTTTGTTTCAGTTTTCACCAAAAAGGTTATCAGTGACTGGATGACTAACATAGTGAATGACACTGAAAATGCGGTAGGATCAGAAGCTAAAATAGGGAAAGAACAAGTTAAAAATTACTTAGATAAGTTAGTTGTCTTCAATTCACCAGAGCCAGATGAAATACATCCTAGAATACTCAAGGAGCTGACACAGGAGATATCTGAGCCCTTAGCGATTATCTCTGAAAGCTCATGGATGATGGGAGAGATTCCAGAGGACTGGAAAAGGGCAAATATAGTGCCCATCTATAAAAAGGGAAATAAGGACAACCTATGGAATTACAGACCAGTCAGTTTATCTTCAGTACCTGAAAAGATAATGGAGCAAATAAGCAATCAATTTGCAAACATCTAGAAGATAAGGTGATAAATAACAGCATGGATTTGTCAAGAATAAATTGTGTCAAATCAACCGAATAGCTTTCCTTGACAGGGTGTAACAAGACTTGTACATAGGAGGGAAGTGGTAGATGTGTACATCTTGACTTTAGCAAGGCTTTTGATACTGTCTCACATGACCTTCTCATAAACAAACTAGGGAAATGCAACCTAGATGGAGCTACTATAAGGTGGGTGGGTGCATAACTGCTTGGAAAACTGTTCCCAGAGAGTAGTTATCAGTGATTTACAATCAAGCTGGAAGGGCATAACGAGTGGGGTCCCACAGGGATCAGTTTTGGGTCCGGTTCTGTTCAATATCTTCATCAGTGATTTAGATAAAGGCATAGAAAGTACATTTATAAAGTTTGTGAATGATACCAAGCTGGGAAGGGTTGCAAATGCTTTGGAGGATAGGATTAAAATTCAAAATGATCTGGACAAACTGGAGAAATGGTCTGAAGTAAATAGGATGAAATTCAATAAGGACAAATGCAAAGTACTCCACTTAGGAAGGCACAGTCAGCTGCACACATACAAAATGGAAAATGATTGCCTAGGAAGGAGTACTGCAGAAAGAGATCTGGGGGTCATAGTGGATCACAAGCTAAATATGAGTCAACCGTGTAACACTGTTGCAAAAAAAAGCAAACGTCATCCTGGGATGTATTAGCAGGAGTATTGTAAGCAAGACACGAAAAGTACCAGTAATTCTTCCGCAGTACTCTGTGCTGATTAGACCTCAACTGGAGTATGTGTCCAGTACTGGGCGCCACTATTCAAGAAAGATATGGACAAATTGGAGAAAGTCCAGAGAAGAGCAACAGAAATGATTAAAGATCTAGAAAACATGACCTATGAGGGAAATTTGAAAAAAAAATTGGGTTTTTTAGTCTGGAAAAGAAAAGACTGAGAGACATGATAACACTTTTCAAGTACATAAAAGGTTGTTACCTGGAGGAGGGAGAAAAATTGTTCTCCTTCACCTCTAAGGCTAGGACAAGAAGCAATGGGCTTAAACTGCAGCAAGAGCAGTTTAGGTTAGACATTAGGAAAAACTTCCTAACTGCCAGGGTGGTTAAGCACTGGAATAAATTGCCTAGGGAAGTTGTGAAATCTCCATCCTTGGAGATTTTTAAGAGCAGGTTAGACAAACAGGGATGGTCTAGATAAGGGGTAGGCAACCTATCGCACGCGTGCCGAAGGCGGCACGTGAGCTGATTTTCAGTGGCACTCACACTGCCCGGGTCCTGGCCACCGGTCGGGGGGCTCTGTATTTTAATTTAATTTTAAATGAAGCTTCTTAAACATTTTAAAAACCTTATTTACTTTACAGACAACAATAGTTTAGTTATATATTATAGACTTATAGAAAGAGACCTTCTAAAAATGTTAAAATGTATTACTGGCACGCAAAACCTTAAATTAGAGTGAATAAATGAAGACACGGCACACCACTTCTGAAAGGTTGCCGACCCCGGTCTAGATAATACTTAGTCCTTCCATGAGTGCAGGGGATTGGACTAGATGACCTCTCAAAGTCCCTTCCAATCCTACGATTCTATGATTCGGTGGAACAGTTTTGCATAATTTGGGGATGTATCCTGTCATTGGCTGTGAAGTGGAACTCCCAATGCAGTGTTTACAAAAAGTCCTAAATTCTTAGTCTGACTGCTGTTGAGGAGGTTGCATAACGGTTTGTAAACAGACATCTGCCTCCTCTGAGGTCATGAACAATCCTGTTCTCTGCTTGCAAACAGGTTGGAATTTAACAGGAAATGTCTTCAAGTAAACCAGTTTTTCTTAACCTTTTTCATGCCAGGACACCCCCACACACACATACCCGAACCCCCAGGGAGCTGGGGTCTAGCCAGGAACATGTCCCATTTAGCAATCTGGGAAGGGCAGGGTGGTTGTGATCCCCTGACACCTCTTTGTGACCCATGAAGTGAACCATTACACTGGCATTGCTGGGATATTCTGAGATATTCCTTTCCTTTCTTCTATGTTTTGATGAGCGATGAAATAGCTAAGGCCTTGGCTACACTTGCGAGTTACAGCGCTGTAAAGCCTCCCCCAGCGCTGTAATTCACTCCCCATCCACACTGGCAGGGCACTTACAGCGCTGTATCTCCCTGGGTACACCACTGCAGGTACTCCACCTCCCCGAGAAGCATAAGAGATACAGCGGAGTGGCTACGACTCACGGGTGTGAGTGTAAACGCTTGCAGCGCTGTACTAATCACCTTGTCAAGTGGCCAATCCTCTCCATTGTTGTGACCGGCTGCAGGAATGCGGAAGTGCCGGTTTCAAAGCTCGTACAACAGAGAAAAAGCAAACATTTTGCTGTTTGCTTTGAGTGAGTGAATGAATGAGCAGGGGGCCGGGAGTTCGGAACTTGCAAAATAGAGTGCTGACACGCTCCAAAAAACACTCTCTCTCCCCCCACACTCCCTGTCACACTCCACCCCACCCTACCCCACCCCATTTTGAAAAGCACGTTGCAGCCACATGAATGCTGGGATAGGTGCCCATGATGCACCGCTACCAACACAGCTGCAAATGTTGCAAGTGTGGCCACGCCACTGCGCTGGCAGCTGTCAGTGTGGACAGACTGCAGCGCTTTTCCCTATTCAGCTGTACGAAGACAGGTTTACCTCACAGCGCTGTACAGCTGCAAGTGTAGCCAAGGCCTAACACTGTTGACTTTATGGGTATCTCAGTTAGCACCTGCTGGAATGAATGGGGCAGTATTGTTTCAGGAGCTTTGCAAACTCAAGCAGATACCTCTGTATCGGTTATGCTCGCTTCACCGTTTTGAAGGTTTTCTTTGCAATTGTAACAGCTAGAGACTTATTTTTTTTAAATGAAAGCTGAAACTGGAGAACAATAAATACATTTATCTGTGCTCCCGGATAGTCCTTAGCACCCTCTGGTGGCATGCCCCACATGCACTGCATTATAATAATGGCTTAATGGCAACAGTATTACAAGAGCATAATGGGTTGTGGAGAATCACAAAAAGATGGCTAAGATGCATCTCACAGACAGTTATTGATACATACAAAGCTGAACTGTTTTATGCAGGTCAGGTTTAGTATTAAGGCTTTGGTTATGTATGTGAACCAACCTTAACCATCAACGTGTCTTGTTTTGTTTTATGGAAATGCAAGGTAGGTGTTCTCCGTGAATATCAATAAAATAATGAGGTTGAGATTTTCAAACAGAATAGGGATTTGGACACGTCTTCCATTAAAATCAATAATAGACTATTCTTTAAAAATTAATATAGGGACTCTTGTATTTATATAATAATATTTAATACCTAGTTTTTGTGTGGCTCTTTTCATCAGCTGATCTAGATGTGTAAATCCCCTCGACTGCTTTGAAGATCTCAACCTGCTATATTTGTGTGAATTAATTTTTGTTTCCTTTAGCGGAATTGTAGGCTTGTGGTGAAAAGACTACATTGCTTATATCCTTTATCCAATCAGATTTGCAGAGCTAGAGTGACCAGATGTCCCGATTTTATAGGGACAGTCCCGATTTTGGGGTCTTTTTCTTATATGGGCTCCTATTACCCCCAACCCCAGTCCCGATTTTTCACATTTGCTGTCTGGTCACCCTAGCAGGGACTAGGCTGGATATCTACAATATGTTTGACCATCAGGTGCCAGGCACACTTTTCACAGTATTCGAGAGGCATGTGGAGGCTGGTCTTTTTCTAGGAAAGATGGATATTTTTGTATTCCGTGATTAATCTGACCTATTTACACAGGTATTGATCCAAGTTGGGATTGTTATAATTTAATTTTGTGAGCTTTGTTTGTATGGCACAATATAAATCATGGGTAGAACTCTTGGGACAGATACATATGCTGCAAATAGAAATAAATGGATCAGCTTTTCTAAGGCCCCGATTCGGCAAAGCATCTTTATTCAGGACAGCACTGTGTTTAACTTTAAGCATGTGCTTAAGTCCCAATGAAGTCAACAGGGGTTAAGTAGATGTTTAAAGTTTAAAAACATGCAGTGTTTTCCTGAATCAGGGACAAAGGTTAGGAAAATGATCATGCTATGTGGGAGGCAAAATCTTATATTGTAGGGAAAATGTGGACATGGAAATTTCCCTTCTCTTTTGGAGGAAAGAGTAGAAATGAATCCAATTCTCTAAGTACGTGGACAAGAAGCACTAAGAAATATACCACAAATTTAGAATGAGTTAAATCTATTGACAGCCCTGCAGCTGCAGAGAAAAAATATATAATTACAACTGTGAGCAGCAAAGTGGTTTAGCCTAATCGTTAAACATTGATAAGCACCAGAGTGCCTAATAAATTGCAAATCTCATTATCTATTTGTTATGTGCATCGTGAGATAACTGTTGAGGTTGAAAATATAAAAATTTGATTTAATTCACTGACATTTTGGATACAACGGGGTCAGACAGGTCTTATAGCACATAGCAGCTTGGGGCCTATGAAAAGGAATGTAATTGAAGATAAGGCTATAGCAAGATGAGTGAAAATGTAAGAGAGTTCAAGGATACATTAAAGCAGATATATCCTACCTTCACACTGTAATCACTTACATGGGCCATGAGGCAAATTGCAAATACGTTTGACACCCAGAAGGAAGATTATTACCGCAGTGGTACATTCTGCCAAATGTTACAATTTCTTCCATTCAGAACTCTTGAGAATCCAGTACCAAATTAGACAAGTCCTTGGGCCCTGAGGTTTCGACCTCCCCAGAATAATTATTAATTTATTTTTTTTTACATTTTTCAAATACATCTAATACTTCTGCTCCTACTTTAAAAATTACCACATAAACCAAGGACTGCCCATAAATATGTCCACCTTGACCCACACCCTCTTCAACAACTTAACAAAGGGGGGGGGAGGGGCGGAAGATGGGTATTGCAACATGCTCCTAAGGCAAAGAAATCCATCCAGGCTCTGGCAGACCGGAGGGGGGAGGGAATTCCAAAACTGATGCACCCTCACAGATGACTCCCTGCCAATAACTCGTTCTTGCTTATATGGGCGAGCTCCTGCCCAAGTGCTTCTGCTGGTCTCAACTGCGGCAGTATCACAAGGAGAGGGCTGATCTCTCAGCTAACCTGGTCCTAAACCACTGAGGGTTTTATAGGTTAAATTCAATACATTGAATTCTACCCTGAAGACATTAGGGAGAAAAAAAGGTGATTTAAAGCCAACTTCCCCCTACATCCCTCTGTTTCTTTCTTAATTGCAAGGATGGAGGAACTGAGAATCAGGCCCCTACGTTTTTTCATTACATCTGTTGCCCATATATGTTTTGTAAAAGTGTAAAATAATTGAAATCTTGGAAGTGAGAACTGCTTTCTGGGACTCGCTGTCTTGGTTAATACTATGAACTTGAGATCATTAAATGAGGCTTACTTTAGTTACCAAATCAATAATTCAAATTTTTGCATTGAGAGATAGCAGATAATTAGTGGCTAAGTGCCCAATATGCTAGTGCATAATGTGTTCTGCTTACAACATAATAAAAAGGCAGTTAGTTTTAGATCTCAGTCTAATTAATTAAGCTAAAATACAGCTCCTAAGTCAAGTTACATTTATTGATTTTGCTTGTGGTATATTTTAACCAGATACAATACTATATACTACTGTACATATTTTGTAATAATGCTGAGATGTTCTTGGTTTAAAATCTTTGAGGTAGAGGAGAAACCCTCACAACAATGGAAATCCTGTTCTGCTCCGCTATAAATAATTTGTGGTAACATGAAACGTTCTCGTTGGTGTAGTACAATAGTGTAAGTTCAGATATCCACTGTAGGCTTCAGCCACTAGGGGGTGACAGATTTGAGCAGCTCTGACATTCTGTCCAGAAGAGGACAGTTGTGCACATAATATTCTGAAGGAGGACAAATAGGTGTGCATGTGTGTGCATGCATATTCATCTATGTATGCATAGGCAACATTGCTAGTGTGTCACATTTTAATTTCCTGACATACTGCAGGGGAAGCAAGAAAAATGAAAGGCAAGAAGTAAAGTCTTTCAAGCACCCAGTAAGTGTCACTGCACCATCAATATTTGGGAGGGAGGTGAGGGAAGAGGAGTAGTGAATCTGTCATTGTGGCTATTTTAGAGGAACAATTTTACTCTTAGTTACGTTAATAGGAGGTCAGATCACATGATCATGATGGTCCCTTCTGGCCTTAGAATCTATGAAATCTAGAGAAACTGCATTGAAGAGGATCGAGTTACTGCCTGTTTACACCTGTGTAAATGAGAGCAGAATCTGGCCATCACAAACATCTTGTCAGAACTCTTTGACTCTAGTTATAGCACCAGCACTGTGAGTGGGGTGGCTGTCGCCCATTCCTTTACTGTGAGAAGAACAAAGAAAGTAGCCTGGATGATAAGGAAATCTCTGACAGAAAAAAAAAAAACGGATGCAAGAGACCGAATATGATATAAAGGTTTTATCAGCATGAGTTCAGCATGTTCACATGACTCACAAGAGGCAAAGCTGTGAATGAGTTATGCAGGTCATCCCAAATCACATCCACCCCACACTACAATGTATTCTGTAACTCCACCATCTTTAATTGAGTTTCTCTGGATTTACATACACAGAATTTCACAATAAGCAGAGATGTTAGTATCATCTGGATCACATAGTAAGTTACATGCACAAATGGAATGAAATTAGTTCTTTTCTCGATAAATCAGTTTTGTTGCTTCTAAGATTTCATTTTATTTTTGTGGCCTATATAAATGGCACCCAAACTTAAAAGCAATCCTCCATTCTGTATTGTTTTGTGGATATTAATTGGTCCATCCGCAAAGTCTCTGAATCCATCTTAACATACCTGGAAAAAGAGATGATTGTATGAAAAATTAGACATCTCCCTCCACTGAGAATTATCACTGAGAAACTTAAAGAATATACAGAAATTCATAATTGTATTAGTAGTAGTAGTATTGTTAGAAAAAGGGAGCAAAATCAGTCTTGGTTGGGGGGAATTTATAAATGATGGCCTCAAATACTGTGACAAGTTAATTTAGATGCATTGCACCTCAGTTCTCAACCACAGCATTAGGAGAACTCTGAAAACCTTAATTATACTCCTCTCTTCCTCTTTACTCAAAACAGGGACAGAATTCATTTTAAATGTATTATGACTTTCAAGGCCTCTGCATCTTACATAGGGCACTTAAGTCATAACATAAAAATCAACTCACTAGTCCGCCCTAAAGTCCACAAACCAGCCTTGTGCACAGTAGCATGATACATTTTGTTACACTTGGGAAGGGGGGAATGGGAGCAAGAATTATTTTATAGGCCCACCCAAAACGGCTAAGGGTGATTCTGCTCAGATTTGTAATATTAGATGTGTTTATAAAAATATTTCCCCCCAACTATACATTGTTATATTAAGAGTACTCCTTGTTCTTTGAGATATCACAAGTAATTTTGTATCATACTTAAAAAAAAAAAACTGTCATAAGAACATAAGAATGACCATATTGACTCAGACCAATGGTCCATCTAACCCAGTATCCTGTCTTCCAACAGTGGCTGGTGCCAGATGCTTCAGAGGGAATGAACAGACCAGGGGCAATTTTGAGTGATCCATCCCCTCTTGTCCAGTCCCAGCTTCTGGCAGTCAGAGGCTCATGAATTTATCTAATTCTTTTCTGTATAACTAGCTTCCTTATTTTTGTGTAGTTTTGTGTTCATCTCTTGGACCAGATGCTGTGGGCCAGTTAGGACTAAATCAAGAATTACCTCTCCTCTTGTGGGTTTCAGGTCTAGCGGCTCCAAGAAGCAGTCATTAATGATGTCCAGAAATGTTATCTCTGCGTCCCATCCTGAGGTGACATGTTCCCAGTCAATATGGGGATGGTTGAAATCCCCCATTATTATTGAGTATTCTATTTTTGTAGCCTCTCTAATCTCAAACCCGTGACAAACCATTCTCACTGCGGCTCTGAAGCTGACAAACAATTGAGGATGAAATCATCCGTTTCACATGAGTTTCAGTGTTATAGCACAAATGAAAGACAGTTTTAAATTTTATATCATGTTTGCCTGTGTATTGAAGACAATGGAAATGTGCATGTACATCTCAAGCCAGAGTTTAGTCCTGTATATACATGTTTTTATAGATTTAAGTTCAAATGATTAGAAAAGATTCTTATCAATATTAACTCACACTAAAAAAAATTAGCTTGCTGACAATATAGCAAGCAAGCCTATTTTGACAACAGCTCAACAGTTTGAAACTTACAAACGTCTTGGATAATATATCATTTTGTGAAAATACAGTTTATTGGGAAAGAGACATCCATCATTTGTGCACACAGATAATTTACTCAAGCAAAGCAGCGCGCGGCTCTCCCTCGCCTGCCTGCATGCCGGCTGCTGCTGCACCTGAGGAGAGGGAGGAGGCACACACGTGCCTGGCAGCCCCCCACCTTGCCCAGCACCCACCGGGAGGAGACACCGAGGGGGCTTCCTGTGGGAGACATCTGGAGTGGACCTCACTCACCTGAGCAGCTGCTGGGGCTTCAGTGAGTGTTTGACCATGTGATCCGCCCCCCAGCAGCCACCACTCCTGCCCCACACTGGGCAAGGGGCAGCCCCATTCCCCATGAGGCTACAGTGAGGGGCAGCAGGCTGCAGCAGGGGAGGAAGGAAACCACGTGATGGCAGTCCCCTCCCCCCCAGCACCCACCCACCATAGGGGAGACGGGTGGGGGGGCTTCCTGGACCTGAGCAGCTGGTGCTTGGGTGAATTTTGTGACACCCTGCCCTTGCCCTCCCCACCCCACCCCACCCTCCGTAGCCACCATTCCATCCCCCACCCCCAGTGAGGCTATGGTAAGGGGCAGCAGCAGGGGAGGCCACACGTGATGGCAGCCCCCCCCCCCGTACCTAGCGTAGAGGAGGCGAGGGGGCTTCCTGGACCTGAGAGGGTCCCTAGGAGCATGTGCAGTGACAGTGGTGAAGAGTGAGTGTGCTGCTGGGGGGCGGGGCGATGATGGCTGGGGGGGGCGTTCTCTCTGGCCCTAGCCCTGGGGCAGCCTGTCTGCACCCCAACCTCCTCATCCCCTCATTCCCAGCCCCACCCCAGAGCCTGCACCCCCAGCACCCCAAGCCTGAGCCCCAGCCCTGAGCCCCCTCCTGCACTGTGAACCCCTCA
>NW_020664462.1:15173548-15178796 GCF_002925995.2 Terrapene triunguis | reverse complement strand
AGCCTGAGCCCCAGCCCTGAGCCCCCTCCTGCACTGTGAACCCCTCAGCCCCAGCCCCACCCCAGAGCCCTCACCTAAAGGGAAAAAACGCAACTTAAATTTGGCAGTCAGTTTGGGATATGATTGTGTTTAGCACAATACTTGATTATTTTACACCCTTTAAAGTATATAATTGGTTGTATACAGGTGTTACGAAGTGGGAATGTTCTTAATATTTTCTCTGAATACTGTGTGGGTGCCTCAGTTTCCCCTATGCATTTCTTAAGGATCTAGGTGGTGGGATAAAGGTGTGTGATTGTTGCAGAGCCCTAGAGGGCCAGTGTGATGCTGTCTGTACAGAGAATGGCCGACACCCTGTCTCCTGGCAACTGATGGCCTGGGCTCCTCCCCTGCAAGAGGCCAACTGAAGGTGTTGGAGAACAAAGAGATCAGGTGGCCTCCTTGCCCAGAAAAGAGACAAAGGCCAGAGAAGGAGCTGGAGGGAGTGTCAGTTTGGAGCTGGCTGGGGAGATGGGGAGAGGCCCAGAAGATGAACCTGACTGAGGGGTCCTGTTTTCTGTACCTACAAGCTCTGTTTTAGACTGTGTTCCTGTCATCTAATAAACCTTCTGTTTTACCGGCTGGCTAAGAGTCACGTTTGACTGCAGAGTTGGGGTGCAGGGCCCTCTGGTTTCCCCAGGAGCCTCGCCTGTGCGGACTCGTTGCGGAAAGCGCATGGTGTGGAAGGGACTGCTGAATGCTCCGAGGTCAGATGCAGGAAGGTGTAAGCGTCTTGTCCTGGAGACAGTATGTTCAGAGAGAGCAGGCTCCCGCAGAGTCCTGACTGGCTTCATATGGAGTAGTTCCAGAGCATCCCAGCATCCCCTTCCACACTGTGCGCTTCCCGCAACGAGTGCGCACAGGCACTGACACTCCCTCCAGCCCCTCCTCTGGCCTTTGTCTCTTTTCCAGGCAAGGAGGCCACTTGATCTTTTTGGAGAACAAAGAGATCAGTTGGCACCTTGCAGAGGAAACTGAGGCACCACACAGCATTCAGAGAAAACATTAAGAACATTCCCACAACAGGTACAACAAAATATAATATATTGAAGCAGGCAAGTGCTGCTTCTGACTTTCCACTTTTAATTGGCCCTTGTAATCTTGTGGCACCAGCGCGTTGTAGCTTCATTTTATCCCAGCAACAAATTCTTGATCATCGCAAAAGAAGGGGCTATATTTGTTTTAATTTTAGAAAGTATTTGCTTTTGAGGGTTATTGATCAAAGAGTGCTTGGTTGTTTCTGTATTCAAAAGATTATTAATAACATTGATATTCTTAGTTAAATATTTTTTTCTTACAATAGTGATATTGTGCAATAAAGTTTCCAGCCATTTTTACATTATTTAATAAAATATATATTGGCTTACAAGGCAGGTGGGGAGGTGGGGAGACTTAGGCCTGGTCTACACTAGGCTTTTATGTCGAATTTAGCGCCGTTATATCGAATTAACCCTGCACCTGTCCACACCACGAAGCTATTTAGTTCGACATAGAGCTCTCTTTAAATCGATTTCTGTAAACCTCCCCAACGAGAGGAGTAGCGCTAAATTCGACATGGCCATGTCGAATTAGGCTAGGTGTGGATGGAATTCGACGGTAATAGCTCCGGGAGCTATCCCACAGTGCACCACTCTGTTGACGCTCTGGACAGCAGTCCGAGCTCGGATGCTCTGACCAGCCACACCCCGGGAAAATTTGAATTCCTTTTCCTGTCTGGGCAGTTTGAATCGCAGTTTCTGTTTTGACACCGTGGCGAGCTCAGCAGCAGTGGCAACGATGCAGAGCTCTCCAGCAGAGATGGCCGTGCAATCTCAGACTAGAAAGAGGGCCCCAGCATGGACTGATCGGGAAGTCTTGGATCTCATCGCTGTGTGGGGAGATGAGACCGTGCTTTCCGAGCTGCGCTCCAAAAGACGGAATGCAAAGACCTATGAGAAGATCTCTAAAGCCATGGCAGAGAGAGGCTACAGCCGGGATGCAACGCAGTGCCGCGTGAAAATCAAGGAGCTGAGACAAGGCTACCAGAAGACCAAAGAGGCAAACGGACGCTCCGGATCCCAGCCCCACACATCCCGTTTCTACGAGGCACTGCATTCCATCCTAGGTGCGGCCGCCACCACTACCCCACCCCTGACCGTGGACTCTGAGGATGGGATATTGTCCGCGGCCGGTTCCTCAGCGGACGGTGAAGAGGAGGAAGGAGATGAGGAGGACGAGGCAGTCGACAGCGCTGATTTGCCCGACAGCCAGGAGCTCTTCATCACCCTCACAGAGATCCCCTACCAACCCTCCCCAGCCGTTATCCCAGACACAGATTCAGGGGAAGGATCAAGCAGTAAGTGTTTTAAATATCTAAACATTTATTTATAACATAACTGGCATATTTCAAATATTAACAATAGGTAAAGTGCTTTAAAACATGTAAACATTTATTTACAACAAAACAGGAAGATTTAAAATATTAACAGTGGGTAAAGTGCTTCAAAACATGTAAACAGGAAAGTCCAACAAAACGGGAATCTGTGCAAAGTGTATCATGATTAGTCTGTCTTTGGGCGCTTCAATATATAGTCTATTTTCAAAAAATTTAACAATGTCCGCTTCATGATTATAATGCCCAAAACGCTGCACTCTTCTGTCCCTCCAAGGGCACCTAACCCAAAAACTGGTCAATGTATCCGGGGATAGAGGCGACATCCTCCGGGGAGAACTCCTCATAGGTCTCCTGCAGGTGTTTTTCAAGCCTCATGAGCAGGTTCCTGGGCAGGGAGAGCTTGTTAGGCCCCCCGTGGTATGAGACGTTTCCCTGCCACAACGCCAGCAGGTACTCGGGGATCATGGCCTTGCAGAGCATTGCAGCAAATGGCCCCGGTTTCTGCAGGCTGTCACGAAGCATCCGCTCCTTCTGGCTCGCAGAGACCTTCAGGAGGGTGATGTCTGGCATGACTCCCTGCTGTGAATTAGGTAGGGGAAAGTTAGTATTGGGACTGCTTGCCCGTCCCTGTACAGAACTGCAACCGCCAGTTTACAGCCACGCGGTTTACAGCCGCGAGGGGGTGGGACAGGGCCAGAGTTCATGCTTGCAGGATTGCTGCCAGCAGAGACTCGCATTGCTTTCTATGCGAAAGGAGGCCAGTGCCACTCTTAAAGTTTTAAGCAGCCACAAGTCTACGGCTTACCATGTTTGACAGCTAGACAAAGTCCGGTGTCCTGCCCTGCTCCTCAGCTCGCCACAGCAAGACTGCAGGCACGGTAGGCGAGGGCCGAAAATTCGACCTTGTCCTCAGTGCGCGTGTGATAGGTGCTCTGCATGGTCTTGTTCACAGAGAAAGACTATGTTCTCTGTTCACAGATACATTGATCTGTCTCAGGAATTCACTCCCTTTTTCCAATTCCCACAGCCACATCTGCCCAGAGGCTAGCGCACATTAGGAGGAGGAAGAAGAGGACACGGGAAGACATGTTTGCTGAACTAATGGCATACTCCCGAGCACAGGCAGCCCAGCAGACACAGTGGAGGGAGAACTTGTCCCAAATGCACCGGGCAAACATGGAACGGGAGGAGAGGTGGCGACAGGAGGACAGGCAGGCTACTCAAACGCTGCTTGGACTAATGAGGGAGCAAACGGACACGCTCCGCCGCCTTGTGGATGTTCTGCAGGACCGGAGGCAGGAGGAGAGAGCCCCGCTGCAGTCTCTCTCTAACTGCCCTGCCCCGCCACCAAGTCCCATACCCCCCTCACCCAAAGTCCAAACACGGAGGGGCGGAAGGGGCCGTGAAAAATTTCACTCCACCCCTGCGGACTGCTCTACCACTAGAAGGCTCTCATTCCCCAAAATTTGAAAAGTCCTTTCCTACCCGCCTCACACAAGACCCCGTCCAAGTTTCACCCCCCCCCGTTCCATGTGCGGTTGTTAATAAAAAGTACGTTTTTGTTCATTATTGTTTCCATCCTCTTCTTTTAGATGAGAGTCTGTCTGAAGGGGGGGGAAGGGGCTTGGTAATTGGACAGGACAGTCACCTTTAGCAGGGGGCAGGTCCAGCAGCAGGGCACATATACAGTGCAGTGACTAGTTATCCTGGTCAGTCTGGGAGGTGGTTTTCATGTTCTGTGTGGTGGGGGGGGGGGGTGTTGCTCTGTGACTTGGTGGCGGGGGAGGGCAGTTACAGATCTTATGCAGCGGTCCTTACCCTGGATCACAGAGCCGCGCAGCAAGGGATCTGTAACCCTCCTCCCCCTGCAAGACAGTCACATAGCCGACACATACACGCAGTCCCGGCCAGGAGGGCTGGCAGGCTCCGTTGAAACAACCAGTCCACCACCGCGGAGCCTGTCATTCCTGGAGTTTAGAAGCATCATTTGCATCACAACACTAAACCCGCCCCCCGCCACAGTCTGCGTCCCAGGTTTAAAACATTCCCGCGAAAACAGTAATAAAGACAACGGTGTCCATTAACAAAACAGAACAGATTTTATTTTTTGGGAAGGGGGTGAAGGGGGTATGTAACTGGAGAGGATAGTCGACGGCAACTGGGTAAAGAAACGGGGGCAAGTTCAGCTTCTGTGTCCACAAACTTAAAAGTCACTGGGTACCCTGCTCAGCCTTGAAACTGGCTTTCAAAGCCTCCCGGATGCACAGCGCGTCCCGCTGGGCTCTTCTAATCGCCCGGCTGTCTGGCTGGGCGTAATCAGCAGCCAGGCTATTTGCCTCAACCTCCCACCCCGCCATAAAGGTCTCCCCCTTGCTCTCACAGAGATTGTGGAGCACACAGCAAGCTGCAATAACGATGGGGATATTGGTTTCGCTGAGATCACAGCGAGTCAGTAAGCTTCTCCATCTCCCCTTGAGACGGCCAAAAGCACACTCCACCACCATTCTGCACTTGCTCAGCCGGTAGTTGAAGAGTTCTTTTTCAGTGTCCAGGGCGCCAGTATAGGGCTTCATGAGCCAGGGCATTAGCGGGTAGGCTGGGTCCCCGAGGATCACCGTAGGCATCTCCACATCCCCAACAGTTATCTTGTGGTCCGGGAAGTAAATGCCTTCCTGCAGCCGTCTAAACAGACCAGAGTTCCTGAACACGCGAGCGTCATGAACCTTGCCCGGCCATCCGACGTAGATGTTTGTAAACCGTCCCCGATGGTCCACCAGTGCTTGCAGCACCATTGAAAAGTAGCCCTTTCTATTGATGTACTGGCTGGCCTGGTGG
>NW_020664462.1:15053897-15168548 GCF_002925995.2 Terrapene triunguis | reverse complement strand
AGAGACTAATTCTTCCTCACAAGCAGTTTTACTGCAGCACAGAGCTATTAGATCTGTTTCCTAATTGGCTTCAGTTGCATGACTCCAGACTTACACTGGTGTAAAAGGAAAAAATCAGGCCAAGAATATCTAAAAATCCCACAGAAATTTTAGTTTATTTCAAACATTTATAAATCTCTATATGCATGCAAAATTAATGAACCTGGCTTAAATAACTTCCTGAACTTTACATATATATTCCATTTTTAAGAGCTTCTGACAGAGACTACTGTGACTGTCATTTCAGAAATGGATTTACACAACTCTGTAAATTAGCTTCCCATGAGTCTCTCAGGCCAGCCCAACTAATAAATGAAAATTTTAAAAAATCTCATATGCTATTAAAAACTCTCTCGTAAAATGCCCTGAGGAATCTTGAATTGAAAGAGAACTACCTTCTACATTAAGACCAGCACTAATGTTCCCAATCTCATAGTGCGATTCTGCCCCTCAGGGTACAAGTAACTCTCATTGACTTCAGTGGGAGGCAGATACTCATATACTGTGGGGAAAGAAAGAAGCATCTGCTGACTGGGAAAGGACAAATTCAAACAAATGGAAGAAAACTGGAAACTATTTCCCTTTGCAAAAAATGTATTATTGTTTGCTACCTTCTCCCCCTCCACACACACAATTTTGTTTTAAATTTGATAGCATTCAAGCAGAATTTATTAAAAATGGGGGGAAATGGAAGCAATCGTTGATGTTGCAAAAGACAGGGAGAAAAATTTGTGACAGTCTTCTGGTATAATCTTTGGGCCCAATCCTGCTCCATGCCAATGGTGATTTTGTCATGAATCTCAGGATCAAGGACCTGAGTTTTAGACTTCCGTTTTTAGAACTTAATATTTTAGGGACAAAAGCTTTATCTATGTTTAGTTTTTATAACCTGATTGGGGGGGGGGGGAAGTGTTCCTCGTTCTAAATATCCAGTAGTTTTGGTTTTTTCAATGTACCACTCCATCAGGGAGATATTTTGAAAGAAAAAGGCTGCAGTAGAGAAACTGTAAATTACATATTGGGAAAAACTTTACAACTGTAAGGTGTTTTTTTTAAATGCACCCTTTTTAGAGACTAAAGATTATAAAATGGATTTCTGTCTGTGGTGCAGTTTTATGGACTCTTTCCCCCTTTTTCTTCACATTGCATTAAACATACATGCCCAGATGGAATTAAACTTCATCCTGAGATCTTTATCACAATTGGCCAGGAAAAACAGTTTGGTTAAGACTGACACCTTATTAATGGGCATTAAGTGATAGATCTCAATGATTTAAACATGTGCAGTGCTCTGACCTTGCATAGTTAACATCTGATATTTTAAAGAGGCTGTCAGGTTGATGGGATTTTAAATATCAGGTGGATCTCTTATGCTCCTGATTTGTCTTGCTGCATAAATACAGTAGAAATTCAGAGTTATGAACAGCTCAGGAATGGAGGTTTTTGGTAACTCTGAAATGTTCGTTACTCTGAACAAAACATGGTTGTTTTTTCAAACGTTTACAACTGAACATTGACTTAATACAGCATTGAAACTTTACTATACAAAAGAAAAATGCTGCTTTCCCTTTATTTTTTTAGTAGTTTATGTTTAACACAGGACTGTACTGTTTCCCCCCCCCCCCCCCCCCTTTTTTTTTTGTCTCTGCTGCTGTCTGATTGCATACTTCTGGTTCCAAATGAGGTGTATGGTTGATTGGTCAGTTTGTAACTCTGGTGTTCGTAACTCTGAGATTTTACTGTATTGGAAAATCAAAGTGGCCCAGCTTGCCTCTGCCTAGCACTACTGAAGCAGAGGCCTGGGCAAGGGTATTTATTATTAAAAATCATGTACACAGTGCTGTCTATTTGCAATGTGCTTTCTAAACAGTGTAAAACATAGTGTCTGATTTGAAGAGTTTGCAATCTAAAGGTTTAATATTAGGAAAATTCAAGTCATAATGATTTCTTCCATGAGTAATGAAAATCATGGAATATCAGGGCTGGACGGGACCTCAGGAGGTCATCTAGTCCAACCCCCTGATCAAAGCAGGACCAATCCCCAGACAGATTTTTACCCCAGATCCCTAAATGGCCCCCTCAAGGATTGCACTCACAACCCTGGGTTTAGCAGGCCAATGCACAAACCACTGAGCTATCCCCCCATGTGAGTAAGACTTTGTAGAATTGGGCCCTAAGATACCCAAAAAGAAACAAATGCAAGACCTAGGTCAACAGTTCAGGAAAGGGAGTATGATAAGAGATTGCTGAAGAGAAGTTGGAAGGAAGGATTCCTGGAACAAGTAGATTTTAAGGAGGGATTTGAAAAAGAGAGAGGGGTCTTGATGGATGTGGTGGTAAACTGTATCAACTTTGAGGGACAGGATAGAGGAAGCACAAAAATGAGTGAAAAAGACATATAGGGAGTGATAAAATGAATTGATTGGGAGAAGAATAAGGCGCAAAGGCAGGAATAGGAAGGAATGAGAGCAGGGAACAAGGTTGTGTAAGGTCTTGAAAGAGGGGACAAGGAATTTCCATTTAATCCAGTAAGAGGCAAAGTCAGCAAACAGATTCAAGGAATTAAGTGTGTGATGGAGGGATAGCAGGGGGAGAGAAATTTGACTTTAGCAGTTACAAAGGGAGAGGAGAGGTTTCAGCAATCAAGGTGTGGACCATACAGTGTGGCTAGTGAAGATAGGATGGATTTTGATGACACTACAAGGAGGACAAGGCTTAGGAATGCTACTTCCTATGTAGGAAGAGGAGAGAGAGGAGTCGAAGATGACACCAAGATTGTGAGCCTGAGAGATGGGAAGGACAAGGGGAACTGTTAATAGGGATAGAGAAGGTAGGTAGAGGAGAGGAATCAGGAGGAAAGGTAAGAAATTCATTATGGAGGTGTGGGGGTGATGGCAGTGAAACATTCAGTACAAGATACTTGGAGATATAAGACTGGATGACAGGGGAGGAGTCATGGGTAAAGAGACAAATTTGCCAATCAGATTTGAGAGACAGCATATGAAGCCATGGGGGTGAGTGAGGTCACCAAGAGAAGAGTATACAGAGGAAAAAAATGATGGAACTAAGGACAGAAATCTGAGGGATACAGACATTTGGGGAAGAGGGAAGAATGAGGATCCACTGAAGATGCTGAGGGACCCATCAGGAAGGTAGGAGGAGATGCCGTAGAGCACAGAAATTCATAAGCCAACAATGTAGAGAAAGCTTAAGAAGAGAGAACAATAAATGGTGTTGATGATAAATAAATGTTCAGACTTAGCCATGAGAAGACTGTTAATAAGTTTGGTCAGAGCAATTCTAAAAGAGTGGAGAGGACACAACTGCTAAAATACTTATTCTTTAATAAGATTTGTTTTAAATGATATTTAAAAGGACTTACACCATTATAGCCATAAACCACATGTGATTGCTAATTTTGAAGTAGTTAAAATATTGCGTGGAAAATGTGAATTTTAAGAAGAAAAATGCATCAGGAAGTTAAATAATCATTTTAATATAAATATTTGGGGGTGACCTGTATACAAATAGCAATTAAACAACTTGGGACATAACAGCAAGTAAGCATATAAGCATATCTAAGCAATAATTATTTAGGACCCAATTCTGCCTCACTTACTCAAATTGAGTTGTAGCTTATTCTGAGAGAATATTCTTCAATGGGGCTACTCCCAGAGTAAGATACTTTTCAATGTGAGTGAGGGCAGAATTGTGCCTTCAATATTTAATGATAATTTAAAAAATTCTCCCTGTAACTGTCCTATGAAATGTCTTACTTCCTTGTATGTTGCCCTTACATTGTATACTGTATATTATGCCTGGTGTATTTTTTAGTGTCTTGTATGTTGTATTCAGTATGTGTTTAATAAATCAATCACTATCTACAGTAAATTTGTTGTTTTGTTTTAAATTAGCATGCATTTGATATTTCCTACATAGTCTGTAATTTTTGTTCATGTATTCAATAACCTAATAAAATGTAGTGATTGAGTAATAATACTAGCATTATGTCCAACTTTTCATCCAAGATTCTCAAAGCACCTTACAATCATTAGCAGCCAGATTCTACCACCACTAACTCTCATTGAGCAGCATCTTAATTCACAAGTAGCTTTTTCAATGAAACTACTCAGAGTGAAGTACCGAATGTCAGGGTAGCAGAATCTGGCCTTAAATACTTAACTGTCATAATACCCCTGTGAGGTAGAAATTATTATCCACATTTTACAACTGAGGAAACTGAGGTCCCAGTTCAGCAAAGCACTTACAAGTTTAAAGTCCCATTGACATCAAAGGGAGTTAAGCAAGTGCTGAAATGCTTTACTGAATCAGGGCTTGAAGCTGAGGAACAGAGCGTAGCAGATCAGTAGCAGACCTGGGAAAAGAACCCAGGAGGGAATACTCTGTTCCCTGAGGCATTTACTACTGGATTGCTTGACGTATGTAAAATGGTACAAATATTAATACTCATTAAGACATTATCTATAGTACCTGGACTATCACAGCAGGCAATGATTAGTCACTGAATATTGATTAAGTCCCCATAGACAGAGAATGGAGCCTCGAGTAATGAAGAAGCCAAAGGTAACATAGGAATTGAATCTTCACATGCACCGGTGTTTTAAAATTGAGTAGAGCAGCTCCAATCTCATGTTTACAGGTTTCAGAGTGGTAGCCATGTTAGTCTGTATCAGCAAAAAGAACGAGGAGTACTTGTGGCACCTTAGAGACTAACAAATTTAACAAAAGTTTGTTAGTCTCTAAGGTGCCACAAGTACTCCTCATTCTTTAATCTCATGTTTGTAACGGGGAGCCATGGAATGCACAGAGCAGGGAGAAGAGCAATAAATGGGCTTGCTCCCTACCGTGTTTCCCCGAAAATAAGACAGTGTCTTATATTAATTTTTGCTCCCAAAGATGCGCTAGGTCTTATTTTCAGGGGAGGTCTTATTTTTCCTGGAGCTTCGGGGCCTTATATTCCGGGGTGGCCTTATTATCGGGGAGGTCTTATTTTCGGGGGATGTCTTATATTACAGCGAGAGGCAAAACTGGAAGTAGGTCTTATTTTCGGGGGATGTCTTATTTTCGGGGAAACAGGGTAGTAGCATTGGGACTGGAAAGGCCTGAGTTAGGCCATGTCTACATTAGTACTTATCAGAGGGGTAGCTGTGTTAGTCTGAATCTGTAAAAAGCAACAGAGGGTCCTGTGGCACCTTTAAGATTAACAGAAGTATTGGAGCATAAGCTTTCGTGGGTGAATGCCCATCTTAAAGGTGCCACAGGACCCTCTGTTGATTAGTACTTATGTTGGCAAAACTTTTGTGTCTCAGGTGTGTGGGGGAAAAAAAATGGTCATGCCCCAAGTGACATAAATTATGCCGGCATAAGCACTTGTGTGCCCAACGCTATGTCAGCAGAAGATGCTCAGTGAAATGGTTTTATTATGCGGACGGGAGAGCTCTCTCCCGTGGACAAAATGCGGCTACACAAGCGCTCTTACCGCAGCACAGCTGTATCGATACAGGTGTGCCACTGCAAGCTTGTTAGTGCAGACATGGACCCAGTGCACTCACAGAGTACACTAATTATTCTGGAACAAAGTGACATTTATGCCAGAGTAGAGTGTCCACAGGGGGACCTGTTCCGGAATAGCTACTGCTCAACCCGCTTACTCCGCAGTAACCATTCTGGTCAATTTCCCTATGTGGCCAAGCCCTGAGTGGGTCAATCTCACTGCAGGGGGCAGGGGATCTCAACCTCTGACTACACAGCGGGGAGGGAGGCTGTGGGACAGAGCCAGACATCTCCCCCGCCCCCACAGCAGGCAGTGTCTGTGTGAGCCGGAGCAATCCCCGGCCTGGGCCTGTGTGTGTGGGGGGGGGTGTGTGCGCACATGTGCCCAGGGAGGAGGAGGAGCAGCGGGGGGAGCTGAAGGGAGGGGGTTGGGAGAAAGCTGGCGGCGTGGGTCTGGGCCAGGAATGGGGAGGGGACTGGGGCGGGGAGCAGGGGGAGATACGGGGCGGATGGGGGCTGGGAGGGAAGGGGGGGATCGGGGGACACAGGGAGGGAGGGCATGAGGGAGGGGCGGGGCCTGCGAGGGGAGCGGCTTCCCTCCTCCCTGTTGTTTGTTAATGGGCGGGGCCAGCCATCCCCGCCGCCTGCCCCGTTCGTTGGGGAGAGTCCATTGAACGCGGCGAGAAGGGGGGGAGCGGCAGGCTCCGCGGTGTAGTTGAACGCAGGCGCTCGGCCCTGGTTCC
This sequence comes from Terrapene triunguis, assembly GCF_002925995.2. Classification (NCBI taxonomy): domain Eukaryota; kingdom Metazoa; phylum Chordata; order Testudines; family Emydidae; genus Terrapene; species Terrapene triunguis. The sequence goes on along the minus strand of NW_020664462.1, from coordinate 15,162,252 downwards.
GGGAGAGCCCGTGCCCGGAGGCGCAGCCGGCGGAGTCCGTGGCAGCCGGGGACGCTGATCGGACCGCTCGGCTCAGTCTCCCCCCCGGGTCCCGGCAGGGGATGGTGCCTTCCGCAGCGCGCGCCTGGCTCCCGCGGTTCGGCTGCTCTGACGGGGGAGGGGACGTGAGCGCCGGGCTGGCCCCAGGGAGCGCGGGCCGCGGCTCCGCACGGACGGGACCATGTCGGCGGGCGGGGAGGAGCTGAAAGTGCCCGAGGAGATGTTCAAAGATGTCAAGTTCTTCGCTGTGGGAGACATCGACCCCAAGGTACCGGGTTACCCCCCCCCCCGCTGGGTACTGTGGGTTCTTCCACCGCTTCCCCGCGCGGCTCGCGCCGGTGACAGCCGTGGAAGCTCGCGCCGCTTTAAAGCTCGCGCCGCGCAAAGGTGGGGGGTGGGGAGGTACTCGCGCTCTCTCTGAGGGGGGTGCGAGCGAATGGGCTGCAGCCTCTGTGTACCCCCGCGGCTCAGAACCGGCCGCCCTGCTGCGCAGGCCCCACAGCAGCCTGCGCGGAGCTGCCGGGCCCGGGCCGGGGGAGAGGGACTTCCTGCGCAACAGGGAGGCGGGCCGGGAGCCAGTGCCCCAAGTAGCTGGGACAGCGCTGACCCCGGCCCAGGCCCCTTCCGACGGCGCCAGCCCGCGGGCTCGGCCTCCCCGTCAGCCCCCTCCCCACTCTCTGGGCGAGCCCGTGGGTACAGACTCCCCCACAGCCCTCCCCTCCCTGGGGCCAGCCTGTAGCCACGGCCCCCCTGACAGCCTCCTTTCCCTCTGCCCCTCCCCGGGCCAGCTCGTGGGCACTGACCCCGCTGACAGGCAGCCTCCCCCCGGGCCCATCACCAGGCGGCCAATGCAGACCCCACTGAGGGACCCGTCCTCCCCGTGCCCGGTTCCAGGGCACAGCCACTCACCTCTCCCTATATGCTTAGCGCCAGCCTGCAGGCACTGACCCCATTGACAGACCCTTCCGACCAGGTCCAAGCCATGGGCACTGACTGCTCCGTCTCTTCCATGCCCAACTCCAGGTTGCAGGCATTGACCCCACTGACATGCCCCCTTCACCACCCCTATGCCAAATTCCAAGCTATGGGCACTGACCCCACTGATAATCCCCCCGCCCCCCAAGCACCTGACCATGGGCACTGACCCCAGTGACAGCTCTCTCCCCAGCTCCAGAACATACTGGTCATATTTGCTTTTATGCAGAAAGTTAGCTTGTGGGGGATGGAGAACATACCGACAACATTGTCATTGTGTTCTTGGATTTATAATTAATACACTTAAAAATGTGTGGACTAGGCATGTGATCAGCCTACTTAGTTACTATGTTTGCACATAACTTTGTTAAAACAGGCAGTTATTACTTTTTTTGCATGGGGAAAAATGTGTTTTGGGGGCTTTTTAGACTTGTTATAGTTTCATATGATAAACTTGAAGCATTCATCTCTGAAAGTATTAAAATTGTATAAAAAAAACCTATTGTAACTAACTGCTGGAGTTGATTAAAAACTTTTCTCTACTTTTTAAAGTAAATCAGAATATTCTTGCAGTCTAACTTGTTCACAAAGTTTTGGCTGATTGTCAGTAAGTAGCACACAAGGCCCCAGTCAGACCATTCTAAGAAATCACAAACATTCCAGGATTGAAAATAAAACAGAACTTGAAGTGCCACCTGCAGGGATACATGCTGAGGGATGGTGGGGAGGGGGTGTTGTTGTCAGGGCATGAAGTTTCTTAATGGTAGGGTGCACTTGCATCAGAGACAGAATAAAAAAATGGCAGAGTTTTCAGAGACAGTTTACCTAGATTTGTTTTGTTTTTGTAGTTATACTATTAAACACAAAAAAGTGTTTTTATTATTAAAGTAGAAAACTAAAGCACTCAAAAGATAGGAAATGCCAGAATTAATGTTGTCTGTGCAACCTTAATTCAGCCCCCTTGTGCATATGCATTATGAGAAGTTTTTAATTATATGATTATGTATTATTTTTCCCATGAGAAAACCCTGCCTCATTCCTTGCAAGTATGGATGTTGCTTACTTAATGAAAACAACAAGGAGTCCGGTGGCACTTTAAAGACTAACAGATTTATTTGGGCATAAGCTTTTGTGGGTAAAAACCTCACTTCTTCAGATGCACTTAATGAGCGGCTATTCAGTATTTTGTTTTATCCTCAATGTTCAATGTGTGTAACCCCATGCCTTATTTACTGCACACTATTCAAACTCCGCTGTGGAGACAGAATTATTAGTTTTCTCAAGGGTATTTCTGTGGTGCCTCTCACTATAGTATTAAAGTGCTTCACAAACATATATTAATTAAATCTTCACAACGCTGCTGTGAGGTGGGGGCGGATTTATTCCCATTTTACAAATGCAGTCTTAATTTTGTCTTTTCCTAACTTTTGAGTGCTTGACTTCGCAATCTTAATGGTATTTCAATATAGCTTTTTATGTGTAACTTTCTAGGTTTTTAAAAAAGCAAACTAAAAAATAGAAATTCCAACATGTGCTATTATATTGACACCCACAGTGGTTATCAGCAGGGTTGGAACCTTTTAGATCCAGTGAAGAGATCTCTGCTGTGTTTGTCATCCTCTGTGTGGACCAACACCTTTGCCAGTTGGTTTCATAGATATTTGCTGACAACAGAGGAATGGTTAGCCTCAGCAATCATGAGTTCGAGTCCAGCCTGTGGAGGGGAATGTACCCTACCAGGCATAGACTCTCTGGCAATTTGTCCCAAGCATGAGCCCTTCTACCCTGTCCCTCTTTTCAGTCCCAATCTTCCTTTTTCAGGCTTCTCATCACAGTCTCTCCCCATTCCCACACCTTGTTCCCATTCCCCTCTTTCAGCTCCTCATCTGATCTGTCTCTCCCATCTTCCCACTCCTGCCCCCTGCTCCTTGTCCCAAATCTCTTTACCCAGCCAGTCATAGTTCTCCCCTCACATCCTAGCTCCTTGTCAGATCTGTCTCCTCGTCCCATCCTTGTACACACTGGTTCTACTCTGCTCTCAGCTCCTTGTCCAATCTCAGTGAACACCCCACTTCCACCAGCAATGTGGCTCTCTGTCCCAGTCCTCCTCCAACATATCCCTTACCAGCTCTCCACCTCAGTCTGCTTGCCCAACCAGTTTCAGCCTTCTCTTCCCCTCCAGCTCCCAGTCTCAGCAGACTCCTTGTCCCAGTGTATTCATTTCCATCTCCCCTGGTTCAGCTTTTGTCTCCCCTGCATTTGAATCAGACAGCTTCCCTCTCTGTGTTGCCTGGATGCCAGCAGAGGGATGTCACTGAGAGCACAAGAGAGACAGGCTCCCTGCTTTCTAACTTCCAGTGCTCTGCCCTACTCCAGCCCAGAGTCACAGGGAGCAGCAAGTACAGGGAAAGTTTGCTTTGCCCCTGTAGTCCTGGTCTGGAGCATGTTCAGTTGTCCTGTGGGGATGGCATATGTGCAGTCTGGTCACATGTAAGAGCTGGGATGGGCTCGAGCATGCTTAGTGAGGAAATAATTTTCAAAGATTTTAGCTGCCAAACTCTTAACAAGTCTCTACTTAGCATATGCCAACTGACATATGTCAAAGGCTTATAGCAGCCATATTTCATAGATTCATAGATTCTAGGACTGGAAGGGACCTCGAGAGGTCATCGAGTCCAGTCCCCTGCCCGCATGGCAGGACCAAATACTGTCTAGACCATCCCTGATAGACATTTATCTAACCTACTCTTAAATATCTCCAGAGATGGAGATTCCACAACCTCCCTAGGCAATTTATTCCAGTGTTTAACCACCCTGACAGTTAGGAACTTTTTCCTAATGTCCAACCTAGACCTCCCTTGATGCAGTTTAAGCCCATTGCTTCTTGTTCTATCCTCAGAGGCTAAGGTGAACAAGTTTTCTCCCTCCTCCTTATGACACCCTTTTAGATACCTGAAAACTGCTATCATGTCCCCTCTCAGTCTTCTCTTTTCCAAACTAAACAAACCCAATTCTTTCAGCCTTCCTTCATAGGTCATGTTCTCAAGACCTTTAATCATTCTTGTTGCTCTTCTCTGGACCCTTTCCAATTTCTCCACATCTTTCTTGAAATGCCGTGCCCAGAACTGGACACAATACTCCAGCTGAGGCCTAACCAGAGCAGAGTAGAGCAGAAGAATGACTTCTCGTGTCTTGCTCACAACACACCTGTTAATACATCCCAGAATCATGTTTGCTTTTTTTGCAACAGCATCACACTGTTGACTCATATTTAGCTTGTGGTCCACTATAACCCCTAGATCCCTTTCTGCCGTACTCCTTCCTAGACAGTCTCTTCCCATTCTGTATGTGTGAAACTGATTTTTCCTTCCTAAGTGGAGCACTTTGCATTTGTCTTTGTTAAACTTCATCCTGTTTAACTCAGACCATTTCTCCAATTTGTCCAGATCATTTTGAATTATGACCCTGTCCTCCAAAGCAGTTGCTATCCCTCCCAGTTTGGTATCATCCGCAAACTTAATAAGCATACTTTCTATGCCAATATCTAAGTCGTTAATGAAGATATTGAACAGAGCCGGTCCCAAAACAGACCCCTGCGGAACCCCACTCGTTATGCCTTTCCAGCAGGATTGGGAACCATTAATAACAACTCTCTGAGTACGGTTATCCAGCCAGTTATGCACCCACCTTATAGTAGCCCCATCTAAATTGTATTTGCCCAGTTTGTCGATAAGAATATCATGCGAGACCGTATCAAATGCCTTACTAAAGTCTAGGTATACCACATCCACAGCTTCTCCCTTATCCACAAGACTCGTTATCCTATCGAAGAAAGCTATCAGATTGGTTTGACATGATTTGTTCTTTACAAATCCATGCTGGCTGTTCCCTATCACCTTACCACCTTCCAAGTGTTTGCAGATGATTTCCTTAATTACTTGCTCCATTATCTTCCCTGGCACAGAAGTTAAACTAACTGGTCTGTAGTTTCCTGGGTTGTTTTTATTTCCCTTTTTATAGATGGGCACTATATTTGCCCTTTTCCAGTCTTCTGGAATCTCTCCCGTCTCCCATGATTTTCCAAAGATAATAGCTAGAGGCTCAGATACCTCCTCTATTAGCTCCTTGAGTATTCTAGGATGCATTTCATCAGGCCCTGGTGACTTGCAGGCATCTAACTTTTCTAAGTGATTTTTAACTTGTTCTTTTTTTATTTTATCTGCTAAACCTACCCCCTTCCCATTAGCATTCACTATGTTAGGCATTCCTTCAGACTTCTCGGTGAAGACCGAAACAAAGAAGTCATTAAGCATCTCTGCCATTTCCAAGTTTCCTGTTACTGTTTCTCCCTCTTCACTAAGCAGTGGGCCTACCCTGTCTTTGGTCTTCCTCTTGCTTCTAATGTATTGATAAAAAGTCTTCTTGTTTCCCTTTATTCCCGTAGCTAGTCTGAGCTCATTTTGTGCCTTTGCCTTTCTAAGTGGATTTTTATGAAAATGGCAAAACCACATCCCTGATACAGAGGCCACGTCGTCCCAAATTTCAAGTCCTTGCTCCAAAGCATCGGGACACTAGAGTGGTTCAAATAAAAGGTTGCCAGAATTTTTTAACATGAACAAAGAATGTATTAGTTACTAGTCTGGTTCTTGTAAACGGCTAAATTGTTTTGGGACCATTGCTGTTCAACATTCATAAACGATCTGGAAAAGGGGATAAAAGGTGAAGTGTCAAAGTTTTCAGATGATGGAAAATTACTCAAGATAGTTAACTCCAGTGGTTCTCAAATTGTGGGTTGGGACCCCAAAGTGGGCAATGACCCCATTTTAATGGGGGCGCCAGGGCTGGCTTAGACTTGCTGGGACCCAGGACCAAAGCCCAAGGGCTTCAGCCCTGGGCATCGGGACTCAGGTTACAGGCCCCCTACCTGAGGCTGAAGTCCTTGGGCTTCGGCTTTGCCCCCCCCCACCCCCAGGGGCTTGGGCTGGCTCAGGCTTCAGTCCCCCCTCCTGGGGTTGCGTAGTAATTTTTATTGTCCAAAGGGGGTTGCAGTGCAATGAAATTTGAGAACCCCTGGTTAAGTCCAAAGCACACTGTGAAGAGTTACAAAGGGATCTCACAAAACTGGGTGACTGGGCAACAAAATGGCAGATGAATTTCATTGGTGATAAATGCGAAGTAATGCATATTGGAAAACATCCCAACTATACATACAAAATGATGGGGTCTCACTATTACCACTCAAGAAAGAGAGCTTGGAGTCATTGTAGATAGTTCTCTGAAAACATCCACTCAGTGTGCCAAGGAAGTCAGAAAAGTTAACAGAATGTTAGGAACCAGGCAGGGGTAGATAATAAGACAAAATATTATAGTGCCACTATATAAATCCATGGTACACCCACACCTTGAATACTGCGTGCAGTTCTGGTTACCCCATCTCAGAAAAGGGTGAGGATACAGAAAAAGCCAACAAAAATGATTAGGGGTATGGAACAGCTCCCATATGAAGAGAGATGAAAAAGACTGGGACTGTTCAGTTTGAAAAAGAGATTAATAAAGGGGGATATGATAGAGGTCTCTAAAATCATGAATGGTGTAGAGAAATTGAACAGGGAAGAATTAGGGATCACCCAATTAAATTAATAGGCAGCAGGTTTAAAACATACATAAGGAAGTACTACTTTCACATGATGCACAATTTACCTGTGGAACTCATTGCCAGGGGATGTTGTGAAGGCCAAAAGTATAACTGGGCTAAAAAAAAGTTAGACAAGTTCATGTAGGATAGTTCCAAGTGGTTATAAGCCAAGATGATCAGGGATGCAACCCCATGCTCTGGATATCCCTATGCCTCTGCCTGCCAGAAGCTGGAACTAGACAACAGGACCTGTTCTATTCATTCCCTTAGAAACATCCGGCATTGGCCGCTGTCAGAAGACAGGATACTCGACTAGATGGACCATTAGTCTGACCCATTATGGTCATTCTTATGTTCTTATGAAATTTTCCAAAATGATTCAGCATGAGGCAGAAACTCAGCATGTAAAATTTCAGCCAAATGGTTAAAGTTTGGCAAAGTTATAAACAACTGAAAACAAGGTCTTTTAATGGGCAGTATTGAGCAAACTTAATGTTAGGCAGTGCTACCAGCCTTGCCTACAACGTAATTATGTTTTCTATAAGAAAACAAGAAGAGAACTAAGTGAAATATTACTTCTCCAACTCCCAAGGGTTGCTACATTAAAATTTTTCTAAAACCAAAAATTATCAAATGACCTTTGAATTTGTCTTGCTCTTTGGTTTTTAGGTTATTCAGCTTCTAAAAGCTGGGAAAGCGAAGGAGGTTTCTTATAATGCACTGGCTTCCCACATTATTTCGGAAGATGGGGACAATCCCGAGGTTGGAGAATCTCGTGAGGTCTTCGATCTCCCTGTGGTAAAGGTGAGTAACTACTGTATAACACGGTAGAAGTGTTAATATAATTGTTTTCCATTGTAATGAATTGTATTTTGGGGTTTAAAGTACCATTCATGTTCATCTGTTGTGTGAAGAAAATGGGGGAGGGGTGTCTAACCTGCTTCTAAATTTGGTGCCCACCTTATTTTCTGAATGACGGTTATATAGGATTCCAAAGCTTAGTATAACCTTTTTACCACAACTGTGCTCTCCCCCCCCCCCCCCCTTTTTTTTTTTTTTGGTTACTACCGTGTTTCCCCGAAAGTAAGACGTCCCCCGAAAATAAGACCTACTTCCAGTTTTGCCTCTCGCTGTAATATAAGGCATCCCCCGAAAATAAGACCTCCCGGATAATAAGGCCACCCCGGAATATTAGGCCCCGAAGCTCCAGGAAAAATAAGACCTCCCCTGAAAATAAGACCTAGCGCATCTTTGGGAGCAAAAATTAATATAAGACACTGTCTTATTTTCGGGGAAAGGGTAGTTGCCTGTTTGTTCTCATTGTCCTTCCCAATTTTTTTTATCACCTTCACCTTTCTTCTTCTTCCTCGGTTATCTAGGATGATGTGGTCCTAGTCACTTTACAATTATTTTGCCTGGGAAAGTCTGTCTTCAGCTGCTGGCAATAAAATACATCCGTTTCTATTATAAAAAGTAGTCTGCATATGCATTTCTTCTTCACATGCACATTTTGAGACCTGTTTTTTTTAAAAAGTAAAGCCTAGGTAGATTCCATATAAATCTCAGTGTTGCCAGTTTTTGTGATGTTATCGTGAGTCTTTTGATGTTTTTTCTTAAAGTGCTGGAGTCTTGTGAATAAACCAGAATCTCAGCTTTCATTTAAAAAAAAAAAAAAAAGTATGTTTCTTGATTTCATGTTTGTGGAAATAAGCTTGAAAATGTGAACCTAATTGTTTAAGAGCCCAAAAGTCAATATAAAGATCTTAGAATACATTATTTTAAAAATCTCATGGTTTGGGGATGAGAGGTCATGACTCATGATTTTTATTTTATTTTTTTTTAATGCTAGAAGTTGGCAATACTGAATTCTGGTGGCTCATAATATATTGTACAGTAGAACTGCAGAGTTACGAACACCAGAGTTACAAACTGACCAGTCAACCACACACCTCATTTGGAACTGGAAGTATTCAGTCAGGCAGCAGCAGAGACCCGCCCCCTCTCCCCCAAAAGGCAAATACAGTAACTCCTCGCTTAACGTTGTAGTTATATTCCTGAAAAATGCGACTTTAAGGGAAACGATGTTAAGCGAATCCAATTTCCCCATAAGAATTAATGTAAATGGGGGGGGGGGGGGTTGGGGGAATTAGGTTCCAGGGAAATTTTTTTCACCAGACAAAAAACTATATTATATATAGCTATACACACAGTATACGTTTTAAACAAACAAGTTAATACTGTTCACAGCTATAATGATTGTGAAGCGTGGTTGAGGTGGTGAAGTTAGAGGGTGGAAGAGGGAGGGATATGTCCCAGGGAATGCCTTGCTCTAAATGATGAACTAGCACTTGGTTGAGCCCTCAAGGGTTAACACGTTGTTAATGTAGCCTCTCACACAAGCAGCACGAACACAAGGGAGGGGAGACAGCATAGCAGACAGAGACACACACACCTTGTGTGTGTGGGAGAGAGAGAGAGAGATGCACACTGCCCCTTTAAGTAAGCTGATGCACTCTTAAGTGCATTGTCTTTTTAAGTGGATCAGGAAGTTGAGACAGCAGCTGCTGCCCCAGGCTCTCTCTGTTTCTCTCTGTCCATGTCCCCTCCCTGCTCTATATGGAGCAGGGGTAAGTGGGGTGCAGGAGCAGAGGGGAGGGGGCACCCTGACATTAGCCCCCTCCCACCCTCCTTCCCCCCCTGCACAGCAAGCAGGAATCTCTGGGAGCAGCTCCAAGGCAGAGGGCAGGAGCAGCACATGGCAGTGGGGGGAGGGATAGCTGCAAGTGCTAGCCTGCTGGGCGGCTGCAGCACAGGGAATTTAGGGGAGCGGGGAGCTGATGGGGGGGCTGCTGGTCCACCCTGGTTACAAGCCCCCACCAGCTAGCTGCAACGGGCTGCTCTTCTTGCAAGCAGTGGACAAAGCAGGCAGCTGCCAAACAACGTTAGAAGGGAGCATTGCACAACTTTAAACGAGCATGTTCCCTAATTGATCAGCAACATAACAATGAAACAACGTTCACTAGGACGACTTTAAGTGAGGAGTTACTGTACAGTACTGTTAAACATAAAGTACTCTCCTCCCCTCCTAAAAAAGGGGGGAAGCAGCATTTTTCTACAAAGTAAAGTTTAAAAGCTGTCTTAAGTCAATGTTCAGTTGTAAACTTTTGAAAAAACAACCATACTGTTTTGTTCAGTATTAAGAACATTTCAGAGTTACGAACAACCTCCATTCCTGAGGTGTTTGTAACTTTCAGGTTCTACTAGTACCTGGGTTTGCATGACAGTGTAGAAATACAAATAAACTAACAGGAAATAGTGGAAGTCAAAAATGAAATTCCAGTAGGAGCCGGTTTCTATTTAAACACAAATCAAACAAGTCCATTTTCTAAGATGTTTTTGGCTCTTTAGTTTAGTAATAGTGATTATAATACTTAGCTCTCTTACACTGCTTTTCATCTGTGAGATCAGTGGAAGGGGAGTATCATTTCTCCCTATCACATTCTGGGGTGCAATTCACCTGCCCTTCAACACTGGGTGCCTCGCTATGCTTTGCTGCTGTAGCTCCCAACCTGGGCCCCTAACAAACAGTATGCCGGTCACACCCTGAGCGTCTGTATAGCTGCAGCCTGCCAGCCACGCTCCAGTCACACTCTGGCTTCCACCAGCCTCGGTTACCACTTGCAGGATGACCCCAACCCACTTCCAGTCCCAAAATTTCTCCCAAACTTGTGTTCTTCACTGTCCAGCTCTCTACTGAACGGTTCAGATGTTAGAGGTCTCTTGCCCCTATAAGGGATCCGTATCCAACAGTTTGCTTTTTAACTGGAGATACCCAAAAGTTCAACTTAAATACAACACTGGATTAGTTTTGATCAAAGGTTTAAATAATTTTCTTTAACTACAAAGAGAGAGATTTTAAGTGACTACAAGTATAAGGCATTAAAGTCAGAAATGGTTAAAGAGAAATAAAGATAAAACGTTTTCTAGTAACTAAAACTTAACAAACAAGACTTAGTTCAAGGTAAAATCCTTACACATGTTCCCAGCAATGGGGCTGACCAAATTCTCAGATCAGAACCCTTCCAAATTCCGGAGTCTGGTTCCTTTGTTGTCTTAGGTGAAAGAGAGCGAGAGAGAGATAGGGAGAGAAAGAAAGTTAGAATACCTGGGGTTTTTTGCCCCTCACTTTTATAGTCTAGTCACCCTTTGAAATGCATCTTCCTGAGGATGGAGACATGGAGTCTCATGGTGAGAGGTTCCATGTTATTTGTTAAAATGCAGATTGATCTGTTCCTGCTCCCCTCCGGTGCCAAAGAATGGCCACTTGACCAGTGATGGCCAATCAGCTTTGATGACACCTGGCTAAAGGTGTTAGCTTGTCCTTTGTCTTTGAGGAACAAGTTTACTCCTCCCAGATTTGTCTGGTAAACACATTTCAGTCATAGTTTCAGCTTATGTTCATAACTTTACATGTAATGTTGCTTCTCACATTTCACCATGATATTATTGACCAGTGAGTTGTTAGATTTCAAATGATACATCACAAGGAATATGTTATGCATGATTATTACACTAATGCGTTGGGTGTAAATACAGGGTTGCATTTGGTCACACGCCCCACTTCATAGATGGGGAAACTGGCACAAAATTGTGTGACCTTGAGACACTTCCCTGCCAGTCACAGACAGAGGTGGGAAACAGACCCCAGGTTTCCAGATTCTTACCCATTCCGGTGCCAAGAGGCGGATTAGGGGTTTGTGGGGCCCTGGGCCAAAGCAAGTGGGGGGGCCCCCTGCTCCCCTTCCAATGCCAGGGAGCTGAGTTTGGGTGCGGGGGCTTCCCCCGCCCACCCAATGCTCCTGCCCCACCTGGTACTCCTGCTAGGGAGCAGGGTCAGGGCACGTGGGCTTCCCCCGCTCCCCGGCAGGAGCGCCAAGCAGGTTGGGGCACGGGGGCACCCATTTTTCTGGGGGCCCCCCAATTGGCTGGGGCCCCTGGGCACGGATTCCGTTGGCCCAGTGGCTAATCCACTACTGCAGGTGCCCTATCCACTAGACAATGCTGCCTCTCTAAGTTCTGTCTCTTCTGGTAACTCCGGGCCCCTGCTTTTGTATACAGTAGATATGGATCTGTTCAGCTGGGGCACTTGCAGATACATTGTATGCTATGGCTGATTGTTTGCATGGAATGCTCTGTGGTTTACTTCTGTATTCACAAACAAGGAGATTGCTGTCAGTCTTAGGTACAGAGGAAGGGCTTAGAAGCATTAACAGTGCTTTCCACTTCCTAATGGCTTTAATTTAAATAATTTAATTTCATGTAGTAGTACCAACTTTTTTTTTAAACATTTGTCAAGTAGAAGGGCAGGACTTTCAGCTAAACTGTTTAATCTGATCTGATAACATCATAGTGTGAGCTTGTAAATCAAGAAGATAAGCCTAAGTATGAAGAGAGAGGGAGATCAAAGGGACTAAAAGTAGTTATAGTGTGTGGCTAAAATAGGGAAAAGAAATAGAGAAAATGGAAAAGGTAAAGCTGAAAAAAGTTTAAGGAAAAACAAAATGAATCTTTGGGGGGGAGGGGGAGGGGAGAGGATTAAATCCTCAAAATAAATACATATATCTTGAATTCTACATATCTTTAAGGGAGTCTAAATATATGGTGTTTAAAGCAGGGGACTGGAAGTCAGGAAACCTGGGTTCTATTCCAATCTTTGCTGCTACCTTGCTCAGTTGAGCTGTGTTTAAAATCTAGTAATATCATGTGCAGTGTTGTGAGGATTAAGTAAATTGTTTATAAAGCACTTGGTGATCCTAAGATGAAAGGTATAGAACTGAAGAGTGGTTTTAAAATGAATACAAACAGAAATCAAACTATTATTTGTGTGTATTGCTGCAGATACTTCACTAAAAATATACTTCATTAATTTTGTCTTGCAGCCTTCCTGGGTGATTTTGTCTGTTCAGTGTGGAGCTCTTCTGCCGTATCCTTCCTATTGAGTTGTTCAAATTGTAACATACGGTATGAAAAATATGTCAAAATTAAAGTGTATATTCTGCATATTAAATGCTAAAATCTGTTGCCACAATATGGGTGCACCGTTAAAGCCAAAAAATCAGGAAATACAGAAGATAAGGCCCTGATACTGCAAGCATTTACACATGTGGTTAACCTTACTAATGCAGGTAGTCCCACTGTTACTACCTGTGGTAGTAAATGTAAACCACATGCGTACACATTTGCAGTATCAAGGTCTAAAGGTCTAATAATAGTGTCATCGCAATGCAAATAATAAATAGTAACTCAGTTACACTGCATATGTCTAGTATTATCTATACCTGTTCTTTCTGATTAAGAATGTAGCTTTATTAGTGTTTACGCTGTAAAATCTGCATCAGAAGACACTGTTTGTGCAGGTTGGCTGAGTCAATATTGCTGTATAACCATAACTTAGCGCTTCCTTGACTTTTATTTTAATTTTGCAACCTTGTCTGACCTAAGTGTTGTATTTTACAACGTATTGTATTTCCATTTAATAAAAAATGAAGAAGTGTGGGGGTGGGAGTCGCATGGATGACTTGCAAAGACAACTTCAGCATTATCCGCATTCAGTGGAACCAGTCAGGCTTTGAAGTTAAACCTTCAGTGAAGGTGAATAAAGTGGCAAGTTCCCCAGCCATTGGTTCTACTGCTGCCTTGAGACAGTTTTCTGCAAGTCTGGGTTAACTCAGTAGCAGCATGTCTCTTTATGTTGTGATGGTTGTATCTTTTGTATAAAGAGGCCAGAATTATTTCTTTTTAATGAAAGTTTTGAATTTGCAGTAATTGGCCTATGGAGCAGCCATTTCACAGATGCTCTAAATTGTTTATCCCTTTATTTATTTTTTTTAATGCCCTCAATTTGTGGCAATTCTTTTGCAGTAACTTGTTTTTGTTGCAATGAGATATGTACAGTATCTCTGCAGCAAGTTTTCCGAACAGCAGCCCATGAGTAGCTACCCCTGTGCATGTCAGATTGGATGGGGAGAACATGCAGTGTTAATGTAACAAAGAGTGATAGGCCTTAATTAGGCATTGCAGAAATAGTTAGCAGATGCTTGATTTAGTATGTCCAAGAGTGATTTTTTTTAAAATCACTTTATTTTGCCAAGTTTTTAAAAACTTGTTCATGGACATACTTGCTTGTGAAGGCTATTAGCATGGCAAGTTTCAAAACTGAGCCATTTGTGAATTATTTGTGAGGAAGGGAAAAGTGGTACATTCTTTTAAAATGGGGGGAAAAGTGAGGATTTTTTTTACTTTTTTCAGAGTTTACACTTTCAAAACAAATAATCTTTCAGCAGAGGCAAAGTATGGAAATTTCAGCCAAATAAGTGAATTTCTAAAGATATGAACATATAAAAATGGTGGTATAATTTATCTGTAATGATTATTGCCAGGCCTCCCCAAACAGCCAGGCGTGGCCCTGCCTATGCCCCACCCCCAGACCCCTCCTGCCAGTTCCCCTGACTCTGTACCGTGGCCCGGGCTGGGGCTGGCGCTGGGGCCGCACTGCCCACCCGGTGCTCCAGGGCTGGGGCTGTGCCACCCGCCCTCCCGGCACTCTGGGGCGGGGCTTTGGGTGGAAAGGGCAGGACTAGGTGCTAGGCTCCCACAGCCAGTGGTTCACGCACTGCCCATGTTGCCAGGTGATTTCTTTAATAGCATTCATAACACTGGAGCATGTGATAGTGCATTCCCCATGCTATGTTACTTCTATGTACTATTTATTTAAGGTGTAGTTTTTTAAAATTTTAGTGTATTTTTCAGTTTGTAGCGATGCCATCCTTAGATGTTATTTTAGTTGAAGGCCACAGGCTACTTAACATTTTGGCTTTTCTGCTAAGCCAAAGATTGAATGGACGTGGACGCTAAGGCCTTGTCTACACTACGGGGGGGAGATCGATCTAAGGCCGTGGCTACACTCGAAACTTCAAAGCGCTGCCGCGGGTAATCGCTTTGTGAAAAGGAAGGATTTGCATATTGGCAGAGCAGTGTGGGAAAGCCATGCAGCTCCTGCCGATACAGCACAGTCTTTAGGACATCAATTCAGAATTTTTTACAATCTCTACATTAAATAAAACAAAAACTGCAAGGTGTGGAGACACAAGTAACCAGAAAAATACCATGTTATCATTATCATTTCTGGATGTTGGTGGCCAAATTTTCAGACAGGTCTCTACACTTGTGCATAAGCAGTCTGCATTTGCACAGAGAAACCAGGTAGTTGCCTACCTCACCAGTTTGTTTGTGCATAGCCTGTTTGTGTCCAGGGATGCAGATTGGGTAATGAAGCAACCTTATTGCAAGGGTGAAGTTTGAAGCTTGTTTGAAAATTTGGTCCTAGGAGACCCTTTATAACAGACAGTGATTCAGGCTGATGCTTCCCTTCTGTGAGAATTGCCTGGCAGATGAGCTCAGAATCTTGTGTTACCTTTTCTTCCCTTTGTACCAGATTCAGGTATAAAAGGATAGAGTTCTTTTTGACTGCCAAAGATGCAGTGAGCTTTTTCTGCCCTTTGAATGTTCAAAAGGGCTTGAAATACTTACCAGATAGCTGCTAGAAAACTACTAGCCAGTAGACTATAGCTACTTGCCAGAAGCTGATAAGAAAGTTGAGAGCTGTTGAGGGTGCACCCCTTATGGGTCCAGGGGAAGCTGCTAGAAAGTGTGAGGAGGGATAATCTGAAAACATCCCATGATAGGATTTTTAGAAGTGCTCAGTATTGGCCTTACTACTTCCACGACTTCACTGGCAGCAGAATTAGGCCAACACTTAATCACTTTTGAAATTCCACCTTCAATGCTCTATTGCAGAGTTTGTTTACTTATTCAGAGACCGCAAGAGCATGTCCTGTATGGGGAGTATCATGTCCTGTATCTGTCCCTGCGGGGCCCTATATTTTATGTCATTCTTGACTTGTCTGATAAGTTCTTTTGGAGCTTGTCGTCTGCATGCTGAAGTCCACAGCTCCATTACAATTGGTATTTCAGTCTGTTTGCAGAGTAGGGGCAGAACAGACCTGTCAGAGACTGGTAGCAGGGAAATGCCCTGCCTTCTGAAGTTCCTTCCATTTTCTTTTTTGCCTCCCCAGCAACAGGTGGCTCAACCAGATCCCCTGGCTGCAGAGCTTTTCTGAGGAAAATTACAGAATTAATTTCAAATTTTGAGACTAACAATTTAGTTCATTACACTAGATTAGTGTCCCAGGGCTGCATTTTACTTTTTGGGAGCTTCTCCTGAACTCCCCTTACCCTTCTGAGGTTTTTCCAGCATCTATAGGAATATGTATAGCTTTCATCAAATGTGGTCACAGGACAATGTCCAAAGGGCAGACCCTATGGAGCTACACAAGAATTACAGGAACAATTTTATCTGGTTCCCAGTCTCAGCAACCCATGCAAAGGCCATCGCATGAATTCAGTCATCAGTCATGCTCATCTGGTGATGGATTGCAGCCTGCTCCTCATCCTATTTTTAGCTTCAGAGAACCAGGGAGAAGCAGAGCAGGGCCCTGTCTGAGGCATCTAAAGGAGGTTTGTCTTTAGAGCATTCCCATTTTACCATCTTCAGACAATTCTTTATGTTTTGCAGATGAACCACAGCCTTTTTCTTTTCCCAACTTCGATCATTTTCATTTGATGTTACAATGTGCTCCCTACGGACTCTCTCCAGGATCATGGTATCAGTAATACTGGATTTAGGGAAGAAGGAAATTTGCTTATCTTTTTCTAGACAATTTTTCTGATCAGGGATCTGTACAAAGAGAAAGCTGAAGCAAACACACCGAGTGATACGGTTCCTGGAGTTCAGGACAAACACACGCATATGGTAGCAAGGAAGTCAGTCATTGTCTGGGGATGAGGATAAATACTATCAAGTACAAGGTTTCATCTTAGAAGAATAACAGAAGATGAAGATGGCCATAATGGAAAGCAAGTAGTATCAGAAACAAAAATCCAATTCTTATTGGAGCCTATTATGAATTTTGAACTCATTCACAGGCATGCTTCTGTGTTCTAAAGTGTATATGATACCTGGAAATACTGGATAGATATCTCCTCTGCCTCTTACCCAATCTTATCTGTTTTCAGAGATCTAGTGCCAGTTGTATATTCTCTGCCTTTTTTGGCGGTTCTCCTGATTCTTTTCAGGGAAGGTTCCAGAAAGAGAATACAGCATCCACCAGCTAGAACACAGTGATTAATTGAGGTCTCAGAGCACTGTTCCTTCCATAGATAACAGACTTGTCCTGTTAAATATCAAAGTCCAGTCCTTATGAGCACTGACAGTCTCAGGGCAGAGTAGTCACGTCTCCTATACAATATCGAGATCCGCTAGACTGCCACATAGCCGTCAATACATAACTTCACCAAATTCTGCATATTGGTCATCCAGTCTTAGTGAATGCCATTTCCTTAGTTTTGGCAGGAGTCTTTTCCATGCTTACTGCCCAGTGGAAGATGGAGGATATAATATATGCACTACCTCATTTTGGATATCCATATTAAAAGGATTGCCCTGCTTCTCACCCTGGAGGCACACTGCTATAAAAATCCCATTGTAACAGTTCTGTGGACCTTGGAATGAAGAATAGAAAAATTACCTGTGATTACATAGAAAATTATTTTCTTAGAGTGACGAGGTCCCCAGATCTGGCCCATCCTGCACACAAATGGATCATACAGAATAGAGATGGCTATGGACATACAAAGATTTGGGTTTGTTGTTGTTAAGTGCAATTTACCATGCTTTGTAGTAGGAGAAACCCTTATGCTTTTTCCTGAAAATATAGTTAACACAACCTACTATTTAGGAAGGTAGATTTACATAAGAACAGCCATATTGGGTCAGACCAATGGTCCCATCTATCCCAGCATCCTGTTATCTGACAGTGGCCAATGCCAGGAGCTTCAAAGGGAACGAACAGGACAGGCAATCTTGAGTTATCCATTCCATCATCCAGTCCCAGCTCCTGGCAATCAGAGGCTAGGGACACCCAGAGCATGGGGTTGCATCCCTGACCATCTTGGCTAATAGCCATTGATGGACCTATCCTCCATGAACGTATCTAGAACAGTGTTCTAGTTTTGGCCTTCACTACATTCCCTCGCAACGAGTTCCATAGGTTGATTGTGCATTGTGTGAAGAAATATTTCCTTTTATTTTAAACCTGCTGCCAGTTAATTTCATTGGGGGGAGGCGGGGGGAACGGACGGGACAGGTTATTGTGTTATGTGGAGTAGATAATACTTCCTTATTCACTTTCTCCACACCAGTCATGATATTCTAGCCTTCTATCCTATCCCCCCTTAGTCATCTCTTTTCCAAGCTGAAAAGTCCCAGTCTTTTTAATCACTCTTCATACAGAAGCTTTTCCATACCCTTAATCATTGTTGTTGCCCTTCTCTGTACCTTTTCCAATTCTAATGTATCTCTTTTGAGATGGAGTGACTAGAACTGAAATTGAATTATCCTGGCTGTAGAAGTTATCTCAGCGGTAGGGAACTTAAGGGAGCATCTGACAAATCTGGTTCTGTCCCCAACCTGCAAGCAGGCTGACGTACACATTGTAATGGATCTGCTGTTCTTATTACTCAAAGAAAAGAAATATTCAGGTAAGCACAGATCATTTTCCCTATTTTACCATCCCGAAAAGAGGGTCAATTATACTTCCTCCCTACTAGCAGCCGAAGAGGCAGTGGGAGGAGTTTCTCTTTCTTATTGCTCTGACAGAGGGTAGGAGGCAGTCTGCACTCTTCTCCTTCTTTGCTGCTGGAAAATAACAGCTTTACATTTCCCATTCTTTCTTTTTTGTCTTCCACTCCCACTTTTCACACCTTTGTTCTGCTTCTTGTAATTTTTCTGAGAGGCAGAATGAAAAGGATCAGTTTCACTCTTGCTCTGTATACAAGTGAGATCTCCATTGAAATTCGGAAATTGCTGCTGAGTATGCTATGAGCAGCTGCTAATGCAGGGAACAGACCTCCACCAAGTAGCAGAAGATTGAACCTCTGCCTTATATTATATGTTTCTAAGCAGTATTAAAGTGAAACATACAAGAACTTTTCATTAGTCTTATTGCTGTTTGAACACTATATGTAACAGCAGTAAAACTGGTTATATTCTTGTAAATTTTAGTGTGCTGTGGCAGTCATTGACAGCTTTCCACTTGCTATGTACAGTCTTTCTTCAGTCCTTGTGGTTTAGTTATTATTTACAAGGTCCCGTATGTGTTTCTGGCACTCTATGGTAATGTAGGAATTAAAGGTGTAATCATAGAGGTGATGGCAGTTACAGTATAAGTGTGTGTATATTTATATCTATATCATCTGTATAAAATAATGTCTCAACAATGTGTTTTTTCTTAAACATGCATGTTGTGGTTAAAATTTGCATAGTGTTATTAATATGTTTATGTCCTGTGTATTCTGTGGCGCTGACTTAATTTGAAGAATTTTCCTTCTGTTGCCTGGCAGTTTCCAGCATTCTCTAATCAGTGTTTTCAAACAGAAACCAAGGCCAGGCAAAAGCTCTAGTGAGTGTATTAAAGGGGAAAAAAGTGAAGCCATGGAGGCATATGAGAGTACTACATAAAATAACTGTAAATGTTTGTTATCCTCAAAGTTCTGCTGAACGTTGTAAACATTTGAAAAAGAGCTCTTCCAGACAACCTGTTACACATTTAGCCAATAGAAATGTACAATAATGGGCATGTTATTGCCATCTTTGAATATGTTTTTTTTTTAGTATAGTACTATTAAGCTGTCTGAAAGTTCTTATAAGTTTCATTTTGATACCGCTATAAAAGAGCTAAGGCAGAATCCTCTGCTGCTTGGATGAGGTGTGGTGGTCCAGTCCCTGCCTTAGCAGCTGCTCATAGCATATTGAGCAGCAGTAGCTCAGTAAATAACTTCCAAGTGTCTCATTAGTTTCACTGGTGCCCTCAACGGTACAGAGAACAGGAGCATATCGGCAAGAAGTATACACATACTTTCTGTATAAATTTGTGAAGTAAAAATCGATTTTTAATTAGATTTTGTTGAACTTTTTACAAAAAGCACCATTTCACTGCTGTGTTTCAACTGCTCTGAAAAGACAATGGAAATCCAAAAAACGAAATCTTAGTATTGTTTATAATATTTATGATTCCCTTGCCCTTCCAAACATGGTGGGGGCGGGGGAACAAAACTAAGTCAAAATTAAGGTCCTTATTCTGTACATGCTTAACTTGACGCATACAAGTGGTCCCAATGAGTGTGTTAGTGTTTGTAGGTTCAGGAGCTAAATCATAAGAAAAACAGGAATAAAATATCAAGAAGTCAGGCAGAGTTATGTGATTGTGATCCTCCTACATGGAGGGCCCATGGTTATAAAGACAAGATATGTGTCTGAAAAATAAGTTGGTGGTTTCATGTCTTTGTTGTTTTTCTTTTTTTCTTTTAGTGGGATAGAATGTGCTGAAAAGGTTGTCCAGGAGGAGCCAGTTCACAGTGCCATTTAGGGCCCCCCCAGTAGTTCGAAGTAATCGGGATCAGTTTGACTAGTAACTTTTAAATTTGTACTGAAACTTGCAACTTGAAGAAAAAAAACCTCTCACTTTGCAGGACTAGCTTTTGTTTGTCTGTTTGTTTGATTGATTTGGCTTTTTTAATGGTCAGATCTATGCAAAGTGCTGTGCATAACATCATTAATTCTCTTCCGAAACCCCTCCAGAAATTTCCATTTTGGTTTTGTTATGTCCTTGACATCTGTTTCCCAGGGTGAATGGTTTCTCTCCAGAATCATGTCAGATCTTTTTTGGAGTCACTGCTTGTCTCTCTCAGGTGAGAATATAACCATTTTAAAGAAATATAACTTAGAATAATTACAATACATTTGTATACTTTTGTATTCTGATTCTTGTTTTCCTTATCTTTCTACATGTACCATGACTTTCTTCTTTGGTGTACCACTACCTGAGCAGCATATGACTAAATACTGAATTGGATATCACACATGGGGATCCACAGAATCATTCAACACTTAGCATAAAAGGGGAATGATTTATATGGCATTCAGCAATAAAGAGATACCATAGTATGCAGAGAGCAGCATGTAGGAATTATGTGCCTTTTACTTTTAAATTATTTGCAACTTTTTATTTTTGGGATTTTTTTGCTTGTTATCCATGCACTAAGCAGGAAAACTTTGCAGAATACCTGATCACTATGTTTATACCTATTCTTCTGTGCACTAACACTTTACTGGAGGTACCACATCTAAAATTTGAGACAGGCTAGGCTAGAGCCCTGGAAAGATGTATGCACTTACTTAACTCTGAACACGGTGAGCATTCCTATTGAAATCAGTGTGTGAACAGGTGCATTCACCTTTACAGGTTGGTGCCCTATGGTTTTAAATTGCTGCTATTGCTGGTGCTATAATGGAAAATGTTAATTTTCTGTTGCATATGAATGATTGTCCAGGTTTACCTGGCATGTCAGGCAGAATAGAATGTAATCTGTTAGAGGCAACAAGCACTTCTGATTGTCTTCATGTGTTAAATGTGGTCTCCTGGTTTTAATTCTGTTTTACTTTTTGTTAGTGCCTTTCTCCCTAACAGACACCAATACTTCAGATTTTTAAGGATGAGGATAAATTCATTTGAAGAATATTGAAGCTGGTTTTTTTTTTTTAAGGCTGCGGGTGTCTTGATCATTACAATTACATACAATGCCTAGGAATTAGGTAGCCATTGCCTTGGATAACCAACAGATTTTTGGTTGTTATTCAATAATGACATTCCCTAGGTTGGAGAATGTTGATGCAAGTAAAGTCCATAAAGCAGTCCTTTTTATTGTAAGAGGGTTTTTTTCGAGTAGCCAGTTTTGTAAGGTAATGGTTGAAGCTAAATAAATAATCTTTCATGAATGAATCTACAAAACTTGATATTGGCATTTTAGTTCTATAGTTGTTACTTGCTCCTCCCCCCCCCCCCCCCCCCCGAAAATAATACCTTATTTTCAGGTTAGCAAAAGTGAAGAACATCTCTAAAGTTTCTTTTCATTGTATGGGTTAAGGAATTGTCCTTCAGTGTTTTTTGTAAACTTTCATACTAATCCTTTATTTAAAAATGGTGGGAAGTAGAACATTAGATTGCTAAACAATATTTTACAAGCTATAATAATGCTCTTCAAGCAAAAGAAGTGTTGTTGCATAGATCTAAAAGGTTTATTTTTAACTTCCTATTAGATTTCATCTGAAGACCGAAGTGTGCTGTGGGCTTTGATTACTTTTTATGGAGGGGATTGCCAGCTGAGCCTCAATAATAAGTGTACTCATTTGATTGTGCCTGAGCCAAAGGGGGTAAGAGTTTATTACATGTACAGTCTTTCCTGGTGTAGTTCTCATTTGCTTCTGAATAATCAAACAATTTTCACCTTTCCTGAAGTTCTTTAGAGCCTCAAATTGCTTGCTGGATTTGAACAGCTGAACTGATCATGTTAATGCATTGCAGCTAATTGTCTCATATTTATTTTCCCTAAAGCTTTGAGTTTGATTAATTCAAAAGGTATCCCAGCTCCAATTTATGTATTTCTAATCTGATTTGTAGCTGCATAATAACTATTTGATGTCTAAAGTTTTTTGATAAATAACTGGCTTTACAGTTGCCTTCCTAGTTACTCATATACACTAGTCAGTAGTGCATGTGCATTAGTATATGTCCTTTATAATTACTCAGTGGCATTCCTGAAGAAAAATTACAAGGCTAGAGTAGAAATACTGTAAAAGCACATATTGATTCTATAATCTTATTACTAGACTATCACTGAAAACAGATTTGCAGTGCCTTCCATTTTGTTGACATTTTAGGGGTGTATGTGTATGGGGAGAAGAATCCAAAAGGCAACCCTAAATAACAAAATTCCCAAAGGATTTTCCTCTTGGAGGAAGATGAAGGGTTATTTTGTCCCACTAATTACTGCACCATATTGATGAAAAATACTGAGCATTTATACAGAATTTTTAATATTCAGAGCTCTTCACAAACCCTAGCTAACCTTCAGATTAATTAAGTGGTATTGCCTTTATACAGGTGGGGAAACTGAATAACAGGCTAAGGGATTTGCCAAAGATGGCACACGAAGAAAACACCGGAACTGAGTCTTATAGTGTCCTATTAGTAATGCTCTAATTATGGCAGTTCCAGTATAAGTACTTATTTCAGGTACTTACTTTTCTGGGGGAAAAAAAGTCCTAGTGTGTTTGTTCTCAAACCATAATTAAATATTAAAAAAAAATAAATAAATAAAACCCAAACCACAAAAATTTTTACTTTAGACATTTCTAGCTATCTTATCAGTGGATACAGCAAGGTTTTCTTTGGTTTTTGTTTTGTGCTTTGGTAACTTAGGCACTGATCCTGCAAGTACTTTAACAAATGCTTGACATTATGGATGTGAATAGTCTAAAAAAATTGTGAAGTTAAGCATGTGTCTGAAGGCTTGCTGAATTGGGGGTCTAAAATGTATATTTTAAACTTGTTGTGTAGATCTTTGTCAAGTTTGGAAATTTTTGATAGAGAAATAATTTTTTTATACATGTGTCAGGGTTCCCTCCCCACTCTGAACTCTGGGGTACAGATGTGGGGACCCGCATGAAAGACCCCCTAAGCTTATTTCTACCAGCTTAGGTTAAAAACTTCCCCAAGGTACAAATTCTTCCTTGTCCTTGGACAGTGTCGCTGCCTCCACGAAGTGAGTTAGACAAAGATTCAGGAAAAGGACCACTTGGAGTTCCTGTTTCCCCAAAATATCCCCCCAAGCCCCTTCACCCTCTTTCCTGGGGAGGCTTGAGAATAATATACCAACTAAATAGGTAAACAAGGTGAGTACAGACCAGATCCTTGGGTTTTTAGGATACTAAAAATCCAATCAGATTCTTAAAAACAGAACTTTATTATAAGGAAAAAAATAAAAGAAGCACCTCTGTAAAATCGGGATGGAAGGTAATTTTACAGGGTAATAAGATTTAAAACACAGACGATTCCCCTCTAGGCAGAACTTCAAAGTTACAAAAAACAGGACTAAACCTCCCTCTTAGCATAGGGAAAATTCACAAGCTAAAACAAAAGATACTCTTAAGCATTTCCTTACTATTTCTGTAATTTTAGATGTATCATTCAGTAGGAGCTGGATTACTTGTTTGGTCCCTCTCTTTGTC
The DNA here is from genome assembly GCF_002925995.2 of Terrapene triunguis. Taxonomy (NCBI): domain Eukaryota; kingdom Metazoa; phylum Chordata; order Testudines; family Emydidae; genus Terrapene; species Terrapene triunguis. Next base: position 15,138,358 of record NW_020664462.1, on the reverse strand, counting down.
TCAGAGAGAACAACAAAGAGCACACACAAAAAACAACCTCCCCCCCCCCCCCCCCCCCCCAGATTTGAAAGTATCTTCTCTCCCCATTGGTCCTTCTGGTCAGGTGCCAACTAGGTTAATGGAACTGATTAACCCCTTACAGGTAAGTGATTCTGTACCTCTGGCCAGAAGGGATTTGATGTTACTGCATACATAAAGGTTATTACCCTTCCCTTTATTTTTATGACAACATGGTTGTAAAGTACATAGTGATTCAATTTACTGCCATTACATCAACAGTGTGATTTCCCTCTCCCCCCCTCCCCCAGCTATAAAATTAATCTGGGAAATCTTTGGGTCTCTTGTGGCCTGGAGTTGGGAGAAGGTAAAGGTATTCCTGTTGATTGTGCGCGGGAATCTTAGTATTCCTCTCTCTCTTCCCCCCCTTCTCCCCACCCTCCGAAATAAATAAATAACATGCGCGATTTCAGCTTTATGCGGTTGGCAAAAACAAAAAAAAAGAGAAAAATAACTATTTTAATACTGTACCTGTAGTACGGGCGATTTCATCCGCCATTCAGCTCATTGTAATTTTGACTATACGCGGTTTTCGCTTTACGCGCTAACCGCGGAACGGAACCCCCGCGTAAGATGAGACTCGCCTGTATCAACCAGTACAGTTTAATAGCTTCCAGTACATACATAGTACTGGTATCCAAAGCATACATTGAATGATTCAGAAGCCTTGAAATGACTGATATGTCTGTTGTGACCCAAGAACCTGTTGGTGCCAGAGGGCATAGGGGATACATAGGGTTTTACAGGGATCCTCTGGGTCAGATATATGCATATTAAGTTCACCTAAGGGTGGCATGTGAGGTGTATATCAAGAGGCAGTATCCCATTGGTCGCGATGATCATTTTGAAATGTATGTAAGGATAGTATTTAAGGAGTAATTTCTCTGTACTGGAAATTATGTTCTCAAAGCCTTGAAGTTAAGGCAGGTAACCAAAAGGTGACTTGTCTTAAACAGGTTCCTTTCAAGAAGTAGCAGACACTTATTTTCCTATCTGGTCATTATATATTGTGTGTCTTATAATGGAAGCCTATTTGCTAATTAAATGATTGCAAAGCCCACAAGAGAGGGAGGCCACAAGAAAAAACAGTCAGCAGGGAATGTCCTGTGTATGAATAAGAACAAAGACTATTGTAATATGTCTAAGGCAGTGGTTCTCAACCTGCGGCCCATGGTCAGCTTGCGGTCCAGTCAGCACGCAGCTGTGGACCATGTGACATCCTCAGGGCCATACAGGTGGTATTGGATGTGACCCACATAACATATCGTGTGCCGCAGATGCGGGCCACAATGTTAATTAGGTTGAGAACCACTGGTCTAAGGGATCCAAGAAACACCCAGCATCCTTCACCAAGGAGACAAGCTGACTGTGGCTTTTCTCATGAAAAAGGGATCACAGCCTTCCTAGCTGAAAAATGCTAGAAGGACTTTGGGGGTGAACTTCTGCTCTATAAGACATGAAGTATCTATAGGTTCTAGAATGTTATATGTAACCATTTGTTTCCAGTACTTCTACTTGCTATCACTTGAATCTCTATTCTTTTGTTAAATAAAACTGTTGCTTGTATTTACTTATAAATTTGCTTGAGTGCTGTATGTTAAGAGGAGTGGTGATCTAAGTTGTAACTGAGAAGCTGGAATATACTGCTTCTTTGGGAGCAATGAATCCATGAATACTGAGAATGGCCTGTTGAACAGAGGCTGGACACTCCAGGGAGATGCTTGGAAGGCTCGGGGGTTGAAGTGTGCCTGTCTCTAACATGTGGAGAGAGAGGGGCCTGTGTAGGCCTAGGGGAGAGCTTGTGTTGCCTGTGGCTGGTTGAGTCGGGAAGCTGACCCGTGGCAGGCAAAAACAAAGCTTCTCACCCTAAGGGCAGGTGGTAGTGAGGTGTCTCACAATCCTGGTTACCCCCAGGAAGTATCACATCTACACTGTAATATCTAAGCACCAGAAACTGAGTAGAAGATTTGATTTATTTGCATTTACTTGCAAATAAACTGTATTGTATTAAAAATGTTAGGTGTGTTTAACAATTTTATTTTAGATTAAGCAAAATAAGTATTCCCTTCAGTGCCTAATATAAATATTTGTTGAACAGTTCATTTGAGAATCATCGGTGCAATAGTGAGTGAAATTAATTTTTCCCATTGTTATGTTTTCTTCAGTGTTCAGATATAACTACATTATTTTTAGTTATCAGTTTTACAGGTTACCTGATTTTTGCTCAGATTCAAAAATCTCCAGGTTCCTACCACAGACTGTCAAAGTAGGCTTCTAAAATTTGTCCACAATCTTATTAGTGTGGCATTTTATCCCATTTGTGTTTGTAGAGGGAGCTCCCTCCAGTAGATCATCTGAATAGTCAGAGGAATTATAGTACACCTCTACCCTGATATAACACCGTCCTCGGGAGCCAAAAAATCTTACTGCATTATAGGTGAAACCGCGTTATATCGAACTTGCTTTGATCCGCCGGAGTGCGCAGCCCCCCCCCCATAAATCATCAATCAACTTTGCTCCCATAAATCATCAATATTATAACTTTGACAAAATTATAAATATTGGGCCAGATTCTCATTTACACCCTTAAATTGGGTGTAAATTAAATTTAGGCCCATGTTAGGTCTCCTGTACACTACCAGAGGTGAGTAAAAGGGGCATTAGTGTAAATAAGGCCAATTGATATTTCTACACTTACATGCTATTTTTAAAAGTGTGTGTGTGTGTGTGTGTGTGTGTATATAAAAAAATTAACTTTTACCATTTTAACTAACACCATTCCCATACCTCCCTCATTCCTCTGTCTGTTCTGTTATGCCTTTCTGTGCTATAGCACGTGTTGTTTTGAACTTAAGCTTATTGGAGCAAGTATCTGCAAACTCAAACTCAAGCTCAAGCTCTGCAAGATGTACCTCTACTAGAGCTATGTAGGGCAGCTACCTGGAGTTCCTTACACACCTTCACAAGACATTACGTTTTGGTCCAGTCTTCTACCACAGATACAGCTGTAGGGACAGCAGTATTACAGTCAGTCATCACTTCTGCATCCTTGCACTCACCTCTTGTTTGACTGCTGCTTGCTAATCTCCCAGGTGTGGAATACACATAGGACCCATGACTCAAAGAAGAAATTGAAGCTACTTACTTGTAACTGGAGGTTCTTCAAGAGGTGCGGTCCCTATCTGTATTCCACTACCTGCCCTCTGACCCCTCTGCTGAGGATCATAACTGGATTTGTGGTAGGAGAAGGAACTGGGGACGACTGGTCCGCACCCCACCTTAAACCTTTGGTTCAGAGCATGAGTAGAACAACTGGGTATGTGTGGATCAATGGACACTGCTTACTAAAAGTCTCCAGACTCAGGCGCATGGTGCTCATACGTCCCCATGTGTGGAACACAGATAGGAACCACACATCTCAAAGAACCTCCAGTTTCAGGTAACTAACCTCCTTTTCTGAAGGCCTTCTCAGATCCAAGCCAGTTGGTCTCGCCTATAATTGGCGTGCGGTCTTTGAAAGCTTTGGTGGCTGAGTTGTCTGAAGATTCAGATCATTGTCTTTTGAAATCTAGAGTTCTCCCTTTGGATCTGCTCCTTCAGGGACCATCACTTCTAAAATCAGAGATTATTGTTCAGGTCCATTGAAATCTCAGTTCTGGGTTGGTGGCTCAGGGAATATTCATTATTCCAGTTGGTCTTGGGAAATGTCCTACTGAGCTCTATACCATTGATCTCTGTGTGGTCAGCACCTCCTGGTCAGTCTTAGTCAGGCTTTTCTATTTTTGTGTTTACTGCATGCTATGAAGTTCTGGCCTTACAGCCTTCTCCATAGGTTTCCATGGCTAAGGAACTTTCAATTAAATACTTAAGAGAACAGATGGAGAATAACTGTGGATCTTCTTTCCCAGCCAAATCTAAATATAGACTGGGCTTTTGGCTACAGTCACTTATTCACCTTCACAGATCTCTCTTGTTTCTGTACTTAAGAAAAATCAAGTTCCTTATGCTTTCTTAGGGAAGTATAATTCCTACCCAAAATTGACATGCTGCTGAAAGCAATCACTCATAATCTGTGGTGTTTGCAGTTCCCACAGGGATGGACACAACAAGTATTGAATAAAAATCTCCAAACTTTTTAATTGAATTGTGCTTTTATACATAATGCCCAAAACTCTGTCAGGCACTCCACAGAAACACACAAAAAGTCATTTCTATGCCTTTATCTTCCATGTAAAGATAACATAACAAAAGGGAGACAAAGAAAAAGCTGGCAGGTAGGGGTTGTGGGGATAAGGCTTACAAATATAACATGAGTTTGATTTAGAGGGTTCCACATTTACCTTTATTTTGGGCTTGTAGAGATCTTCCTGTCTCTATGTGGCGAGAGAGGGAAGTTTAAAATGAGGTGGCAGTTAGTGGGGAGAGGGGGGATGAAAGGAGGTAAGAAAGGGAAATAGAGACCAAGGAAGAAGTAGAAAGTTGGGACAGGGAGAAGGAGACCAAAGGAATGAAGAGAGAAGTTGATGGAGGAAATAGGATTGTAGGAATTGCCATACTGCACCAGACCAGTAGTCCATCTAGACCAGCATTTTATCTGTGACAGTGGCCAGAACAAAGTATTTCAGAGGAAGGGGTAAGAAACTCCATAGTGGACAGTTATGGATTAACTGATTTATACAAGCAGTATCTTCCAAATCCTCCTTAAGATTAATTTAGGTCCTGGGCATGAGAGTTTATACCCTTTCTGGTATTTAATTAATGTAAATGTAATGTTCTTGTTATCTGTACAATCCTTTTTTGAATCCTATTGAATGCTTGGCCTCTGATATCTTGTGGGGGTGAGGCCTACAGATTGTTCTCTTATCAGTTTTAAATATATGCCATTCAATTTAATTGAACATCCTCTTATTCTTGTATTATGAAAGAGAGTAAATAGAATGGAAATAGGGAGAGCATGATGGAGAGGAGAATGGTGGGCAGGGAGGTTGAGATTTACTTCAGGAATAGAATAACTTGAGGGACTGGGGGAGGTTGGGGCGCTATTTGTGTTACAGTAGCACCCAGAGGCCCAGGTTGTGCTGGGAGCTATAAAAGATATTACCCCAAAATGTCTACAGGCTAATTAATTAAAGGCAAGAGGCAGCAGGTTTGTGGGAATTGGGGTGAGGCAGGGATAATAGAAACAACAATGCATGGTTATGTAGACAAGTAATGTGCACAATTTGGAACACAGAGCTGTTCATCTGTAAAGTGACCATAGATCTGTTTGTAAAAATCTGATGTCAGGAAGCTGGCGTGGATGTGAAAGTCTGTTGTTTCTGGTGGAGGAAAAGGTGCTATAGCTTTTAGGCCAGCCTAGAATGTCTCCTGCTGGTCCTGAGCCCCAACATGAGCAATGTAAGAGGCGAAGCTGCTAAGTTAATATTTTAACAATGGCTCCCTTATAGATTTGGGTGGGAATGGACCAGGACCATGACTCTCATGACCAGGACCAGGACTCAACCATGCAATCTACCAATATGCAATACAAGCAATAGAAATGTGTAACAGACTATTGAAATGCGAGGCGCCTGTATTTTGTTATGCGTTGTGTCATTATAGATTATAATGTATTTTTAACTATACATTCAGTTTTAAAGGAAGCTTTCTCACTGTGTGAATTAAATAAATCGTTTTTTAAAAAGAGCTGGAAAAATCAGATGCTATCATTTTCAGTCGTAAGGACTCTTTACATGGACTGTAAACTGGATTTGAACTCTGGACCTTCGGATCCCTAGCACAGACCTCTAATTCTTGAGTTATCCTCAGATTTGTCACATTGGGTTTGTAAGAAAGTATGACTGAGACTTGGGCCTGCTCTGTTAGAGACCTAAGTCCTGTTCTGAGCTCTGTGTGAAGTGACCTTCTACAACTCCACAGTTAACTTATTTGTAAAATCAGTGTTGTTGGGGAGGGCTGATACTAAGGTAGGAATACAGGCCTAATAGAGAGAAATATAAACAACGAGTAGATGAGGTGAGTTTTGAATTTGTGGTCCTGGCTTCCAACCTGATGCACTTTTCTCTAGCCTGAGGCATGTGTGCCTGTGCCAGTTGGCAAACATGCTGTGCAGTAGGCAGGCTAATTCTGCTGAGGTGTGGAACTATGGCTGTTAGCCAGAATGGGCAGCGATGGTGTCCCTAGCTCTGTTTACCAGAAGCTAGAAATGGACGACTGTGCATGGATCACTTGATGATTGCCTGTTCTGTTCATTCCCTCTGAAGCACCTGGCATTAGCCACTGTCAGAAGACAGGATATTGGGCTAGATGGACCTTTGGTCTGATCCAGTATGGCTGGTCTTAGGTTCTTATGTTCTAATGACCAGCAAAATCTGGTACACTTGAAAATGACCTATCCCCCAGATAGAGCTGTTCTGGCTTCTGCTGGTGGAAGGGGAGATCTGAGAGGCTGAGGATAATATAATAGCATACTTATTAGCGTATTGTAAAGGGTAATTTAAGTGCTTTAAGCAATAGGATGTTTCCACCACTTCCCTTGGAAAGCTATTCCACTGTCTAGATTTCATTTTGAGGAATGTGTGTGTGTGTGTGTGTGTGTGTGTGTGTGTGTGTGTGTCTCTCTCTCTCTCTCTCCTTCCTTTAGTTTCATCAATGTACTCCTTTTAGGGATCCTTCAAATACCCAGGATCTTATGTCCTCTTAGTCCTCACAACTAATTCAGCTAAATCAGAACCATGGAATGAATATTTGGTGCTAGATTTTTCAAAAAGTGGCATCCATTTTGTGGTTGTAATTTTGTGGCCACTATTAGTTGAGGTACAAATTAAGTGCTTGAATATCTGAATGACTTAAATTTCTCCTGGAGTTATTTGCACCTGAGAGAGTTATTTGTGTGGTGAGATCCCATGAGGTTTGGAATGAAAATCATGTACTCTGTGTCCAATTTGTTTTTTGTACTTTGAGTCTTAAGTGAGAATGATCACAAAGGAAAAGAGGTGCCTAAATTCCTTTAATTAGCCTGCTGTTACTTAAGCCTCCCATGGAACAGGTCAAAGTGTGTCCATTGCAGCCCATCTTTGTTTTAGAAAGACTGGTAAGTATAATCTTGACAGTCTACACACCCCAGAGAATAAAGCAGACTAACTAATAGCAGCATTAAATCTGAATACGGCAACTTCCTGCACAAGTGTGACTGTCCTGCTGATTTGAACAGTTTTATTGGCCACAAACAATAGGATGTCTGTTGCTTAATTCTATGGTAGGAAGTGTGGTGTAGTTTAGAGACTCCTTATGGATTCGTCCAAAGGCTTTTATTACACATTTGGTCTCTTAGCAGTGTGGGCTTAGTTATTTTATAGGTTCACTGTGTTCTTAAAATACTTGCTAGTTTGTTTTCACATAGCAGCGCCACTTGCAGATATTGTGTCACATTATACTAAAATTAGTTCTAATGTGAATCTTAAATTTATTTTGTACGATGCCTTTAAAATACTGAGGCTCACCAAACCAAATTGTACTCTGTTTGTTTTAAATAAAATACTCTGAAAAGCAACAACTTAATGAAGGATTGTGTGTTTAAAAGCCCCACCTAGGAGGTTTAAGAGAGCCTGCAGCACATAACTGATTTTTGAATTTGTCTTTGTTTTCAGGTCCCACAAAATAATAGATCGTTGACTCCCTTTCCAAGTGATGCCCCAGCATTCCTTATGTTGGTGATGTCACAACTTCTACAGCATTGTGCTGGAGCATGGATCCAGCCTGTAGAAGGTCAGGTTTTGCATACACACGTGCACACACATATTAACTGTTTACACCTTTTGGGATTTAAAATAGTAAAATGAAAAGCTGCATCGTGTCATATGAGAAGAATACTTGATCCTCTTAGGCTAGCTGTATGATCCACTAAGGTTCCTTTGTGGCTCTGATGTCAACAGTCTAGTGGTACAGGCATCATTTGGCATGGGAGTCAGCAATCTGTGATCTAATAAGTGAGGAAAATGTTTGAAATCAGTGTTGAGTGGCCCTCTTACTTCTGGTGTTTGGGGCAGTTAGCATATTAACCTTACAGTGAGTTGATTTAAAAAAAAATCTTTCAGATTATGTTTAGGATTTTTAATATAGTTATTTTTATTTTATTTTGGTAGCATCCAAAGGTTGCAGTCAGGATCATAATCTGAATGTGCCAGGTGCTTTAAAAATACATAGAAATAGAGAGTCTCTGTCTTGAAGTGATACAGTCTGAATATATAAGACCACCAAAGAATGGAGAAAAGAAATGCAAAATATACTTTTAGCCTGAGTTTTCAAAGGAGTATAAAAATGCTAGGGACCAAACTCCCACTAGTTGAATGCCTAACTTCATCTAGGTCCCTTTTGAAAATATCTATAATGTGATCGGGGGAGGGATAGCTCAGTGGTTTGAGCATTGGCCTGCTAAACCTAGGGTTGTGAGTTCAATCCTTGAGGGGGCCATTTAGGGAACTGGGGTAAAAAAATCTGTCTGGGGATTGGTCCTGCTTTGAGCTGGGGGTTGGACTAGATGATCTCCTGAGGTCCCTTCCAACCCTGATATTCTATGATTCTATGAAAGTGCTAAATTTTTATATGTGCACGCGCACACACACAGAGCAGTTACGTCAGTGCTGGATTGCTTTTAAAGCGTAATAATCCTTGTTATATATTGGTGATTCGTTTACCTGTCTTATTAAAATGTAATGTTTAAGTTCACAGTTTAATTTGCATGAACACATTTATGCTTCAAATATTGGACTCTTCCATTAATAATAAAGTGAACATTGAGTAATTGGTATTTCCAACTTACAGACATGCCAGATTTTGGTTTTCTTCAATGTTTTCTTATGGTGATACTGATGTTAATACTTTAAAATATCAAGAGGTACAGTCTGATCAGTGTTGGTTTCACTTATCTCATGGAGATCTAGGTTCAAATTACATTTATTTCAGTTATATGTGGTCTTTTTTGATGCATTATAAATTAAACTTAATAAACTAGTTTCCAGATTTTGCACTGCACAGCTTTATAAAACATTATGGAAAACATAATGTGCTTGTCACAAGTTTGGTTTTTATCTGTTTTCCTCTTTTCCATTTAGAAGAGCCTAAACCTTCACTAGATACAGAGAAATCAAACTCTGAACAACAAAAGAAATTCTCCACTCCAAGAGAGGAGAAATATGTGTTTAACAGCTGATAGGAGTAGCTAATTAAGGAGCTGTTTTATATTATTGCAGTGCTCTGATTAAGCTTGAGAAGGCACTTGTGCTCTGAACCTGCAGTTACCTATAACTTTTTTAAAACATTTGCCTTTGGCAGTTGAAAATTCTTACACTTTCTCGCAATCCAGAGGTGAAATATTTTATTTGAAAAATGTCTTTTGCCAAGTTATGATTGGTCAAGAATGCAACTGTTTTTAAAAAATTGTTCAGATTATCATTGGGCTTTGAGAACTAAAAATGGTGCTAGTTTTTAAAATGTGGTTTTGAATTAGTTCTTAATGCAAGTCCCTTGTTTGAAGAAATTATATTGTAATTTGTTACACACTTTTATTGTGTGTGGCCATATGAAGTTTTAATTTGCTGTCTTTTTTTATTTTAAGTTAGTATCAAAATCTGATGACTAATATATGCCACCAGTGACTGTTGAGTTTTAGGGCCTGTCTACACTTGAAACACTACAATGGCACAACTGGAACTGCGCCGCTGTAGCACTTCAGTGTAGACGCTGTCTACGTCAAAGGGAAGAGTTCTCCCATCAGCATAGGTAGTCCATCTCTTCTATTGACCTAGCTCTGTCTACACCAGGGTTAAATCGACTTAACGACGCCACTCAGGGTGTGGATTTTTCACACCCCTCAGTGACATAGCTTGATCGACCTAATATTTTAGTGTAACACAGGCCACACTATGGTAAGAGAGGTTACTGGATGTTATCATCCAACAGATGGGTATATATAGAATAGTTTGGATCCTTTGGTTCTCATCCTGAGTAATTCAGCACCACTTCTCAGTAAGAATGATCTTTTATTTAAAAATGTCACTGTCACAGTTATTGACAATATTTTTAAAGCTAGTGGCATAACAAACTAATGACATGGCAGTTGTTATAGTGCATCCATAAGTGAATGAATAATTATAGGAGTTGTAGTAGGGTTGCAACTGAAAGGGTAAGAGTTGGTTGTTTGAAAGCAGTTGCCTTACCTGAGTTAATCTGTCTGATCACTTCTTTCTTGGTTCTTAGTTTGGGTTTTGTTAAAGTGTAATTTGTAAATGTTCAGTTGTTGCTGTTTTATGGATTCTGGTGTAGTCATGTGCACTATGACACCAAGGTAAAAGTTGATAGTGATGGTGTCGGCTAAGTGTATATGAAATCATATTCGGAGCTAATCTTTATTCATATCATTAGAAATAATTCAATCTTGTCTAGTTATGTGTGGGACGGGATATGTAATGCATTCTATTTATAGTCTTTTCTTATGTCTTGTCCACAGGAAAAATATGAATGCTCTTGTAAACGAGAGAGCATTAAAATTGTGACACCTGATTGGGTACTAGATTCTATATCTGATAAAGCTAAAAAAGAAGAGATATCCTATCATCCCCGTCTAATTATATATGAGGAGGAAGAGGAGGAGGAAGAAGAAGATGCAGAAAATGAAGAACAAGATTCTCAAAATGAAGCTAGTACCGATGAAAAATTATCAAGCCCAGCATCATCTCGAGACGGATCGCCTTTGGGTGACCAGGCTTTTTCACCAAAATCTATTAGTGCTGATAAAACAAAAGGGGAATTGATGTTTGATGATTCCTCAGATTCCTCTCCTGAAAAGCAAGAAAGGAATTTGAACTGGACACCAGCTGAAGTCCCACAGACAGCTGCAGCAAAGCGCAGGTTGCCTCAAGGCAAGGACTCTGGGTTAATTAATTTATGTGCCAATGTCCCACCAGTACCAGGCAATATTTTGCCTCCGGAAATCAGAGGTAATATAATGGCTTCCGTTCAAGGTACCCAAGGCTCTGAACGACCAGAAATGATGACTACGTGGAGTCCAGCAGTACGGACATTAAGAAACATTACTAATAGTGCTGATATTCAGCAGATTAATAGGCCATCAAATGTAGCTCATGTAAGTGTTGGATTTTTAATTTTCAATATTGGGCTAACATTTTAAAGAACTTTGTTTCCTTTCGAAATCCTCAAAATATGAGAAGGGGGGTAAAATATTCCCAGGTTACATAGAGATTACATACAGCTAGATTAAATTTTGCCCCAGTAGTCAACCTATTCATTAGTATTTTAGCTTCACAAAAGGAAAAATTTGTGGACTGGTGGAATATAGTGATATTACAAAAATCAGGATTTAACTCCAGCATTTGATACCAAGATTCCTATTAGGCACTTTCAGTATTGGCAGGAGCACAAAGTGATTCGCAGTCTTCAAGCTAGTTACCCTGTTTATTAAACCAAACTTTGTGTCCTTCAGTACTTTTATTCAGTGCAATAAATTACCATGTTCTATTCTCAGAAAATTTTAAAGTTGATGGTTCTCTCAAACAGCTGCAATTTGATTCCTATTGTGCGTTTGCAGTGTTTGGTACTACTGAGTAATGTTAAATTGCTATGCAGTACAGCCAAGGTACAGTTGCGAAAGTCTTAACTTATACATTCTATCTCCAGAGCAATCCACATAGTTTTGGTGTAAAATAATTATGGTTAATTTATTTATTCTAGAAAAGAATATGAAATAAGTGATCACGCATTGAAATAAACATACTACTAGATTTCAGTGAATGCATGTTGAAAGGATGGGAGTGGGGAAAGGCAGGATGCTGGTGAATTTATTTGACTCTTATAGACAGTGCATTTTATTCAGATAATTGTACTTGAATGTGCAACAGTTAGACCATGGGTTAAACTTTCAAAAGTGCCTAAGGGTATGTCTGCACTTCGGTGTAAGCCCAGGGTTAGTAGAACTCAAGTAAGCAGACCTGGGTTTGTTACCTAGGGCCTTAGCGTCTATGCTTATTTGCAATTCTGGTTCCAAAACTAGGGCTCCAGAGGCATTACATGGCATTATACAGGACTGAGTCCAATCATCCATATCCTAGACTTCCTAATGCCCTCCCAAAATGTGGCCGCTCCAGCCTTTTGCTCATGGTGCAGTGTGGGAAAACTTGACTGTCCACCAAACTTAACTATCCAGAGCACAAAGAAAGTCAGCCCATGGGATCTTGGGATACTTTTGGCAGTCTTCCAGAGTACAAGTCCAGTGGAGCTGCATCGAAACTACAAAGTGATAGGGCTTGAACCCTGGATCCCGGTTTGATTCAGGCTCGAACCCTCCACCCCGGTGGGGTCCTGGGACCCTGGGTCTCACCTTTGGGTTAGCACAATTTATGTGTAGACAGATGTGTATTTAGGCTTGAGCCTGAGTTTGAACCCTGGGCTTGCATTGCAGTGTAGACATACCCCAAGTGACATATGAGCGCACATCCCATATTCAGAAATGACTGAGTCACTCAGGAACCTAAATCACATTGAAAGCTCCCGTGTGCCTAAGTCAATTTTGAAAATGGGACAAGGGCTCCTAGGTCACTTAGGCACTTCTGAGAGTTTTGCCCCACATCTTGAAGTATAACCTGTGTTTGCTGTGTGTCCTGCAGACTATGGGACCTTTTGGATTTTGGAAATCAGTATACAGATCTCCTTGCATACTGGGGATCCTTCCAAAGCTATCCTCTCTGTGTGTGCTTATTATTATTTAATGTTTATATTATAGCCTCTAGAGGCCTCCGTGAGGTCAGGACCTGTTGGTGCAAAGTGCTGTACAAACATAGATCACATAACAGTCAGTGCCCCAAGGAGCTTACAGTTTAAAAGATATGACATAACAGGTGTATAAGAGAAACAAATGGGAAGGGATTGAGTAACAAATGTAATATTTTTTTCTGTATGATAAATCCTACCCCAGTGGTTCTCAGTCTTTCCAGACTACATATCCCTGAAGCCCAAGCCCCGCTGCGTGGGGCTGAAGTCCGAGCCCTGCCGTCTTAGGCTGAAGCTTGTAACTTAGCTTCGTCGGGCCCCCTGTGGTGTGGGGCCGCAGGCAATTGCCCTGCTTTCCATTGCCTAATGCCAACCCTGCACTTGTCACCCATTTAAACCTGTCCCGCAACCCTCAGGAGGGTCGCAGTCCCCCGAGATTGAGAAACACTGATCTAGATGAGTTGACGTACCCCCTGGAAGACCTCTGCCTACCCCCAGGGGTACAGGTACCCCTGGTTGAGGACCACTGTCCTACCCCATCCTCTCCTTTTAAGATGGGATCAGAAGGGGCCTAGGGTGTCTGACAACCTTTCCGTTGGTGGGCAGAACAGTGCATACCACATAGCATTGCCTACGCATTATCAGACAATCTGAAAAATGGAATGACCGTGCTAAATTCTCAATTGTTTTTATTTGCAAAGGTAAATTAGACCTTAGGGCAAGTTTTTGTGCGCGCTTAACTGTTGATTGCTTGAGTAAATAGACACACGTGTGTTTAGATTACTAGATGTCTCCTTGGCTTCCTGCTTGTGCCAATACCTGGCTTTCAATTGCACATGCATACACAACAATGCATGTGCAAGCAGGTCTTTTTAATCATTTGGCCTTTGAAGATACTATGCAACTTTTAAAATAGATATTTTTCCTTCCTTTGTAGCAGTAGAACAACCAAATATAACTAATGCAAATTTCACTTAAGCTTTCGTTTTAACCTATTTGTCTGTCTATGTCAAATTTTAGCTGATGTTGCTGTGTTTCACAACTGGGCCCAGTTATGCAGCCCTTATACAGAGACTACCATTGATATTAATGGGGATCTTGTGTAAGAGAGATTTTCTGTGTTTTTCTGTTTGATTTGAAAGGGAAAATCTAATGCTGGATGTGCTTTTAATTTCCCTTCCACTAGAATTCATCTGTTCCCTCTTCCCCCTGCATTCTGTACAATCTCAGAGATTTTTTTAAAAAGTGTTTATAGTAAAATTTACTGTAGTAAAGACTTTGTGCAGAAAGACATCTGAAAAGGATTTGCTTCTAGAAGAAAGGATGGTTCTGTGCTTAAGACACCAAACTGGGGCTCAGGAGATTTAGGTTCAGGCACAAGCATCCCATGCATCCGTGAAACAATTACTTAATTCCTCTGTTTCAGTTTCCCATCTGTAAAATGGGGTAATTTAGGGTTACCATACGTCCGGTTTTTCCCGGACATGTCCGGCTTTTTGGTAATCAAACCCCCGTCCGGGGGGAATCGCCAAAAAGCCAAACATGTCCGGGAAAAATACCGCCGGCTGGGCACTTCCCCTCCCGGGCTCCGGCTGCTGTGCTCCTCCCCTGACTCTTCGGCTCTGTTTAAGAGCTGAGCTGCCCGAGCGCTACCGGCTTCGGGCAGCCCCCATGCCTCCGGACCCTGAGCCGCCGGCCGGGCACTTCCCCTCCTGGGCTCCAGCTGCGCTGGGGAAGTGCCGGCTGGGGGCGCAGAGTCTGGGGGCTGCCCGGCAAACCGTGAAGCCGGTAGCGCTCGGGCAGCCCTTTTTGTGTGGCTGGGAGGGAGGAGGGGGAATGCGGGGCGCTCAGGGAAGGGGGCGGAGTTAGAGCGGGGACTTTGGGGAAGGGGCGGGGAATGGGCGGAGGGGGGGCGGGACTGGGGGTGGGAAAGGGGCGGGGCCAGGGCCCCGTGGAGTGTCCTCTTTTTTTTATTTTTTAAATATGGTAACCCTAGGTTATTGTGGTTTTGTACATAACCGGGAATTTGGGAGGACAAAATTCATTAATTTAATTCATTATCTGTTAATATGTTCAAAAACTACAAGTGATGGGCCCACATAACTGTCTCTTATGGGCAGGTCTGCACTGCCTGCTGATCAGTCCTGACACCAAATAAAGTACCAGCCCTGAGTAGTGGCATCTCTTTTAACAAGGGATGTTTGCTTTTGGCTCGTGGGAACTGTGATGGTTGCTGGCGCTCATAAACTGTCCTGCATTGACTAAGATGGCTGGTGCCATCACAGAAGGAATTTCTGTCTACTATTGTATGGGAAGATTGAAGTCAGTGAAACTCCAAAAGTGAAAATGTATTAAACAAAAATGAAAGTGGGCTTCCTGACTTTCCTTATTTTTTTTTGGACACGTCATCAGGTTTTTTCAGATGCTAAAGAACTAAACAAGAAAGCTGGGGGAACGGGATAGTTTATCATTTTAATTTACCATCTTTAAATACAATTTATTTTAGTCTTTTTTTATCAGTACATTCAGATTTTATGTAGTGAAATAGTCCAATAAACCAGAATAACAGAATATTGTTTCAGAATAACTTTTAGATTCCTCTCCATGAATATTTCGTGCTTTGAAAGACTTTTATGAAATTTGTAGATTAGTAGTTCATGGAGACTACTGTATCTTTCTGTGGCTTTTTGAAGTTGATTATTTATTAATGTTAGAAAAGTATCTGCTGTTTTCGTACACATTTTGGTATTATTGACAGTTTGCATAGTTTTTCTGTTATCTAGTACCTTTTTTTTACAAAATTAAATATATATGGTATCTGAGCTTCTGTTAAGTGTGAAGCAATCTTTTCTTAATTGTGAACTGCAAAGTAAAAAATGAAAATTAAGCCCTAGAAGTATACGACTGTTGCCATTAACATAGACAGATTAAATAAAAAAAAAACCCTCATATTTTAGCAACTTTTAGACTTTTTTGTAAAGGACATATCAGAATAGGTAGTTTCATGACATCACAACTTCCTTTGATTGTAATGCGACTGCTAGTGTTTGTGCTGTTACAGCATGATCCATTTTGGGATGCCCACAAAAAATCTTACCATATGCCATGTAGATTTTTGGAGGGAAAAAGGTGGCCTGTGCTGAATCCCCTTCCTAAACAGCCTAGACAGTTGGGACTTTCTGCACAGATTTTTGGAGTTATTTCCACTTTCATGTTTTCTTTAGAGCTTAGCTATGCCATTTATAGTGCAATTATTCCTTTAAATATGCTCTTTCCATTTTTGAATGCTGTTGTAGTGATGATGTAATAACATATAAATGAAGGATTTTGTTTACTTTGAAAGGTATGTAAAACGTAGGCATATTATATTCATTCATTTTTTAAAAAGCTAAATATTTTTCAATTTTGTTGTTTATATTTTTATATCTTAAAGGTCACAACATTAATCTTTGTTTTCTAGATCTTGCAATCCCTTTCAGCACCTACAAAAAGTTTAGAACAACAAGTAAATCATAGCCAACAGGGACATACAAACGCTGTGTTGTTTAGCCAAGTGAAATTAACTCCAGAGACACACTTATTACAACAACAACATCAAAATCAGCAGCAACAGCACCACCCTCTTTTACACCTTCAACCTCAACAACTTATGCAGTTGCAGCAGCAGCAACAGCAGCAGCAACAGCAACAACCACAGATTCCTCAACAACCTTTCCCACAGCAACAGTCTCATCAGTTTTCACAACAGCAACAGCAAGTTCAACAGCAACACCAGTTTGCACAGCAGCTACAGTTTCCACAGCAACAACTACATCCTCAACAACAACTCCACCGGCCTCAGCAGCAGCTGCAATTCCAACAGCAGCATGCCTTGCAACAGCAGTTGCATCAGTTACAACAACAACAGTTGCAGCAGCAACAATTACAGCAAATACAGCAGCAGAACCTTCAACAGCAACAACTACAGCAGCAGCAACAGCAGCAAATTCAGCAACAGCAGTTGCAACAGCAGCATTTACAGCGATTACATCAGCAACATCAACAGCAGCAAATGCAAACTCAAGCGCCGCAACATTTGACTCAAACATCTCAGCCGCTACAACATCAGGTGCCAGCCCAACAACTGCAACATCACCAGCAGCAACAGCAGCCACAGCTGCAACAACATCAGCTGTTTGGACATGATCCAGCCATAGAGAGTTAGTAATGATTGCTTTATAATCCTGAAAGTGATGGCCAATCATATGAAATGTTCGTTGGGTTAAAATTTGTTCTTGATCAAAAATATAATATACTATAAACTAGGGACTATCCAGTACTCGATGGAAGGTGAAAGCATTGAGATCTTCCTATTTTCTGGTTTGTGTTTTTCGCCACTACCATCTAAATGCATATATTGTGTTAGTCTATGTGTACTGTACATATAAAAGCAAAACACAACTTTACTTTTTGAGAAGCGGGGAGGGAAATTTTCAAAAAGAGAGAGGTTGGGGAAGAATATTCTAAAAGGCTGGGAACTAGATGGGTCATGAGAGAAATTGATATTCTATTACCATTCACATCTAGATTTCTGGTTCAGCTCCTGCCCATCCTGGTATCAGCTGGAAAGTTTTTCCATCTGACTGGTAGTGGTTTATATGAAATGAATAGCATATAATTCTTGGTTGACCTAGTTTTCATTTCACATTGGGGGAAAAAACACTTCTTGGACTGTATTGTAGAGAAGCAGGACTTCAGTGTCCAGGGTGTCCCATTCTAGAACCTTTGAGCATTAAATTCTTTAAAAAGAAAGAAAGAAAATTCAAATTTCATTTATTCCATAGCTGATAGTGGGAAATTTTAATATAACAAATGTGGTCTGAAATGGTAGCCTCCAAACTGCTTTGGTTTACAATTTTCTATTCTTTCATCTGCAAACTGTTCTAGTTCCAGAAGAATATTTCCTGTTGGGCTGTGTTTTTGCAATTGCTGATTATCCAGAACAGATGTCTGACAAACAGCTGTTAGCGACCTGGAAACGGGTAAGGTTCCACCTTATTCAAAATGTAATATGATTGATAAGTAAAATAATTAGAAAGCAAAGATTGCAAGTAATGTGATTTTAAAAACACTACAAACTTTGTGCTACACATTCCAGATGTTTTGTTATCTATCTTATGATATAAACAGTAATATTAAACTACAGAGTTAACCAGACAAAACAGGAATAGAAAATGCAACATATGCAATATTGCTCAGTTAATGCTGCTATTGGCAGCATGCTTTAGCATTTCCTGGCCTTTTGTGTTTTTAAACTTTGCAATCTTAATGTTGCATTATCATATTTTTTTTGCATTTTACATCACTATTTAAAAAATAAAGTTGTGCACATATAATAACTTCAGCAGTTAAATGGGCCTAAGTAGGCCGTGAAGCACACATCTGATGGAGGTGAATGAGATGGGAGAGGAGTGTACACCTCTCCCTCGATATAACGCTGTCGTCGGGAGCCAAAAAATCTTACCATGTTATAGGTGAAACCGCGTTATATTGAACTTGCTTTGATCCACCGGAGTGCGCAGCCCCGCCCCCCCGGAGCACTGCTTTACCACGTTACATGCGAAGTGGTGTTATATGGGGTAGCGTTATATCGGGGTAGAGGTGTATTTTCACCTATGCTGATGAATAAATATTGGCAAAACCCCAATCCTGTTCTTTTCTAATTGAGAGGAGGCTGATCTTCTCGGAGCCTCTGCTGGACAGGTTGTAGTCAAAGTTACCACATAACTGTATTTTATTATGCAAAATTCTAACAGTGAATGTTCTGTAGAGACTTTGTGTTTATTATCCAGGCTGAATTGCATGATTTTGTAAGCTAATTTTATAGCTAAGCACACCAAAAAAAAAAAAAAAAAGCCCTGCTCAATTTTCTAAAGAGTACTAATAGTTATTACATATTTGTTTTTCTAATACTTCTAAAGATGAGAATGCATCTTTCATGGTTCAGCGAAAAAGTGTAAACTACAGTCTGTTTCTTCCCCTTCATTCAAATATTAATAGTTCTTTGAGTGCTTGCTCATGTTCATTCCATATTAGCTGTGTGTGCTCGCCGCATGCACCGGTGCCGGAAGTTTTTCCCTCAGTGGTATCTGTAGGGGACCGGCTCTGGCACCCTCTGGAGTGGTACGCACATGCTGCAGTATAAGGGACGCCACTGGCTCCCCCCACCCTCAGTTCCTTCTTGCCACCAGTGACGGTTCTGTAACGTCTGCTGCTTCAGCTAGCTTTTTTCACTTTGTTCAGTGTTTCAAACTTTTCTTGTAAAATAGTTATACGTAGTTCAGTTTCCCTTACTGTGTTAGGGTTAGAGTGATTTACTTGGTTGGTCCCGAATGGGACTTAGTCTAAGTTCGGTCCTCAGGCTTTAAGCCCTGCGTTTGCTGCAAGAAATGGATGCCCATCAGCGATCCGCATAATAGTTGTTTAAGGTGTCTCAGCGAGTCGCATATCAGCGACAAGAGCCGTATCTGCAAGTCCTTCAAACCTCGGACTAAGAAGGAGAGAGACATCCGTCTCAAAGTGCTCCTAATGGAGTCAGCTCTAACTCCGACACTGGAGCAGTCGAGGTCCGACTCTGCCCCGAGCACCACAGCATCAGTGCGGAGAGCCCCACTGGCGCCTTCGATGGACTGGTGCCGATCCCCCTTCCCAGCACCTGCCAAACGGCAAAAGAAGACCGGAAGAGGAAGATCTCCTACATCCCGCAAGGGGAAGGAGAGGGTAGGAGGGGAGCCAAAGGCCCGAGGAGGGCAGCTCGATACCTCCTACCGGGAGTCGGGCCCCAGGTCAGGTCGAGCAGTCCAGCCCACCCAACCCATGCCTACCACGCTGGACAGTGACGAGGGCCTTCGTCAGTTAGAGGTCCTGTCGATGCCCGGGGCCCTGCAGGCAGCGCAGGATATCCTGGTGCTACTGGTGCCGTCCACACTGGCTACGGCGGTACCCCGGTCTGAGGGTAAACCCGCCTTGGGTCCTTTCTACAGGTCACCGTCTCAGCGGCACTGCTCCCCATCGTGGGGGATGTCCCACCAGCGCTTGCCCACGCGGAGCCACCAGGCATTGAAGGCAGAGAGGCAGACTCGGCGAAGCCCTCACCAGTGTCCGGACTCACGGCACCGCCTGCAGGACTCTGCGCACCTCGCCGGTGATCTGTCACAGGCTTATAGACATTCGCCCTTCCCAGCATCAACAGCACCAAGACCCAGCCCAGTGCTTCACCCATGGCTCGTCACCGGTGGCGGGCCCAAGACAGTTGGTCTCAGGAGCAGAGTCACCAGTTGTCGGCTCGCTGGTATGCGTCATCGCAACACAGATCCCCTAGGTCCGGAGGAAGGTCTTCCCAGAGACTGACCCACTGCAGCTCCCATTCCCACTCCAGATCCCAGTACTGGTTGAGCAGCATGAGGTGTAGATCGCTGGAACGCCGTTGCCGATCTGCCGAACACTGTCGGTCTCCAAGGACCCGCGAAAGGGACTCGTCCCGAGTGGAGAGTTCCCCTTCCAGGCACAGTGATTGGCACTGCAGCGACCAGGATCGCCGATCTACTTGCTCATGGTCACCTGAGAGCAACCACTCGGCCTCGAGCTCCGGCACCGGACAGGAGTCGTTGCTATTGTGCCAAAACCCGGCACCGGTGGTCCCCTCGATGTCGGTGGTACCGCCAACTGCCCCAGGGCCAGTGGCTGGCTGCCTGGTACCAATGTAACCCACAGGGCTTTACCCAGTCTTCACAAGGGCTCAGGGCAGTGGCAGGGGCCTTGGACAAACCATCGGCCTCGGTATCCCGCCCTGCCCCAGAGCCAGCCGTTCCTGAAACGGGAACCCCTCAGGCTCATGCGGACCCTGGGGATCAGCCAGCTGGACCACCAATGGACGTGTCAGACCCCATGGCACCAGCTTCCTCCTCATTTTCGCCTGATGAGGCAATTTTGGGGGCCCCTCACCCAGTTCCTCAGGATGATGCTAAGGCTCATCAGGAATTGTTGAAAAGAGTTGCCTCTAACTTGGGGCTCCAGGCAGAGGAGCTGAAGGAACCGTTGGACTCCCTATGCAATGTCCTCTGATCAACAACACCGGCCAGGCTCTGCCCTTCCATGAAGGGTTGTCTAAGATCACAAACACCCTGTGGCAGACACCCTCATTCCTGCCCCCCATCTCCAAGAGGGCAGAAAGAAAGTACTTTGTGCTGGTTAAGGGTTATAAGTCCTTATATACCCACCTGGCCCCAAGCTCCCTAGTAGTAGTGACCGTTAATGAGTGGGAGAGACAAGGCCAACCAGGAGCTACTCCTAAGAATAAAGACTCAAAGAGGCTGGATTTGTTCAGACACAAAGTTTATTCATCCTCCAGTTGAGGGTGGCCAACAACCAAGCCCTCTTTGGCTGCTATGGCTTCAATATGTGGCAAGCCATAGCCAAGTTTGAGGATTCGCTTCCCGAGGACACCAGGAAGGAGTTCTGGGTGATCCTCGATGAGGGCAAGGCTGCAGTCAGAGCAGCCCTGCAAGCAGCCTCGGACGCGGCAGACTCTGCGGCATGCACCATGGCCTCAGCCATCTCCATGCAGAGGGTGTCCTGGCTCCTTCTCTCAGGCTTGTCGACAGAGGCCCAG
Organism: Terrapene triunguis; assembly: GCF_002925995.2. Lineage (NCBI taxonomy): Eukaryota > Metazoa > Chordata > Testudines > Emydidae > Terrapene > Terrapene triunguis. Next base: position 15,116,868 of record NW_020664462.1, on the reverse strand, counting down.
CCATCGATCCAGGACCTTCCCTTTGATGGCCAAGTGCTGATTGTTGAGCAAACAGACAATAAATTAAACGGGTTGAAGGACTCCGTAGTACATTGAAAACCCTAGGGCTCTACATCCCTGGCCTGGCCCGTAGGCAGTTCAAGCTGCAATAGCCCTAGGGTCAAGGGAGCCAACCCAGGCAGGAGATGAGCAAAGGCTACAAACGTCGCCAGAGCCACCAACCTCCGCCCTCTACCCAATCGGGCGCCTCCCGCAACAGGCAGGGTGGCTAGCAGGTGTTTTGAGGGTGCATCTGAAGGCGACCAACCAGACTGTACCCCGGCTCCATCCTCCCTATGTTTCTCCAAGCGCCTTTCTTTTTTTTTCTCCCTGCATGGACCGCAATAACTTTGGACCGCTGGATCCTCAACTCAGTGGCCCAGGGCTATACCCTCCAGTTTCTTTCTATCTCCCCTCCCACTCCCCTTCCCTGTTCCTCTTCAGGGACCCTTCTCATGAAAGTCTCCTCACACAGGAGGTGAAGGTAGCAGTGGAAGAAGTTCCTTGCGAGTACAGGAACAAGCGGTTCTATTCCACGTACTTTCTAATCCCAAAGGCCAAAGGCGGTCTAAGACCCACCCTGGACTTGCGAGACCTCAACAAATACCTAAAGAAGTTAAAGTTCCGCATGGTCTCCCTGGCCCCCATCATCCCCTCCCTGGATCCAGGAGACTGGTGTGCTGCCCTCAACTTGTATGCGTACTTTCATATAGCGATCTTCAGAAACTTCCTGTGCTTCACAGTGGGATCGGACCACTACCTGTTTGCAGTTCTCCCTTCTGGCCTAGCGACAGCACCGAGAGTGTTTACCAAGTGCATGTCAGTGGTAGCAGTTTACCTCAGGCGTTGGGGTATTCAAATATACCCATATCTCGACGACTGGCTGGTCAAAGGCCGCTCCAGGTCTCAAGTCCAAAGGGAAATCGCGGTGCTACAGGTCATGTGCTGGTCCCTGGGCCTGTTGGTGAACGACAAGAAGTCAACGTTAGTTCCGATGCAAAGGATAGAGTTCATCGGAGCGGTGCTCGACTCCACCTGCACCAGAGCTTTCCTGCTGCAGGAGAGGTTCCAGACGATGGTGGACCTCATCGCAGGGGTCTCTGCATTCCCTCTAACCACGTCCTAGGTATGTCTGCATCTGCTGGGCCACATGGCAGCATGTATGTATGTCATCCGCCATGTAAGGCTCAGAATGCGACCCTGGCAGCAGTGGCTGGCAACTGTCTATTTCCAGCCCAAAGATCACCTGGACAAGGTCATTACCGTCCCACTGGTGATACTTGCCTCCCTGCAATGGTGGACCGATCCCAAGGCTGTCCTGGAAGGAGTTCCGTTTGGCAGCCCAAGCCACTCGGTTGAACTGATTTCGGATGCTTCGGACATCGGCTGGGGAGCGCATCTAGGCGAGCTACAGACCCAAGGGACGTGGTCCCTGGAGGAGATGACGTTGCATATAAACATCATGGAGCTCAGAGTGGTACGTTTGGCCTGCGGGGTCTTTCTACCACATCTGTCAGGCAAGGTGGTGAGAGTGGTGACGCACAATACGGCCTCGATGTTTTACATCAACAGACAAGGGGGAGCACGCTCGTCAGCTCTCTGTCAAGAGGCTTCTCCAATTGTGGGATTTCTGCATCAAGCACATGATGCACCTGGAGGCCTGTCACCTCCCCGGCATGACCAGATCGCCTCAGCAGGTCTTTTTTTCTCTCACCACGAATGGTTGCTGCATCCGGAGATAGCCCAAATGCTCTTCCAGAGGTGGCGAACTCCCCAAGTGGACCTATTCGCCACAAGACAGAACAGAAAATGTCATCAATTCTGTTTCCTCCGGGGTCTGGGCAAGGGCTCTCTCTCCGATGCCTTCCTCCTGTCATGGTCAGGGGGTCTGATATACGCATTCCCAGTGATCCCACTCATCAGCAGAGTCTTGTCAAATATAAAGAGAGACAAGGCCCAAGTCATGATGATCACCCCAATGTTTCTGTGCCAACATTGGTTCATCACGCTGATGAACCCAGCGACGACCACTCCCTGGCCCCTTCCAAGATCACGGGCACCTCCTCCACCGCAACCTCGTCTCCCTCCACTTCACAGCTTGGATGCTGCATGGTTGAACCCGGAAGAGCGGGCCTGCTCTGATGAGGTCCAGCAAGTCCTCCTGGAAAGCAGGAAGCCTTTCACCAGAGCAACCCACCTAGCGAAGTGGACGAGGTTCTCCTATTGGGTGTCTAAGCGTAACATCTCTGTCATGCTCCTCCTTACAATCTATCTTAGATTACCTGCTTCATTTTAAGAACCAGGGACTGGCCTCTTTCCATCATGGTGCACCTTGTGGCCATCTCCGCTTTCCACCCACCGATCCAAGGTCAGATGGTGTTCTTGCATGACATGTCGATCAGATTCCTGAGAGGCCTCGAGAGGCTCTTCCCGCCGATCTCGGCTCCTCTACCACAGTGGGACTTTAACTTGGTTCCTTCTAGGCTCACGGGTCTGCTCTTTGAGCCTATGGGCTCCTGCTCCCTTTCCCACCTGTCATGGAAGGTCGCTTTCCTTGTAGCGATAACATCAGCGAGACGAGTGTCGGAGATTAAAGCCCTGACATCGGAGCTGCCATATATGGTGTTCTACAAGGACAAAGTTCAACTGTGACCCCATCCGGCCTTTCTGCCGAAAGTGGAGTCTTCCTTCCATGTCAACTAGGAGATCTTCTTCCTGGTGTTTTGTCCCAAGCCGCGCACCAGTAGTGAGGAAAGGAGGCTGCATGCCCTGGACGTCAGACGTGCCTTGGTGTTATACCTGGAGTGTACCAAGCCCTTCCGCAGGTCAACCCAGCTCTTCATTGCAACAGCGGACAGGATGAAGGGCCTTTCGGTGCCCTCCCAGAGGATTTCCAACTGGATCATCTCCTGCATCCGGAGCTGTTACGACAGTGGTGGGCAACCTGTGGCCCGCAGGCCGCACGTGGCTCGTCAGGGTAATCCGCTGGCGGGCCGCGAGACAGTTTATTTACATTGACCGTCCGCAGGCACGGCCACCCGCAGTTCCCAGTGGCTGCGGTTCGCTGTTCCTGGCCAATGGGAGCTGCGGGAAACGGCGGCCAGCCCGCGCCTCTTCCCGCAGCTCCCATTGGCAAGGAACGTTGAAATGCGGCCACTGGGAACTGCGGGTGGCCGTGCCTGTGAATAGTCAATGTAAATAAACTGTCTCGCGGCCTGCCAACGGATTACCCTGATGAGCTGCGTGCGGCCCGTGTGTTGCCGGTAGCCCACCACTGTGTTACGAGCTGGCACAAGTCCCACCGCCACTAATCATGAGGGCCCATTCGACCAGAGACCAGGCGTCCATGGCGGCCTTCCTGGCGCATATTCCCATCCAGGACATTTGCAGAGCCGCAACGTGGTCTTCGGTTCACACATTCACAGCGCACTCAGCAGGCCATAGATGACGCTGGGTTCGGCAGAGCTGTGTTGCAATCTACATGTCTGTGAACTCCTACCTGCATCTGTTTGGGAGTCACCTAATATGGAACGGACATGAGCAAGCACTCAAAGAAAAAAAGCCAGTTACCTGTTCTGTAACTGGTGTTCTTCGAGATGTGTTGCTCATGTCCAATTCCATGACCCGCCCCCCCCTTCCCCACTGTCGGAGATTCCGGCAAGAAGGAATTGAGTGTGGGGGGAGCCGGCAGTGCCCCTTATACCATGGCATGTGCGCGCCACTCCAGAGGGTGCCAGAGCCAGTCCCGTATGGATACCACCGAGGGAAAAACTTCCGGCACCAATGCATGTGGCAAGCACACACAGCTATTATGGAATGGACATGAGCAACGCATCTCGAAGAACACCAGTTACGGAACAGGTAACACTGTCTTTTTTAAACTCATACAAAGAGAAGCTGTTCCCAAGTAATGCATTTTTAAATCATTATGAACAAATGCGTTTTTAAAGATGAATAAGCAAGAGAACACACTTGTCATATTGATGTATGAAAGAACTTGGCTTTGTTTGCAAAACTTACTTGCTTCTTGCAAGTATGCCATTGTTTGTTTTTTAACTTAGGCCAGCACTTAAGATGTAAAAACACTCCACTAACATTGTCTGTTAAGCAGAGGACTCCATTTGGAACTGTGGGCTGGTTAGGTTAACAAACATTTTAATTAAAAATTTGGTTTTAATGGTTTACCAGATCATTCAAGCACATGGCGGCACTGTGGACCCCACGCTTACAAGCAGATGTACGCATCTTCTCTGTGAAAGCCAAGTCAGTAATATGTATGCTCAGGTAAGCAAAATAATAACATAAGTTGGCACACGCTCATGTACTGAAGTATCATTGAAGTATGTCAGTGTTTGCAGGTTTTATTGTAAAGAATAAATAACACCCTGTGGGTCAAGTTCTTCAGTTTTCACTAACATAAAACTTCCATTGCTGTTTATGGGAATTTGTCTCAGTAAAGACTGCAAGATTTGTCACTCTATTAATAACTTCATAGCTCCAATGGGGAAAGAGGTTGACAACATATGTGAAACTGTCACAGTTATTAGATTCACAGTGTGGAGTCGCAATACAAAGAATTGGAGAAAATATGAGACCCTGCAATTTAAGACTAGAAAGTTGATTTTTAGAGTAGTTTTACATTAAATATTTACATTTTTGTCATTATTTCTTTTTTAACCTGCTGTGTGCTTGTCTTTCTGACAACTCGTGATCTGATCCCATTAATTCACCATTTTCCTTTTAAGTGGAAGTTGTTTTATAAGTAAGATTACAATGTTCAGTATTTCAGCAGATACGTGATTTGTACATACAACTGAAAATAAGTGATAAAGTGGAACCATACAGTATAAAACTTATATTCATTTTTGGAACTCCATTACTGTAAAAAAAAAATCTACCAGCTAGACTGTACTTGTACAGAAAATCCAGACCATTTTATCCTGAAATATACATACATGTTTAAATTATATAAATTGCAACTAATTTTATACCAGTAAAACCTTTGTAGGCTTCATTGGGTATTTGCCAGGAGACATGGACTGCACCTAACTTGCATTGAAACGCATACATTTTACATTCTATTTTTAATCAAAAATAAATGCACACAATCCTAATACTTGCTTCAGTGGCTCCGAGAGAAAATCAGACTGTAGACTGGCACTGTTTCTCTCAATCCAGCTTTTAATAGGCTTTATAAGAACTGGTCCTACTATTATTTTATTAATTAATGTGGAGGGGGGAGGGGTAATCAAAATTCATAAATAATTTTTAAACAACTAGTTCTGGCACCCTAAATGAAGGAAAAGCATGAATAAAGTGTAACATGCCTTTAAAATTAGTTTAATCTAGGACCGCAAACAGTAAAATGCTTACATATGGTTATTGTGTGGTGCCTGTACAAGATATGGTTGAGCGTTTCAGTTGTGCATTTCTTATCTTAACATGTTTTGGATTTCTTTTAAGTGTAACCTCCACTCTGAATTTCCTGGGTTTATAATTTTCAGTTTTGGGATAATTATAACTTGTAATATTTGTTATCCTTAGATTACTCTCAGCCGTAACTGCATCTTACCATAGTTTTTTGTCTAGGAACAGAATCCATGAATAAGATTTCAATTAATTTTTCTTATGTGGAAAGTTTGAAGAGTCTGTGTTCCGTTATTAAAATCACATGGGACAAGGAAAAGACTCATACAAATGGTAAATTTTCAAGGGACCTGGTTTTTAATTAATATTTTAACTCATAAGCTACTAATAGATTTACCTGTACTTTCTCAGAAAATTCATTCTCTACTCAAATAGTAAGTGCTGTAAGTTTGGCGAGGATATGCTCTATTTTTCATAGATTGTCTCTCTAAGTGAAGAATGGAACACGTACCTTAACTACAGAGTTCTTCGAGTAGATGCAGCCACATATTCCATTTAGGTGTGCACGCAACCAGCTCACCAGAGCCGGAAAAATTTGCCTAGCAGTACCCATAGAGGGATGGTACTGACCTCTCAGTTCATCACCTGGGGGTTGTGTTGGTTTCACATCACAATCCCCTCTCAGTTACTGAGAGCTTTCTCTGTATATGGTTGTATAGTTAGTACCCTACTTAGTGTTAGTAAGTTAGTGTAGTTAGTTGCCTTGGATGATGCCCTCACCAGGGTTCAAACACTGCTCATTGTTTTGGGGGAGGGGTAATCCCCATCAGTGATCCCCACACAAGGTGCTTGTTCTCTTTGGGTGAGGGTCATGCCAAGGAGCGGTGTTCAGTTTGTAAATTGTTCACTGAAAGGACTCAGGTGGCTAGAGACCTTCCCCTTTAAGCATCACTTCCTCGAGCAGGCCTTGAGGCCTGTTTCAGCACTGAGGGCCATGTGGCATCAGAGGTCACCCTTTGGCTTGGTGAGTAATGCCGCTCGCTGCTTTAGGGCTGGCATCTCTCCCAAGAGATGAAGAAGCCGTTTGCCCTCCTCGAGTTCGCCGAGGAAAGGGTCTCATAAGACCAGTCGGGACTGTTCCAGATTTATAGAGATTCTTCCTCTTTGTCTAAGAAGAGTATGGACCGGCACTGTGCCACTTCCGGCATATGGGATGGAGCAGTTCCTTCAAACTGCTCACTGGTTCTGCGTTAGAGGCTTGCAAGAGTTGACTCTGGTTCTGGCCCTGGGGTGTTCGTTGAGTTGGATATCAGTGCCGGCACCAGCTGTTTCCCCACCGATGGCATACCAGGCAGCAGCCCATCGGTTTCAGACTCCCCACTCTGCCTATCAGTTCTGGACTCCCCATTTATCCAGGACTTTGCTGGGGTTACAGCATCCGTGGCCTCACTGGCACCTTTTGGGCATGTTGCAGAATCTCAGGGTCCATCAGCAATACAGCGTGGTCTCTCCCTGCCACAGACTCAGAGTTGAGGCCATTGCCAGGCCCGGCACCAAGGACCTCCTTGGTACCTGTGTACCCCATAGCACTGCCATTCTCTTGGCAGCAGATCCCGTCTTCCACCTTGTCACAGCTCCTGGCACCACATGCAACCGTGATGCATTTGGCATTGTCTGTGCCAGTTCCATCATTGGCAACTGAACCTCTTTCCTACAGGGTAGCAAATGAGTTGGACTGGCTCCTTGCACCATTGGGACTAGCTCCACCACTGTCCCCAGAGACCCAGGTCTCCTTGGGATCCAGGTTGGAGTTCTCCTGCTCTCCATCGCTTGATCTGCGCCATAGACAGTTTTCGGAGCAGCATCATACTGAGACAGGCCCTGACCCAGAGCCTACTGGCCATCATCGCCCCAAGTGTATCCCCAGTGGCCTCCCTGGAATCCATGGGACGCTCCTTGGTCTCAGAGGTTGCACTCCTCATCCCATTCCAGAGCAAGATCACCAGGCATGTCGGTTCTACCAGAGGTTCTGGCATCAGTTGAGCTGTCCTCCTTGGGGCCTCCAGAGTTGTCCCATCCAGGTCTGACAGTTTGGGGGTGGGACTCATCCCTAGTGCAGCTGACTGTTTCATCGTAATCCCCTGATGATTCAGCATTATCAGGCTGCTGTTCTCCCTCCTTAAAGGCCTACCAGAACTTTTTGCATCATGTGAGTGTTACCTTGGGCATCCAGGCAGACCTCCGGCTGGCGAATACTCACAAACTACTGGATATTCTCCAGCCATCTGCCCTGGGGAGGGTAGCCCTCCCTACTAACAATGCACTCCTGGAGCCTTCAAAGGTTCTTTGGAGTACTGTGCTTCAGTGCCACCTGCGGTGAAGTGTTCAGAGAAGTGTTATTTGTACCTATGCAGGGTTTTGAGGGCTTCTGTTCCTATCCGGTCCCTAATTCCCTGGTTGTGACTGAAGTGAATGATAGGACCCGGCAGCGCAGATAAAACTCTGTTCCCAAGGACAAGGAGTCCAAGAGGCAGGACTTACTGGGTAGAAAAATCTATACCTCTTCTTCTCTGCAAACATATATTGCAAAGCAGCAGGCATTGCTGTACAAGTGTGATTTTATTAATTAGACTGCTATGTCTAAATTTGTAGACCAAGAAGCCTCCAGGGAGGATTTTCAAGCATTGATAGCTGAGGGCTCTTTGGTGGCCAAGACATCCTTGCAGGTGGCTTTGGACGTGGCAGATATATCAGTCAGAGTTATGGCCTCAGCGGTAACCAGGAGAAGGGCATCTTGGCTGAAAAATTTGGGCATTGCTACTGATGTGCAGCAGTCTACTGAGGACCTGCCTTTCATGGTCGAGTGCTTTTTTCGGATAAGACTGATGAAACCTTGCATTCGTTTAAAGACTCCAGGACTACCCGGTGCGCTCAGGGGATCTATACTCCAGCGGTGCGGCGATGCCATTTTTACAGTCAGCAGCAGCATCAACAGTGTTGTTCGTGGTGCTCATTTGGGCAGTCTTTCCCTCCCCCGGGGGAAATGGTCATAGGTACCAGAGGCAGAGGTCTTCGGGTACTGGGTTCAGTCAGTCGACTTGTCCTACCCCGGTGTCTACCAAGCATGTGTTTTGACTTTTTTGTCCAGGGTAGCAATCCACTTGTGACCTCTATGTCCCTGTCTCCCCAATTTGGAGACAGGTTGACTCATTTTCTTTATGTCTGGGGCTCGATTACCACCGACAGCTGGGTCCTCAGCACAATCAGATCAGGTTACGCCACCGAGTTCTTTTCCATCCCTTCTCTTTGCTCTTCTATCCCATCCCTCTTCAGGGACCCCTCTCGTGAGACACTGCTCCTCGAGAAGATTCAGTCTTTGGTCGCGGTGGGAGTTGTAGAGGCAGCCCCTCTGCAGCACCAGGGCCAAGGGTTTTATTTCCGTAACATTCTGGTTCCCACATTCAAAGGAGGGGTGAGACTGATTCTCAATCTCTGCAACCTCAACAGATATATCAGATATGTGAGATTCCGGATGGTCACTCTATCAACTATCCTCCTGTGTTAAATCAGAGTGACTGGTTTGCTGCTTTGGATAGGGTGACCATATTTCCCTATCCTGAATACGGGATACCTGGTAAAATTATTTGTATTCAAGCGAGTTCAATGGCAATCAGAATGATGCAGTACAAACGTTCAAATTAACATCAAGTTGACTGAGCCCCCATTAAAAAGAAATACTGCGTAGTTGGATTCTTTTTATTTATTTTCTTTTCTTTTAGGCTTTAGGGTTCACACAGGGAGGGGTCACAAACACACACACACACACACACACACACACACAGGGGGCCACCTATACACACACTTCCATTCACCTCTTTCACACGGGGTGGTGGGGGGTTGACCCACCAACCTGACCCTCCCTACCCAGTGCTCTCCGCCCTCCATGCCTGGCTGGGCTCCCGGGACGGACCCACCTCTCCTGGAATCTGATGCTACGTCTTCCCGAGGCAACACGGGGGGGGGCGCACACACAGGGTCACATTGCTGGTCAGAACAGTAGGTTAGGTTTCCTGTCAACATTCTGGAGTTTTGGGTCATTTACAATGCATGCCATGCCTTTCAAGATCATATCAGGAGCTCAGTGGTTCACATTGCAGTGGTGTTGTTTGTAACAATGTATTATGTGAACAGACAAGGAGGAGCTTGCTTGACAGTGCTGTGTCAAAAAGCAATCAGGCTGGCGGTTTGCATCAAAGAGAACATTACTCCGGTGGCTGATTGGTTACCTGGGTCCCAGATTCAACTCGCAGATCACCTCAGCAGGACTTTCTCCCTGAGTCACGAGTGGTTCTGAAGCCCAGAGTCCTGTGTTCTATCTTTGCATTTTGGGACATCTCTATGATCAATCTGTTCGCTGTGAAAGACAACTAGAAATACCATCTGTTCTCCAGGGGGCCTCAGTCCGGGCTTGCTGACCAATGCCTTTCACCTGGGCTGAGATTCGGAGTTCCTTTATGCTTTCCCTCTGATACTAATCATCCTGCAGGTAATCCTCAAACTTAAGTTGGACCATGCCAAGATCACTCTCATTGCTCTAGCATGGCTGAGGCAATGTTGGTTCTCCAACCTTCTGGTGTTGTCAGTTTGGCCTCCCGTATCTCTCCCTCTTCATTCTGACCCAGCATCATGGTCAGACCTTGTGTCCCACGCTCAGCTCTCTACTCCTCACTGTGTAGCTGATCAATGGTTAGACGAGGAGGAGGAAGAGAAGGAACACATTTTGGAGGCTGTTCAACAGATCTAACTTAATAGCAGGAAACCCTCCACCAAATTGGCCTATTTGACCAAATGAAAACTTTTTTGGTGTGATCATTGTCTCTCCAGGTTCAGCTGATGTTGAGTGGGATTCAGGATGCCTTGGAGTACTTGTTGCATCTTCAGCTCTTGCGCTCAGTTTGTTGAAGGTGATTTCAGCATTTCATCTGCCCTTCCAGGGGAGGTTGGTGTTTTTGAATGCCATGGTTCTTGAAAGGAGTCCTTCATCTCCATCTGCCAGTGAGAGAACCAGTTTCTTTGTGGGACCAGAATATGGTCTTAGCAGCTCTAATGGGACCTTCATTTGAGGCTGTGGCATCTTCTTTTCCTCTTCCGTGTCAAAAGACTGCATTCCTGGTGGCTATAACATCCACGAGGAGAGTGTGTGAGTTGCAGGTTTTGATGGCAGAGCTTCCTTACATGCAGTTCTCTAAAGACAAAGTGACTTTGTGGCCACACCTAAAGTGGTGTCTCAGTTTCACTTGCACCAATGTATTTACCTGTCTTCTGTCCCAAGCTGCATTCAATCTTGGAGGACCAGCGTCTTCATTTGCTGGATGTTAGGTGCTGTCTCTCCTTTTACCTGGAGAGGACTAAACCCCCTTCCATACTTCGCCCTTTCAGTTCATGTCATATGCAGACTGGATGAAGGGACAAGCAGTCTCTTCACAGGCAATGTGCAGGTGGATAACTTCCTGCATGAAGACTGCATATGAAATAGCATGAGCTATGCCCTCTCAAAGGGTGCAAGCTCACTCTACGAGGGCACAGGCTATGTCAATGGTGTTTAAGTGACGTTTCAGTATTGGATGTTTGAAGGTTTGCCACTTGGTCTTCTGTGCATACATTTACCAACCATTATGCCATTACTGCGGCATCCAGAGCAAATGCAAACTTTGTTAGAGCAGTCTTGCAGTCCTTGTTTAAGTGCACATACTGCAGGTACTGCTTGTGAGTCACCTAAGTGGAATACACGTCTGAATCTACTCAAAGAAGAAACAGTTACTTATTATAACTGTGGTTCTTCGAGATGTGATGCAGATGTGTATTTCACAACACACCCTCCATCCCCTCTGCATCGGAGTCTATACTCTTGATTTTTGGTGCAAAGGAACTGAGGAGTGTCGCGGCGGTGCTGCCTAGTGGAGCCAGGGGAGGGGTTACACCCATGAGGTGCAAGCGCCGCCCCCCCAGTTAGTAGTGCTAGGCAAAATTCTCTGGCTCTGGTGCTCTGGGCGTGTACACACCTAAGTAGAATACACATCTGCATCACATCTCGAAGAGCTGTCATTACAATAAGTAACAGTTTCCTTTGACCAGCTCCTCCATAATAATACATGTTTAATATTAAACGAGAAATAAAATGTATCTTCCGGAACACCCAGGTCTAGTGTTCATAGTATGTCTGAAGGAGATGTAGTGTGAAAGAGGGCACCTAAGGGGCTGGGGGAAAGAATTATATCTTCTGGGAGCTCAAAAGAGCAAAACTTGTCTTTTTAATGGGTTAAGTGGGTGTCCTAGCATGCTGTTTTTAATATAAGTTAAAGTTAGAGTAACAATTTCTAACTGTATATACATGTGTTGGTAGGCTGTGAGAGAAAGGAAGAGGTGCATCACAGCACACTGGCTGAACTCCATCTTGAAGAAGAAGAAAATGATACCACCACATCGAGCCCTTCATTTTCCAGTGGCATTCCCACCAGGAGGAAAACCATGCTCTCAGCACGTAAGAAAACCCGAAGTTAAAACAACTAGCATTTTCTTTAAAAGCTTTAATTGCACCGAGTATTGAATATTTGTTGTATTGGGACAGCATGTCAGTATCCAGTGCATATCCAGAAAATACCTAATTGACTTTTTCCAGTGGTGGAATTGGCTTCAGATACATGTAAATAAAGGATTTTCTCTTGTTTTTACCAGGTTTTAAAAGGTTTGCTGTAGCCCAAACAAACACCGCAGTTGAAATGAGTTATGTTTCCTAGGAATCCTAGCAATCCTTTCTTAGTTCAGCAGTAGCTTTCTTTGGTAGTTTGGATAGGTGTCATTTCTCACTATTGGTATGTTGACACTGCATTTTAAAATCTGTGGCAGCAAGTCTCAGAACTCAGGTTAACAGAGTTGGTCTTGCGCTATGTGGTAAATACAGCTTTGTTGATGTTCAGGCCCAGGGTGGGCTTCAGAGCCTGAGCTGCAATGTCTACATTGCTGTTTTTAGCATCATAGAAGAAGCCCAAGTCTGTAGACGTGAGCTCTGCGACTCAGTACCAGGGGTTTTAAAACACAATGTAGACATAACCTTAGACTACTTAGTTGCCAGTTCTCAGAATTAATGGCCTGATTTCAAGAGGCCTGGTAGTTTCGTCATTTTGTAACTTGGATCTTCCACACACTCAAACTTTACTCATGTTGAGTTGGGGGTGGTTGGAGAGGTTTTATTTCTTTGCTTTATGGTTTCTTAATTTCTGCTTGACATTAATTAATTTACACTCTCAATCTTTAATTCTTTTTTGTGCTTGTAAATTTGATATGTTTTGTGGATTCTTAAAATTACCCTTCTGTCCCCTTCCCTCGTCAGATGTGTGCTAGGCAGCTAATAAAGACATGGACATGGACCCTGCTCCAAATTCAGACATGATGCAACATATGAGGCTCAAAGATAGACAAATGAGGACTTGGGAGAGAAATACCAAGGATTGCAATAAGATACAGTTACAAAACAAGGCTTGCACACATCTTTGGCAATTTACTGTTCCAGGGCTTCATTATAACGATGTGGCTTTCTTTCAAAAGCGACCAAGAACAAAAATTATTTCCCAGAAAAATATATAATTCCCAAGAAGGAACTGAATTGATAGTTCAGTAGATTTAGCACAAAAGTGAGATAGGAATCCCCTGTTCTTTTTGCGGATACAGACTAACACGGCTGCTACTCTGAAACCAATAGTTATAGTACTAACTCTGACACTGAGTCCTCCTGTGGCCTTTGGCAAGTCATTCCACTGATTGGCCATAGTTTTCCCCACCTATAAAGTGGGACTAATTTGTATATTCTTCTTCCAGTGCTGGTCCCTAGGTGTATTCCACATGTGGGTATGCATGTGCACCATGCTCCTGAGTCCAAAGATTTTAACAAGGAGTGTCCATCAGCCCACACATATGCAGTAGGTCTCCTTGTGCTCCTGAGCAAGCATGTAACAGGCAGTTTGATGGATGCCCTCTTGGTTCTTTCTTACTGCCATATGGCCTCACTCAGAATCTAGTGTTCTCTTTTTCTTCAGTTTTTAGGAGAACCTGTAAATAAAATTGTAAATAGTTATTCTTCTTAGATTTGGTATAATAATAGTTTTAGTGCAGTAAGTGTAGTTTGCTTCCCTGGAGAAAGCCAAGCCTGAACAGGTGATTTACACATATAGACACAACCTCCCCAGGGACCGATGTTACTCAGTCCCCTGGGGTTCCCCATAAATGGCTCCTCCTTCTGGCACCATCAGGGACTGTGGGATCCCTATAACAGATGCCCAGGATCCACCCCGGAGTCTTTCCACTCTTCTCTTTCTTGCCAACCTCTGGATCCCTCCCTGTACGAGGAGGATATTCAACCAGAACCACAGGTACCGACAGTTCTGACAGGAATCTCCTCCTCCTCCCCAGGTGAGGCGGTCTCTCCTTTTTCTCCAACCCCACTGAACAACCATAGGGAATACCAGGAATTGCTGCAAAGAGTGGCTAACAATCCCCAAATACCTCTAGAGGAAGTTCAAGACCCACACCCCTGATGGCTGAACATTCTGCAGCCTCAGGGCTAACCCTCCTGGTTAACAAGGCTATATTGGAACCAGTGAGGTTGGTCTGGCATACCCCAGTATCCTGCGCCCCCACACCTAACAGGGCCAAGAGGGGGTATTTTGTCCAGGCAAAGGGAGCCAAATTTATGTTCTCCCACCCTGCCCCCAAGTTCCTGGTGTTATAGGCTGCTGCAGAAAGGACTAGGTCACAATACTTTTGGACCACCCCATCAAACAAGGACTCCAAAAGACTCTACCTTTTGGGAAGAAAGTACCTTCTCTTCTGTGGCTTGCAATTTTGCATTGTCAATTCCCACGCCTGCTAGCTAAGTACAACTTCAGCAACTATTCTAAGCTGGTAGCCCCTCAGGACAAACTTTCACCTGAAGACAGACCCCAATTCCTCTCCCTTCTAAAGCAGGCAAGTTAGTGGCAAAAACAGCCCTTCAGGCTGCAGTTGATGTAGTGGATACAGCATCGAGAAATTTAGCCACTGGTATTATTATGAGAATGGATTCTTGGTTGCAGTCCTTGGGCTTTCCCAGGGAAGTGCAGAATACTATCCAGGACCTTTCCTTTGACGAGTCACACCACTTTAATGAGAAAACTGATGACTTTCTTCATTCGTTAAAGGACTTGAGGTCGACCCTCCACTTCCTGGGGATCTACATACCAGCTCCAAGGCGGAGGCACCAGAGTCAGACCGATAAACCAAGACCAACTCCCCCTCCTCATGCTTTCTACTACCAATGTCCTGCCAAGTCTCCATGCAAACAGAAGACTCAGAGGCTCTGCTTTTCAGCCCTCTCTACCACCATGATTGTGACCCATTCTCAGCCCCCTCCTAGGATCCACGCTTACCATCACTGGTGCCACATACCCCTTTTCCTGCCACTTCTGCGGGCCATCTTACTCTTTTTGCCCACAGTTGAGAGCTAATCATGACAGGCAGTTGGGTCTTGAAGCTCATCCCTCAGGCATACCCTATAAAGTTCTTCTCTTTCCCTCTTTACAAACCCTCTTCCTGGTCCCCCTTAAAGGACCCCTCTCACAAGGTGATTCTTCAACAGGAAGTGGAATCCCTACTACACCAAAGGGCAATAGAACAGGTCCCACGTCAGAATCAAGGAGGAGGGTTCTATGCTCTGTATTTTCTCGTTCCCAAAAAAGACAGAGGTTAGAGACCCAGTCTGGATCTTTGGCAACTCAACATATTCATTCAGAAGTTGAGATTCAGGATGATAACATTGGCAGCAATAATTCCCTATCTTCAGGAGGAGATGTGGTTTGTGGCTGTCGACATGAGGAAGGCATATTTTTCATATAGACTTTCATCCCTCCCACAGGAGGTTCCTATGGTTTATGGTGAGTCAAGAGCACTTCCAATTCCAAGTCCTCCCTTTCGGACTAGTGACAGCCTCCAAAGTGTTTACGAAAATTTTCTCTGTGGTGACGGCCCAGATGAGACTTCAGGGCCGTACAGTTTTTCCATATCTGGACGACTGGCTCCTGGTAGGATGCTCTCAATGGGAGGTCAGGTCAGCTACACAATTCCTCATTCAGCTTCTTGCATCCCCGGGGATCTGTCTGAACAGAGAAAAGTCCATTTTATCCCTCACGAGGATGCTAAACTTCATTGGGGCTACATTGGATTCTGTTTCTACAAGTGCCTTCCTTCCTCCCTGCAGAAAGATTCCAAATGATGTGCAACCTGATTTCTTTGATATCCTCCGGACCAAGAACTACAGTGAGAATGTGCCTATCCCGGCGAGGCCACTCAAGTGACACCCTTTGTCAGGCTTCATCTATGATGCCTATAGGCCTGGCTCAATTCAGTCTACTTGCCCAACAAGGACCACATCAATGCCAAGGTGACCATTTCTGCCAAGATCATCGCTTCCTTCATATGGCAGTCAAACCTAGAAAAGGTGAGAATGGGGGCCCCCTTCTCTACTCCCACTTCTGTTGACACCATTGTAACAGATGCTTCCCTTCTGGGGTAGGACACCCTTCTGAACAATCACACTGACAGGACACATGGACCCCACAGGAGGCCAGACTACACATCAACATAACTGCAACTGTGGGCAGTCCGCCTCGTATGCAAGGCCTTCCCCCCACTCATATGGGCCTTCCATATCCAAGTGATGTCAGACAATATCATTGCCATTGTCTACATAAACAAACAGAGAAGCAAGATCTCTCCCACTGTGTCTGTAAGCAGTCAGGCTTGGAACTGGTCCATCAGGCACAACATTCCTATCTAGGCAGCATACCTCCCAGGTGTTTGCAGCTCCTTAGCAGACAACCTCAGCAGGCACTTCTAGGCGGACTGCAAGTGGGAAATCCACAGCCCGTTCTGAAAATGGGGCACATCTCCTGGGACCTCTTTGCATCCCAAACAAACAAACAAAGATTCCCCTTCCCCTGTATTGCTTCAGGGGAGCCATAGGCCATGACTTACAAGGTTTCAAGTATGCCTTTCCTCCCATTCCTCTGCTTCCACAGGTCCTGAGAAAGATACGTGCCACAAGGCCAGCGTCATTCTCCTAGCACCCTGCTGGCACAGACAGTTTTGGTTCCCAGAGCTGTCAATGTCAGCCCATCCTCCAGTCAAGATCCACCCCTTCCCAGAACTCCTGGTGCAGGACAGGGGCAGAATCAAAGACCCCAGCCTGGCCTCGCTCCACTTCAAGGCCTTGTGTTTGGATGTGCGTTGGAAGTAGAATACTCTTGTTATTCCCCTGGTGCAAGCTATGCTTACCCAGAGTAGAAAAAATTTGACTAGGCCTTGCTCTTTAGCTAAATGGAAGCATTTCTCCACCTTTGCACAGCACAATCCGTCTTACCCAGTCACTTCAAGCATCCTGATTGTTTTAGATTACCTCCTTTCTCTAAAGAAGTCTGGTCTTTTGATTAGCTTGTTATAAGCCCACCTTGCAGCCATTAGTGCCTTCTTCCCTCCAGTAGGTGTGCACTCTATTTTTACCCACCCAACTATGACACAATTCATGAAGGGTCTCATTGAGGCCTTCCTGCCAGTTACTAAACCTATATTGCTATGGGATCTTAACCCCGTGCTGTCAAAATTCTCCAGACCACCGTTTGAACCTTTAGCGACATGCTTCATGTCCCACCTGTTCACGAAAGTGGTGTTTCTAGTGGCCCTCACTTTGGCCAGAAGGGTCAGCAAACTGGGAACCATCATGGCAGATCCTTCCTAGAGGTCTTTCAGAAGGAAAAGGTATCGCTTCGCCTCCACCCTAAATTTCTCCCCATCGTCATCTCTCAATTTCACATCAACCAGTGTATTCACTTATCTGTCTTTTTTCTAAAAACCCCACGCTTCTCCTGAAGAGAAGAGACTTCACTCCCTTGGCGTCCCACATGCTCTGGCTTTTTACCTGCAAAGAACCAAAGCTATCAGAAAGTCACCAAAACACTCTATTGCAATTGCAGAGTGATCCCGAGGTCAGGCGATATCCTCTCAAAGAATTTCCAAGTGGGTCATCTGTGCAGGAACTCCCAATGCAGGACATAGGTACAGCAGCCACCTTGAACTCCATACACGTTTCCTAGACACCATGCACAAGTCTAGGCCTCTGTTGCAGATGTAGCAGTGGGATCTGTCATACTGAAAGCATCTTTGTTTCTGGCTTCCTCACACCCCCTTGCAGCCTGAGCACTACTTGCCACTCACTTATGTGTGGAATATACATAGGGACCAGCACTCAAAGAAATGGAGGTTACTTACTGTACCTGGAAGTTCTTTGAGATGTGTGGTCCCTATCTGTATTCCACTACCTGTCCTCCATCCCCTGTGCTTTGGATCTGGTTAGATTTGTGGTAAGAAGAGGAACCGGGTGGGGGGCATCTACCTCACTGCCTCTTATACCCTCACTCAGGAGCACAAGGAGACTTACTGTACTGGTGCAGTCCAACGGATACTGCTTGTTAAAATCTCTGGACTCAGGTGCATGGTGTGCATGTGTATCCACGTGTGGAATACAGATAGGGACTGTGCATCTCAAAGAACTTCCAGTTACAATAAGTAACCTCCATTTCATTGAGACACATTGACAAGTTCACCAGGCTAGAGCAGAATAATCTCCTATTTATTTACAACCTGTGTGTGCATCTGTGTAAATACTGCCTAGTTTTTTTATTATTATTAATTGTAAATCTCGTTCTTTTCTACACTAGATTATCTCAGTGACAGGATTTGTTGATAGTGACAGAGATGATCTCAAACTAATGGCTTACCTAGCAGGGGCCAAATACACCGGCTATCTGTGTCGCAGCAACACAGTTCTCATCTGTAAAGAGTAAGTGGTTTATCTCAACAGCATTCATATCTTCAATAACCTGTTTCCAGTCTAGCTACAAAATGATCCTTCATTACGTTAGTGACTTTCTCGCTATATGTTATTCATTTATAGCTATTTCATGATAAAGGCACTTATGTTTTAATTATTGTTTTTCTGGAGTGATCTAGACAACTGCAGTATGGATGTCCAGGTTTATTAATTATATTACTAAGTCCTGTTATATTCCAGTAATTACAATTTTTTTACTTCTGAGTTTAGAAAGCTAACTTTTGAGCTATTAAGTGTAAAGTTATTTCTCTTTAAGAGAGGATACTGTTATTAGGCCATTTATAAGTAAATGATTAATACTGATTGGTTAAAAAGTCTTCAACTAGAGGCATTTTAGATCTTCTGTTCTGGGCAGAAATTCTAGCTCACCAACCATTCACACGTATAGCAAAAATATCTCTTAGGAAAAGCACTTACTTGGCTGCAACTGCCAATAAAAAAAATCCATAGGGTAGGCTGAGGAGAGAATGTTGGTATTCTAGAACTTACTGAAGGAAGTACCTTTTTATTAATGTGTATATTTTCTTTCTCTCCCCCTGCACAATAAGGCCTACTGGGTTAAAGTATGAGAAAGCCAAAGAATGGAGGATACCATGTGTAAACGCACAGTGGATTTGCGATATATTGCTTGGAAATTTTGAAGCATTACGGCAGATTCAACATAACCGATATACAGTGTTCAATCTTCAGGACCCCCTTTCTCCTACTCAGCATCTAGTTCTAAACCTCCTGGGTAAGTGGGAATTTCCATTCACAATATCCTGTATACCACAAAGATTAGTCTACTGGATACAATTATAATTATACTCAGTCATGTTGGACTGTGTCATATCTTTTTTGTAACAAATTACTCACACGGTCCTATATGTTTTTTTCTTCACCTCCTGTAGATGCCTGGAGAGTGCCATTAAAGGTATCATCAGAGCTTCTAATGGTATGTTGACTTATTCTTCCAGTTGTGTTTTCAAATAGTTATTGCGAGGGCTTTGTTGTATCCATGTATGAGAGAGTAGGTGAAAATCAGGATGGGCATAAACGTATATTTAAAAAAAAAGCCTCCTTGCTGTATTTGATGATGTTCTCCATGTTAATTTATTTTCATGCTTCAGGTCAGTAGAAAAAGAAAAGAAATCATTTTGCAAAATCCAAGCAATTTTGGGTGCCCGCTTGAAACCTCTTAAAGGGTTCTGGTTTTCAGAGGATCAGTATTCAGCACTTTCTGAAACTGAGGCCTCTTTTAAGACTTTTCAGGTTGGACAATCAAAATCATTAGTTACTTTTGAAAATTTTGGCCTTAATGCATAATATTTATACTGCGCAAAATTAAGGCAGAATTGTTCCATTCATATGGTTTCAAGTACTGTTATGAGTACACAATATCAAGTCCCAAAACCATGGACTTGGTACCAAGTGAAAGGCATTTGTAATCTTATTTAAGAATATTATGTTTTAAAAAGTTATATTGATAAAAAATGTAGTAAGACTGTAATGTAAACTGACAAAAGCAAGGAAATTGTTTTTGTCAATGTATAATAACATTAACCTATTTTATGATCTTGAAAATTTTTAGACTAGGATTTCTCTATCCATGTCAGGGTCATTCTTTTAACAATTTCACAATGTTTGACTTGCTTTTATGGTTAATTCTAGTTTGCACCAATGACTATACAGTTCAGTTATACAACAGATGGCATTTAGATAAAATTTCACTTTGCACTCAAAATACTTGCCTTATCTTTTCTGTTCTGGATTATTTGTTATCTTAGTCTTATTACCATACTCTTTAGTAAGCAAGAGCTGAATAACTTTCTAATTCATTTGAACTTTTTTTTAGCTGTCAAAATATTTTAAATAATTCCATTTTTTCAAGCACTCATCAGTTGACAAAACCAGTACTAAAGTATCCCTGACACCTGTCCTTAAGCCTGATGCCATCTTCCAGTTTTTGAATTGAAGTTTAGACACTTAGGAATATGGTCTTGTGTGCCTGCACTATTTGGTACTTACCACAATATTTATGGAGGGACTGATTGATTAAGTAGGCAGCAATAGGATATGCAGCCTTCGATTTCTAGGTTGCCAGTTGAAATGTAGCCTGTGCTAGCACATATTTTTCATCCACGTGTAGATTTAGTTGTCTTCATATATTTTAAAATAAGTGTTCTCAACCTTTTTCTTTCTGATGCCCCCCCAACATGCTATAAAAACTCCACGGCCTGCCTGTGCCAGGGCTGGGGCTAGGGGGTCGCAAGCAGGGCAATTGCCTGAGGCCCCATGCCACAGGGGGCCCCGCAAAGCTGATTTGCTCAAGCTTCAGCTTCAGCCCCAGTGGCAGGGCTCGGGGCCCCAGGCTTCAACACCGCACTGCACAGATTTGGCTTTCTGCCCTAGGCCCCAGCAAGTCTAATGACGGCCCTGCTTGGCAGACCCCCTGAAACCTGCTCGTGGCCTCCCAGGGGTCCCCGGAGCCCTGATTGAGAACTGCTGGTTTAAAATATAGTTGTTAAATGTTTTATTGTGAAACAGAAAAACTAGGATGGCTAATCAGAAAGTTTGTGCTTACTTCAGACACAAATGTATGGTGGTCTAATTGCAGGGTGTGAGATTGCCCCTGAAACCAAAGCAAAATGAATCAAGTCTTCAGCCTTCTTCTAAACGGGCACGGTAAGAATAACTGACTACCAGTGATAAAAGCTCATTAACTTCCTTTTGCACAGGGTTCTGTTTCCTTTGTTATTAAAAAAACATAAGAGAATGTCCACAAAACTGTCCATTAGCTGTCAGCCTGGAACCATCGAATCCCTTACTTATTAAGATGGTTGTATCTGGCAAAAATGGCTACATGTTGCCAATAGGGCTGTTAATTAATCACAGTTAACTCACACGATTAACTAAAAAAAAAATCGCAATTCAAAAAATTAATTGCGAGTAATTGCACTGTTAAACAATAGAATACCAATTGAAATTTATTAAATATTTTTGGATGTTTTCCTACATTTTCAAATATATCAATTTCAATTACAACACAGAATACAAAGTGTATAGTGCTCACTTTATATTATTTTTATTACAAATATTTGCACTGTAAAAATGATAAACTAAAGAAATAGTATTTTTCAATTCACCTCATACAAGTACTGTAGTGTAATTTCTTTATCATGAAAGTGCAACTTACAAATGTAGGTTTTTTTGTTACAAAACTGCACTCAAAAACAAAACAGTGTAAAACTTCAGAGCCTACAAGTCCACTCAGTCTTACGTCTTGTTCAGCCAATAGCTAAGAGAAACAAGTTTGTTTACATTTACAGGAGATAATGCTGCCCACTTCTTAATTACAATGTCACCTGAAACAGATGAACAGCTGTTGCATGGCACTGTTGTAGCCGGCATCGCAATATATTTATATGCCAGATGCACTAAAGAGTCATGTGCCTCTTCATGCTTCAGTCATCATTCCAGAGGACATGCGTCCATGCTGATGACGCTCGTTAAAAAAATAATGCGTTAATTACATTTTGACTGAACTCCTTGGGGGAGAGTTGTTTGTCCTCTGCTCCGTTTTACCCACATTCTGCCATATATTTCATGTTATAGCAGTCTCGGATGATGACCCAGCACATGTTGTTCGTTTTAACAACACTTTCACTGCAAATTTGACAAAATGCAAAGAAGATAGCACACGACCCAAGATTTAAAAATCTGAAGTTCCTTCTAAAATCTGAGAGGGATGAGATGTGGAGCATGCTTTTAAAAATCTTAAAAGAGGAACACTGGTGCGGAAACTACAGACACCAAACCACCAAAAAAGAAATCCGCCTTCTGCTGGTGGCATCTGACTCGGATGATGAAAATGAACATGCATTGGTCCACACTGCTTTGGATCGTTATCGAGCAGAACCCATCAGCATGGACGCATGTCTCCTGGAAGAGTGGTTGAAGCATGAAGGGACATATGAATCTTTAGCGCATCTGGCACCTAAATATCTTGTGACGCTGGCTATAACAGTGCCATGCGAATGTTTGTTCTCACATTCAGGTGACATTGTAAAGAAGAAGCAGGCAGCATTATCTTCTGCAAATGTAAACAAACTTGTTTGTCTGAGCAATTGGCTGAAAAAGAAGTAGGACTGATTGGACTTTTAGGCTCTAAAGTTTTACATTGTTTAATTTTTGAGTGCAGGCTTTTTGTACATAATTCTGCATTTGTAAGTTCAACTTTCATGATAAAGAGATTGAACTACAGTACTTGTATTAGGTGAATTGAAAAATACTATTTCTTTTGTTTTTTATAAAGTGAGCACTGTACACTTTGTATTCTGTGTTGTAATTGAAATCAATATATTTGAAAATGTAGAAGACATCCAAAAATATTTAAATACATGATATTCTATTATCGTTTAACAGCGCAATTAATCGTGATTAATATTTTTAATAGCAGGATTAATTGAGGTTAATTTTTTTAATCGCTTGACAGCCCTAGTTGCCAACTATGCACTGGAGGAGATGGAAAAAAGAGAGCACACCCAGGTAGTGAACTAGAAAGAGAGAGGGGAGGAAAGAATAAAGAGAGGATGTGGAGAAATTGCAGGGAGAAATTAGAGAGGCAGAGAACTAGGGGCAGAGGGAAGAAAGCAGAGACAATGAGAGGAAATGGGATGAGAAGTGGAGAGGAAAACATGGAAATTAAAAATAGAAAGCAAAACTGAAAAAAGGATTTAAAAAGCCAATGGAACATAGAAAAGGTTGGGAGGGGAAGAGAGAATGGACAAAATAAAGTGAAATGGAAACAACATATTCACATAAAAACATAATAATTGCAAAGGCATCTTTTTAAATAAACTAAAAAGTGAACTTATGAGCCTTTCATGAATCAGAGACTACATCATCTTGTGAGAGAGTTCTTCACCTTGTCTCCAAAACTGGGCCCAGCAATTGAGCAGAGATTTCTAAAAAGGTTAGCATTCATGGCACAAACAATATGTTGCCTGTTAATATAAATGCTTAACTCTAAGATTAAAATCATGCTGGATGATTGGTTTGACATTGGTGATTTTTCTCTAGGGAATCATTCTGCCATTCACTGTGTAAAGTCTGCAATCCTTTATAATGGTGAAAGTGTAAATAAGAAAAGCGGCCAGGGTATCCGATATGTTTCTGGAAAAGCACTGCAGCTTAAGAAGCCTTTGTGGAGATAGTCTGACCTCCACTGGGTCAGGACTGTGCTCAGTCTGTTCCTTGTACCAACTTAAACACATCTTGTTCTCAGGTTGGCAACCTTTTATCAAAAAGCCATAAAGCCTGCAAACCTTTACTTGTGCGAGTAGTCCCATGAGTAAAAGTTTGCAAGATTGTGCTTCAGTGGTTTTAAAATAAAAACATTGGTCCCAGTCATCATGATGTCCTGTATTTTTCTATTTTGTAGAATTGAGGACATACCACCACCTACTAAAAAGCTCTCACCAGAATTGACCCCAATGGTGCTCTTCACAGGATTTGAGCCTACACAAGTCCAGCAGTATATCAAGGTGACTTTCATATTTGTCACTTATGCACAATATTTTGGAACATTTAGCAACTTTAGATTATTTTCCCTAATACATCAAGTTTAATTTGGGTCTACAAGCCTTTACCAGAACAGGCCTAATAGATATAAAGAGAAAAAATTGTAGGGAATGGTTTTAAAACAGTAGAGAGTATAGTTTTCGGTAAATTGAGTTTTATTTGCTAGTTATATCCAAATTAGCATTACTCAGGTACTTCATGCTTGTGTCTTATTTTTTCTTTCCTAATGTTCATTTTCAAAGAGGGGAGGATACCTTCAGTACCTCCAATAGCAAACCAAATGACCAAGTTCAGGCGAGGAACGTATGAATTACCATATTGAATCAGACCCAAGTTCCATCTAGTGCAGTATCTTGTCTCTGACTCTGTGCAGCAGCAGATGCTTCAGAGGAAGGTGCGAAATTACCCCATATCTGCCTACTCTGTGTTGTCTGTCTCCCATGAATGTTTAATCCTGCTTCTTCTCAGACATTGTTTTAAATTTTAAAGCATGAGGCTTTATATCCCTTCCAAATTTATTAACTGTTAAAACTCTGGATATTCTTGTTACCCATATAAAAGTCCAGTCCCTCTTTGAACCTTGCTACATACTTGGAGCTAGATTCAGAAATGAACTTAGGTGTGGCGATGTTCAGCCTGAACATGCCTAACCATGCCTAGAAAATACCTGGGATTCCCAAAGCCTGAATTAGATACTCAGGCTCCTTATACAATGCATGGGGAGAGATAGGCTCCTCAGAATGGGAGTCAGAAAAGCAAACACATTAAATGGCTCCCTGTCTAAGCCAGCCAATGGGAGATGCCAAGCAGAGGGGTGTGTCCTAAGCCCCACCCCTCTCAGAGAGGAGGACCTCCCTCATAACTCTTAGCCCAGTGAGGTGTATTCCACATATGGGTACACACATGTCTGAGTTCAGAGACTTTTCAGTAGCAGTGTCCATTGGTCTGCACATGCACAATTGTTTTTCTTGTGCTCTGAACCAAGGATATGAGGGGCAGTGCGGACTGGAGCCGCTCCAGTTCCTTCGTACCACTGCATGGCCTGAGTCAGAATCTTCTGTGTCCACACCTTCTTCCTTTGACCGCTTCAGTCTGCGTATAAATATTGTAAATAGTTTTACTTCTTTACTCTTTTAGTGTTAAGTACTAGTGTAATTAGTTAGTTGTTTTCCCCCATCCTGGGGAAATCCTCCATGGGAGGCTAGGATTATGCCCAGAGTCCCAGGGTTACAGAATTGTGTTTCCCGCCCCCCGTTCCTTTTCAGTGAGTGACAAACACCAGCACTGCTTTTAGGCTCACATCTTGGCTAAGTGCAACATTTGCTGCTCCTTCTCTCCCAGAACTCGTGAGAGTCAAGACTTAGAAAACATCTGATAGAAAAGGCCATGAGATCTCAGTCAGACTTTCCGGGCTAAGGACAACCCCCTAGACATCAGCTTCAATCAACAGGCAGAGTCTCTCCAAGCATAAGCTCAGTGCTCGAGACCGAGACTTCTAAGCCTAAGGTGAAGGCTTCTTATGAGAGTATGGGGCATTGTCACAAGCACAGAGACAGCATTCTTCCAAGGCTGCCCCAAAGAAAAAAAGACACCTCCCCCCCCAACCCCTTCAAAGTTGGGAGAGTTCTTGCCCCTGGGTCCTAAAGAATAAGACCAAAGTAAATCTCCTCAGCAGGAGAAAGTGGCACTAAGGATAATGGATCCATTTGTTCCAGTACTGGTTCTGATATGTTGACAGAAAGACATTCACAGCCACTCCCTTTAACATCCAGATCATACTCTGCCAATAACGTCACCGCCCTGGAGGGATCCAACTTCCAATGTGACCAGGGAAACACTGGATCCGACAGGCCCACCAGCTGATTCTCCCCATACCCCAAGATGGTCCGAGACCTATGTCTCTCTGGAGGACATTTTTGCTCTCCCCTATCCTCACTCCCCACTACTATGAGGTTCGCCTTTATTCACAGACATAACTGATGCAGAAGAGGAAGCTATTCTGCGGTCATGGGGTCTCTCTCCTCTCCCACCCTTGAACCTGGGTACCGTATCACTGGTTCTGCCAGAAGTTCAGGATCCAGCGTTTTCATCTGATGAGTTAGAGGTTTCAGAAGAGCCCCTACACTATCATGCAGAAACGGGCCTAAAGAGAGCAGGGTTCCATCCTGCAATCAAAATAGGCCTTTCTGAGAAACAGGTGGTACCCAGTGCCATGGGGTTCTCCTCAGCCGGTTTAGCCTTCATACTGGCATTACCCAGGATCAGTACATGAACCTTACTTGCCATCTCTTGGCCAACACCAGCTGGCCCCATTGGAATATGTAGAAGACTGAGCTGAACTGAATCCAACAGTTCCGATGGTTTTGGGAGCAATTTCATTGTCTTTCCCAGATGAGGCAGCTATGCCATCTTCACCATCTCTGCCTGATGACTAGAGGCAATATCAGTAGCTCCTACAAAGGGTGGTGTCCAAGCTCCAGATACAGCTTGAAGTGGTTCAGGGGTCCCAACATAGATTGCTGGATATCTTGCAACCTTTGGGTCCCAGTTGAGCAGCCCTCCCTATCACCAAGGCCAATCATGGATCCAGCTAGAACAGTGTGGGCACACTTCTGCTTCTTGCACTCCCACCCCAAAGAGTGCTGAGAAGCACTACTTTGTTCCATTTAAAGGGACAGAGTTTCTATTCTCTCACTCATCATCCAACTCAGTGGTGGTACAAGCTGCCACTGAAAAATCCAGGCTGCAGCACCCCAAAACTACACCCTCGGACTGGAGTGCCAAGTGACTAGTCCTTCTAGGAGAAAAGGTGTTTGCCTCTCTCCAATTTAGAATTTCAAATTATGAGGCCCTTCCTCCTAAATACAACGCCACTAATTATGCAGAGTTTGTTGGATTTTAAGGACAAGCTCCCTCAGGAAGATAGAGTTCAGTTCCAGTCCTTAATTGATGAAGGAGAATTAGTGCCCAAAACTTCTCTCCAGGTTGCAGTAGATGCTGCAGACTGTGGCCAGAGGGATGGCTGTGGCCATTGTCCTGAGGAGAGATTCCTGTTAGAATCCTCAGGTTTCCCTGGGGAGGAGCAGAGTACCATTCAAGATCTCCCCTTTAATACAGTCAACCTGTTCAGTGAAAAGACTGATGAATCTCTCCACTCTCTCAAGACTTGAGTTTGTTGTCTGGCTATCTCTATCCATAAACCTAAGAGGAACCATCACAAGCAGTGGTACAGAGTTTGACCATCTCCTCAGTCATTTTACCACTAGTGCTCCCAGGATCCACCACACAAACAGACAGTACAAAGGCCAAGGTACACAGCTCCTGCAACATCGACTGGCACACCTTACTCTCACCGAAAGAATTTCTTTTGATGGGACTGTTGAGACCTGTATCCCTTTATTGGTGCCACATCATCCTACCCGTCAGTTTTTTGGAGGCCACCATACCCAATTTGCCCACAAATGGAGGGCTTTCACAACAGACAAATGGGTGCTGGAAATCATTCACTATGGCTATCTGATCACATTTCTATCAATCCCTGTCCCCAAACTTCCTTCCTGGCTCCTTTGCTGGGTCTAGTCACACAAGGAAATTCTGCATAAGAAGTGGACTCCCTTCTCCACTGGGGAGCCATAGAAAGAGTTCCTTCTCAGCATCAAGGGAAAGGATTCTACTCCCCATACTTGTTAGTCCCCAAAATGAATGGGAGATGGAGTCTGATTCTCAACCTCTGCCAACTAAATATATTATTCATCCAAAAAATTAAAATTCTGCATGGTCACACTGGCATCAATAATTCCGTCTCTGTAATTGGGCAAACTGTTTGTTAAATAGTTTGCCTTCTTCAATGGAGGGAATTATTGATGCCAGTGTGACCATGCTGAATTTTAATTTTCACATAGACATTCTTTCATATAGACATTTACCCATCCCACAGAAGGTTCCTCTTTGGTGAAGACAATTACCAATTCAGAGCCCAGTTTGGCCTAGCTACGGAACCCCGGGTCTTTGCAAAAGTCTTTTCAGTGGTGGCAGCCTGGATAAGAGGAAGTTGGTTTTCCATCTTCCTGTAACTTAACAACTGGCTTATGACAGTGTGGCGGGGCAATGACTCACTGGTGCAGCGCCTCCTGCTGGTCATCTCAGGAATTAGCTCTTTCCAACCCAGAGCGCCTTCTGCAGGCCGGTAACTCGCACGCCGCTGGCCCCCATGTCCCTCCTGGACCCCGGTGCCCCTCTACTTCAGGGTTCTGCCCCCAGCAGCAACCCACTGTCTCTGGGTCTCCCCTCCCAGGGGAACCCCCAACCCTCTATCCCTACCTTGCCTCAGTGGCTACTGCCAGTCATCATCTAGCCCCCGCTCACTGGGGCAGACTGCAGTCTGTAAACCACTCGTCATCAGCAAGGGGGTTAGGATCTGCTGCCTTTGCCTATCTCTGGGCTGCCTTTTGTAGGCCCTTTACCAAGGCCTGCAGCCTGGGGTTTTTCTAGGCTGGAGTTCCCCATCTCCCACTGCCCTTCCCCAGCACTGCTCCACCCTAGGTACCCTTCTCAGCTCCCAGACAGCCAGGTCCTTCTCTCTCAAAAAGCTAGAGAGAAAGTGTCTTCCAGTCTCTGGCCCTCAGCCCTCTTATAGGGCCAGCCGTGGCCTGATTGGGGCGTGGCCCCACCTGTGGCTGCTTTCCCCTAATCAGCCTACCTTTTCCCCCACCCCAGCCCTCTCCCAGGGCTGTTTTAAGCCCTTCAGGTCATGAGCGGGGTGACCACCCCGCTACAGACAGGCAGATCATAAAGGAAGTCCAGTTGGCTACCCAATTCCTGCTCCATTTACTATCTCCCTTGGGAATTTGTGTCACCCAAGAAAAGTTCATTTTGACCACCACAAGGTCCATAGAGTTCATGGGAGCGACCTTGGACATAACTACAGCAAGAGCCTATTTACTTACCAAGATATTCCATGCAATGGAAGAGCTCATAAAACAGGTCATTCTCTGACCTCTGACTTCGGTCAGAACTTGCCTTTCCTTTTTTGGTCACATGGCCTCATGCACACATATGACACCATTTGCCAGGCTTCATCTTTGTTGCCTGCAAAATCAGTCCATCTTCTCACCAGAAAAAGTCCATCTCAATGCCAGAATAACTGTTCCATCCAAGTTTCTGGCCTCTCTCGTCTGGTGGACGAAGCTGGAGAAAGTTTGAGTGGGAACTCGTTTGCTCACACCTACAACTGAGGCAACGATTGCTACTGATGCCTCACTCTTAGTTTGGGGAGCTCATATGGACAAACATACTGCATAAGGCATCTGAACCCCTTGGGGAGTCCAGGGTGTCTATCAATTTACTGGAACTAAGAGCAGTCCACCTGCGGGCAATGCTTTCCTCCCAATCATCTGGTCCCAGGATATCCAGATAGTGTGGTTGTCATATTGTCTAACATTATCTTCCCTCATCCCATGACGACTAAATTCCTGAAAGGACTTCTTAGATCCTTCCCACCGCTGGTGAAGCCAGTTCTTCATTGGGACCTCAACCTCATTCTTTCTTCTCTCTCCAAACCTCCTTTTGAACCTTTAGCCACATGTTCTGTGTCCCATCTGTCAATGAAAGTTGCCTTCCTGGGCACCATCACATCAGCCAAGAGAGTCAGCGAGCTGGGAGCAATAATGGCAGACCCACCATATACTGCCTTCTATAAAGAAAAGGTCTCTCTTTGGCCCCACCTAAAATGCATCACCAAAATAATTCCAGAGTTTCACATGAATCAAATCATCCAATTTAGGGATACTTTTTCCCAAAACTGCATTCCTCTGATGAGGTGAGAGAAAGCTTCAATCTCTGTACATCCTAAGAGCACAGGCATTTATCTGCAAAGAAAAACGGTGATTAGAAAGACACCTAGACTTTTTGTTACTGTAGCAGAGAGATTGAGTGGTCAAGCTATATCTGCACAGAGACTTTCTAAATGGATCTCTGATTGCATTATCCTTTGTTACCAACTAGCTCACATCCCTGCCCCAGAGAGGGTGAGGGCCCATTCCCCCAGAGTGCAAGCAACCTCTACTGCATGTACGTGAGACTAGACTACTGCATCTCTACAAGAGAGATATAGGGCAGCTATCTGGAGCTCCTTTCACACCTTCACAAAACATTACGCTTTGTTCCAGTCTTCTACTACAGATGCAACTATGAGGACAGAAGTATTACAGTCAGCCATCATTTCTGCATCCTTGCACCCATCTCCTGTTTGACTACTGCTTGCTAATCTCCCACATGTGGAATACACATAGGAACTATCACTGGAAGAAGAAAAGGAGGGTACTTTCCTGTAACTAAAGGCTCTTTGAGATGTGCGGTTCCTATCTGTATTCCACTACCTCTCCTCCATCCCCTCTGCTGTAGATCATAACTGGATTTGTGGTAGGAGAAGGAACTGGAGAGGTGCCAGTCTGCACCGCCTCCCATATATACCCTAGGTTCAGAGCATGAGGAGAACTGTGCATGTGCGGAACAATGTACTCTGCTTAGTGAAAATCTCCAGACTCAGGCGCATGGTGTGTATGCATACCCACGTGTGGAATACAGATAGGGACCACACTTCTAGAAGAACCTCCAGTTACAGATAAACGTTATACAGTATAAATGGAGGTTACTTATCTAAACAAAAGCTCACTGTTGTTACAATTGTTTTGTCTTTGATATTTACCTGGCATAGATTTGTAAACCTATTGAAACTTCCTACATAAAATAAATGGGTGTTTTTTAAAGTGTGTGCACTTCATAGATGTACCAATTTGACATTTATAAGATTCATATATGTGCCCTATAGGAAGTGAATATTGGGGTGTTTCATTGGTTTGGAATGAAACTTTCACATCTTTCCTCAGGCCCAGATAGTTTTGCCTGAACATCGCCCAAGTAAGCATGATATGAGGAGGGTTTGCTGGGGTGTCACGGAGTCTGCCTTCCTTAGTACCACCACCAAGGTGCTAGCAATCAACAGAGCATCACTATAGAACTCCATAGCAGCTAATGCAGCCTCTGAGATGCAATAGTTTGATAACTGCTTTATGCTTCCCACTTTATCCTTTTTAATGTTTTTATTAATGTAATCTTAAAAAAATAAATGATAAAAGGAGTAGAAAATCTGACCTGTGAGCAAAGGTTAAACAACAATTGCCATGTTTAGTCTTGAGAAAAGAAGACTTGGTTGGTGGAGGGGAGGGAACAGTCCTAATAGTCTTCAAATATATTAAGAGCTGTTATGAAGGGGTCAATTGTACTGCATCTCCACTGAAGACAGGACAAGAAGTAATGGGCTTAATCTGCAGCAAGGGAGATGTAGGTTAAATAGTAGGGAAAGCTTTCCAACTATAAGGATAATTCAGCACTGGAATAGTTTTCCAAGGGTGGTTGTGTAATCCCCATCATTGGAGGTCTTTAAGAACAGATTAGGTAATCTAGATGATCTAGGTTTATTTGGTCCTGCCTCAACAGAGAGGACTGGACTAGATGACTTCTGAAGATCCCTTCTAGCCCTACATTTCTATAATTCTATGATTCTAACTTTCAGAAACTCTACATTCTTGGGGGTGAGGTAGCAGAATCTGCACAGAAATGCACACATCTAGTTGCCAGCAAAGTGACCCGTACTGTAAAGTTCCTGACAGCAATTTCAGTAGTCAAGCACATAGTAACTCCGGAGTGGTTAGAAGAGTGTTTCAAATGCCAGAAATTTGTTGGTAAGTGAATACTAGAGTCACTCATATAGATAAACTGAACAATATTTTTTTAAAAAGTATGCAAGGGTGGTAATTATATTTGAACAAAACATATTTTTTTGTGATTGACTTTGTTTAGACCGCTATTTTGGAATGTGATATTAGGCATTCAATTATTGTCTGAATAAATTGTACGTAAAACTTCAAACATAATTCTCCACATAGTTGACAGCTAAGACTTTAGCAGTCTGTTTTGTATTTTAGAAGCGACAAAATGTTTAATTTTTAAAAAATATTTCATGGTTGAATAAGGGTTCTGCTATCAGTGTAGTGCTATCATAGGAACAAAATTCACTTTGGTTTTCTATTAACTTTTTCTCTTTCAATTAAAGCCCTCTGCCTTCAGCTCTCCACATGGTTTAATACCAATTACTTCACCCAAAGGAAAGAAAACTAGTTCCTTTTTTCTTAACTTTTAATAACATTATTCCTTTGTTTTAAACGTTCTGAATGATCAAATAGCATAGTATGCACTAATATTACTTAAAGCCTTCATAAGCCTCCCTCCCTTTTCTTTATTTCTGTTCTCGGTATAGCCAACCATAATTTTAACTAGTGCTTCATCCACTTGCACTTCTGCTGCTTTTTAGATGTCTAGGTTGGTTGGTTGGTTTGTTTGGGTTTTTTTAGGGGGAGGGGGAGATTGTTTAAAAAAAAAAAACTGCACATTTTTTGCATTATGTTGGTAGGCATGACTATAATGTAGACAAAGAAAAAATAACTAATGTTGATCCTCCCTTTTTTTTAAATCAAGTTAGGTGTGCTTAACAGGAATTTTTCTGAAGTAAAGATGAAAGCTTGAGTCCAATGCACTTGTGGATAAAAGTGCATTTAGGACTGGAAGTGTGTGTGTGTATGTGTGTGTATATATATATATATATATATATAATCCTAGCAGGTAATCATCAAGGGATCCATCCCCCTGTCGCTCATTCCCAGCTTCTGGCAAACAGAGGTTAGGGACACCATCCCTGCCCATCATGGCTGTTAGCAATTGATGGACCTAGCCTCCATGAATTTATCTAGTTCTTTTTTGAACCCTGTTATAGTCTTGGCCTTCACAACATTCTCTGGCAGAGTTCCACAGGTTGACTGTGCATTGTGTGAAGAAATACTTCCTTTTGTTTGTTTTAAACCTGTTGCCTGTTAATTTCATTTGGAGACCCTAGTTCTTGTGTTATGAGAAGGCATAACTAATACTTCCTTATTTACTTTGTCTACACCCATCATGATTTTATAGACCTCTATCATATCCCACCTTAGTCGTCTCTTTTCCAAGCTGAAAAGTCCCAATTTTATTTTAATCTCTCCTGATATGGAAGCTGTTCCATACGCCGAATCATTTTTGTTGCCCTTTTCTGAACCCTTTCCAATTCCAATATATCTTTTTTGAGATGGGGTGACCACATCTGCACGCAGTATTCAAGATGTGGGCGTACGATGGATTTATATAGAGGCAATATGACATTTTCTGTCTTATTATATCTATCCCGTTCTTACTGATTCCCAATGTTCTGTTAGCTTTTTTGAGTGCCACTGCACATTGAGTGGATGTTTTCAGATAACTAGTCACAATGACACCAAGATCTCTCTCTTGACTGGTAACAGCTAATTTAGACCCCATAATTTTATATGTAGAGTTGGGATTATGTTTCCAATGTGCATTATTTTGCATTTATCAACATTGAATTTCATCTGTCATTTTGTTGCCCAGTCACCCAGTTTTGTGAGATCCCTTTGTAGCTCTTCACAGTCTGCTTTGGACTTAACTATCTTGAGTAGTTTTGTATCATCTCCAAATTTTGCCATCTCACTGTTTACCTGTTTTTCCAGATCATTTATGAATATGTTGAATAGTACTGGTCCCAGTACAGAGCTCTGGGGGACACTATTTACCTCTCTCCATTCTGAAAACTGACCATTTATTCCTACCTTTTTGTTTCCTATCTTTTAACCAGTTACCAACCCATGAGAACACCTTCCCTCTTATCCCCTGACAGCTTACTTTTCTTAAGAGCCTTTGGTGAAGGACCTTGTCAAAGGCTTTCTGGAAATCTAAGTACACTATATCCACTGGATCCTCCTTGTTCACATGCTTGTTGACCCCCTCAAAGAATTCTAATAGATTGGTGAGGCATGATTTCCCTTTACAAAAAACACGTTGACTCTTCCCCAACAAATGATGTTCATCTATGTGTCTGACAATTCTGTTTTTTATTATAGTTTCAACCAGTTTGCCTGGTACTGAAGTCATGTTTACTGGCCTGTAATTGCAGGGATTACCTCTGGAGCCCTTTTTAAAAATTAGCGTCACATTAGCTATCCTCCAGTCATTTGGTACAGAGGCTGATTTAAATGATAGGTTACAAACCACAGTTAGCAGTTCTGCAATTTCACATTTGAGTTCCTTCAGGACCCTTGGGTGAATACCATCTGGTCCTAGTGACATATTACTGTTTGATTTATCAATTTGTTTCAAAAGGTCCTCTAGTGATACCTCAGTCTGGGACAGTTCCTCAGATTTGTCACTTAAAAAGAATGGCTCAGGTTTGGGAATCTCCCTCACATCCTCAGCCATGAAGACCAATGCAAAGAATTCATTTAGTTTCTCTGCAATGGCCTTATTGTCCTTGAGTGCTCCTTTAGCATTTCGATCATCCAGTGGCCCCACAGGTTGTTTAGCAGGCTTCCTGCTTCTGATGTACTTACAGATTTTTTTGCTATTACTTTTTGAGTCTTTGGCTAGCTGTTCTTGAAATTCTTTTTTTGGCCTTCCTAATTACATTTTTACACTTCACTTGCCAGAGTTTATGCTCCTTTCTATTTTCCTTACTAAGATTTAATTTCCACATTTTAAAGGATGCCTTTTTGGCTCTCACTGCATCTTTTAGAGCTTAGCCTCTTACAGTTGGTATGGCTAATTCCACTTTTTCATGTTCTCTGTATTATGTGTGTATATATATCTTCTTACTATATGTTCCATTCTATGCATTTGATGAAGTGGGCTGTAGCCCACGAAAGCTTATGCTCAAGTAAATTGGTTAGTCTCTAAGGTGCCACAAGTACTCCTGTTCTTTTTGCGGATACAGACTAACACGGCTGCTACTCTGAAACCTGTCAATTTTTGTGTAGTTCCCCTTTTTGAAATTAAATGCTACCATGTTGGGCTGCTGTGATGTTTTCCCTGCCACAGGGATGTTAAATTTAATTATATTGTGGTCATATTATCAGGCGGTCCAGCTATATTCACCTCTTTAATCATATCCTGTGCTCCACTTAGAAACTTTATCTCTGCATCCTGTCCTGAGGTGATATGTACCCAGTCAATATGGGGATAGTTGAAATCCCCCGTTATTATTGAGTTTATTTTTATAGTCTCTCTAATCTCCCTGAGCATTTGACAATCACTATCACCACCCTGGTCAGGTGGTCGGTAGTATATCCCTACTGCTATATTCTTATTATTCGAGCATGAAATTACTATCCATAGAGATTCTATGGTACAGTTTGGTTCACTTAAGATTTTTACTTCATTTCATTCTACCCTTTCTTTCACATACAGTGCCGCTTCCCCACCAACACGACCAGTTTTGTCCTTCTGATATATTTTGTACACTAGTATTACTGTGTCCCATTGATTATCCTCATTCCACCAAGTTTCTGTGATGCCTATTTTATAGCAATATAAAAACTTGTCACTTTTTAGCTGTCTGCCATTACATGATGTAATTGAATGGGATTCTTTTTCATGTAACTGTTTCTCATCATATCCTACGCATATTTTATCATCTTCCATCCTCTCCTCCTTACTAGGACATAGAGAATCTCCATTTATAGATCCTCCCCTAAGGGATGTCTCTGTCCAAACCATGTGCTTCTCCACCCCTGTCAGCTTTTCCCCAGCCCTTAGTTTAAAAACTGCTCTACAACCTTTTCATAAATGGGGATAAATGCATTAATGTGGCTTGAAGCTCTCCAGTACAGAAGTTGTGGGGCCCATATAGGATAGAAAATGCTGTGAAATGTACAAAGTAAACACAGCAAAAATACAGAAATATATTAAGAATTTTTGTCAGTCAGTAATTTTGGTTGATCCTCAATAATAGTAAAATTAAATAATAATAAAAACACATTTTATACAGGGGTCGTGACTTTTAAATGGACAACATTGTTTAGTAGCTTGACTTCAATAAAAGGCAGTTTTTTATTAAAAGCAATGAGATTATGCTCATGTTACATCAAAGCAAGTGAGGTTTTTACCAAATTTTTTACCATTCGTTTTTGATAACAATTTGAAATAAGGTTTGAATCTGGGTAAAGGGTTATGTTGACATCTTTTCTTCCTTTGTCACATATGTAACGTGTATATTTTCTTTTCCAGATGAGCAGAACTTCATGCTCCGAGATGCAGAAGCTGAGGTGCTTTTCTGCTTCAGTTTAGAGGAGTCTCTAAAGAGAGCACAAGTGGCTCCGCTTTTTAAGGTACACACTTTTTAATAACATGCGTAAATACATATAGTTTTTTCATTGCTACAATAAAAGACAAAACATGCTTGGTCACTCATTTGATCAATCTTAAATGTATTTTTCTGATAATTATCAATGCTTTTTCCAAACATGTGCTTAAGTAATAAGACAGCTTTCCTGGTAGGCATGCGCATAGGCCAGAAGGCAGAGTAACACAAAAGGCTAAAAACTCAGGTGTCTAAAACCAAATGAAAGAACTCCCTGGAGTGTGTTATTGCTATTAGCTGAAATTTATACATGTACTTATAGGGGAAACAATCTTGCATGTATGTTTTCTGCACAATGCTGATACGTGTGACATTTTTATTGTTAGCATTGAATTAGAGTTCCACTTAGAACCAAAGTTTTAATGCAGTTTCATAATCTTTTAAAGCAGTTTGACTTCTTAATAGAAAACATATATGCAAGCTAGTTTCATCTGTATAATCACTTTACTTTCAGACTCCTGTTAAGAGCAGAATGATATGATTCTTCTAAGAATATTTGTATAGGTAGATTTCTAAATATTTCATGTAAAACTTACAATGAAATAACCTGAAAATTACTAAAATCATATGTCAGATAGTGTTGCTATTGGAATATACTACATCTGTGTCACTATTGGTTTTATTCTTATACTTAAAGAAAAAGAAAAAGTTGGCCTTTCTGTGCCATGTTTTCACAGCAAACAAGAAAACCATTCACCTTTGTCCTGAGAGCAATACATAATGAGACATACCTCATCTAAAAGATGACTTCCCTGAACTTTGTCCCAGGATTGTGCATTATAAGAAACAATTTTAGATTTGGAGTGGAAGTGTTGTTTTAACAGAGACCAATTTACTTAGGCATGTCAAAATAACTCTTTAGGGATTGAGCATAAAACCTTTTGCACCTGGCATAGTTCAGTCAGAAATTCGGAAGCCAAAAATAATGTAAAATTTCAATTTTTTTCTAGAAGTAAAGTTGGCTGGAGGATCAGAGAAGTTAAAATAGCATCTCTTTACCAGTTCAGATGGCAAGCAAGTAGGAACAGATAAAATACACTTTATATAATCACCTTTATTAACAGTCTCAAGCAGGCATAAAGCTAGTTGTAGTTTTGTTGGCAGACCATAGAAATTAGTGGTTATAAACTGGACAATAAGAAATTGTCAGTGAAACTAGATAGCTAGATAGAAATTAGATAGAAATAGAAATTTAGTGGTTATAAATTGGAAAATAAGACTCACCTTTTCTTTGTAGAAGTCCTTTTGCAAGCCGTTGGGCAACCACACAGTTGAAATAGGGGTGTTTCTTTTTGCTGTTTAATATTCATTAAGAAAATATTTACCATTTGAAGGTTTTATGGTCATTATTGTAAGCGTCACAGAAAGATTTGAGGTAAATAGGGGTAGATCTTCAGTTAGTGTAAGTTATCATAGCTCTTAATGGAGCTATGACCGTTTACACCAGCAGAAGATCTGCTTCATACTTTTTAAAATGACCCTTGAATTATAGTGGATGTCAGCACTATACACATATCAGACGCTAAAGGATCAAAAGTTGTACTTTTTTTTTTAGGGGAAATATTTTTACATTACACCTGGAATTTGTCCTAGCCTTTCCACCATGAAGGCAATTGTGGAATGTGCAGGAGGAAAAGTATTATCCAAACAACCTTCTTTTCGAAAACTTATGGAACACAAACAAAACAAAGTGAGTACAGTATCACTTGGCTTTCTAAAAATGATGTATAAAATATATTGTTCTCTTATTTGAACTCATATTTAGTTTTTTTTTTTTTTTAATTTAGAGTTTGTCAGCGATAATCTTGATATCCTGTGAAAATGATCTTCACTTATGTCGAGAATATTTTGCCAGAGGCATAGGTACGTGTGAACTGCTAATAGAATTCCAATTCATAATTTGCTTACTGTATTTATTTTTCATTGTATAAGTACATACACCCATCACTGGGAACAGTCATAGATTAAAATACAGTTAAAGGAGTACTGTCTACTTAAAAAAAAAAAAAAAAAAAAAAATCAAATGTGATGAAGCATCTTTTTAATCGTATGTCCTTGGTTTTAAAATAAAATATATAGGGCTTTTCTGCTTACCTGCTGATGTTTGAGCAGGCCTGTTACTGTCACACAATAGTTCAGACCCCTGTCTTATCCTTCCTGCCATCTTGTTGTGCAAATTTTCTGCTGCTTTTCAGTTTCAGCTCTGCTACTGCAGAATACTCTTCCAGGACCAAAAAGACTGCATGTTAGTTATCATACCAATTCATAAGACAGGAAATGCAGTTGACTAGCAACAAATGCACAAACTGCATATCTTTCTCTGTTTTAGGTTTATTTTCTGATCTTTGTATATCTCATAAAATCATTATAATTTAAATAGTAGGTACAGCATTTTCAGATGGAAATGTGATTTTGAAGTTGTCAGTGTCTCCAAGGCAGAGTAATCAACAATTTTTCTTCAAGTAGTGTCCCTATGGGTGCTTCATTCTAGGTGCGCTTGCTCCTTCTGCGCCTTTAATTGGAGATTTCACATAAGTGTCCATTTGGCCTGTGCATGTGTGTTACCCAGTCTCATGCTCCACACCGTGGTTATATGGTGCTCTGTGGGCAAACCACCCTCAGTTCCTTCTCAATCACCTCAGTCTGAGACAGAACCTTAGCAGTCATCCGTATTGATTTTTACCTCAACTGTGACCCCCTAGCTACTCAAACGAGAAGAAATGGTTACTCAGTGCAGGGAACTGGTTCTTTGAGAGGTGTTTCCCTGTGGGTGCTTCACTATTCGCCCTTTTTCCCCTCTGCTTTGGAGTTGTGTGCTATGGAGCTTCACAGTAGAGAAGGAACTGAGGACAGTTCTGCACAGCGCTATATGCAGCGCTCCATGTGGAGCATGAAACTACGTAGCATATGTGCAGGCCAAACAGACACTGCTATGTGAAATCTCCGAACAAAGACAAGAGGGGCGCAAGTACACCGAGAGTGGAGCACCCATTGAGATGTGTCCCCCTAAGAACCACAGGCTGAGAAACCATTTCATAGACCCACCAATGACTGATATGAGGCCATCATTGAAGGGCAGGGTTTAAACACTTGGGTCTGTGTTTACTCTGAGGTAGGGGAATTGCCTTGGTACCAATCCTGAAAGATCTGAAGAAAATAAATTTGTCAGCAGGACAGAAGAACACTTCAAACACTAAAACTAATCCTGCACTAGAGAGGGGATAAACGGAGAAGTTCTAAATCTGCTGCGTGTAGCAGGGAGGACTGTATACAGTTCCAACTCGCTGCCATGGGCAGTCAGAGAGAACTGAGTGGCAGTTGGGGCTGCACCCCCTTTTATACCCTCGGGTTTGGGGAACTGGGACATGCAAGGTGCATGTGCGGACCCAGTTGACACTGCTGGCCAAACTTTCTGAACCTGCATGCATGAGATGCCCAAACTCC
Organism: Terrapene triunguis; assembly: GCF_002925995.2. NCBI lineage: Eukaryota > Metazoa > Chordata > Testudines > Emydidae > Terrapene > Terrapene triunguis. Next base: position 15,077,185 of record NW_020664462.1, on the reverse strand, counting down.
AATAGCGGGATCCACACAGACAATACTTGCACATCGATATACAGTAGCCACAAATATGGACCCAGTGTAATAACCAACAGTAATCACACTTCAGACAAAAAAACCACAACACCTTCCTAACCAAAGCTTTGATCCTGTGGAGAGACCCCTCTCCCCCTGCACTCCTGTAGTGCTTCAGTGACTGAACTGCACTCTCATGGTGCTTCAGTGATTTACAGGGTTCTTCTCAAACAGAACTTTGTGCAGGATCAGGGCTCATTTCAGGCAAGTGGTCAAGCAGATAGGCCAAGTCAGTATACTTGAGCTGTGTCGCACTGGTAGAGGAAATAGGGTCAAAGTAAAACAATCCCACAGAGAATGCCCGTCTTCCAGTTCTTCAGTGTTCAATTCTAGGTCTGTCAGTGGACATATCTCAGCTGATCCCCCATGCTCCTTGCGATGTAGAGTGAAGAAGGCTCTCTGTAGTATATTAATCTTGTATATTTTTAAAATATTTCTAGATGTCCATAATGCTGAGTTTGTTCTGACTGGAGTACTTACTCAAACACTGGATTATGAATCATATCCTTTTTATATGAAAACCAAGAAATGTGATTGTTGGGAAAGGTTTTACTAAATGTATTTATATACTAGGAGACAAGGTAAGTTACTACGTTAGTCTGTTGTTTCTGGAGACGTAGGTTCAATTTAAAGTAGAATGAATTTGGTGACTTTTTTCCAATCACTCATATGTGTAGTCTCCTCTATGTCATATTCATCCTCCTCCCTTTTTGCACAGTTGGACCTATCTAGACACAGACTGCTTTGTCTTGAATTTAAGACTTGGGTGGATTTGTGGAAAACATACTTGCTGTTTTCCCAGTACTTGACAGATTACTTCAGATTCCCCTGAAGCAGAGAACCCTATGGGGTAGGTGAGTTGGGGAATGATCTGAATAATTAATTTTAAAATGACAGCTTTTATCCTGATTACTGAAACTAAACATTTTTGGATTGCAATAATGTATCAAAGATGGATAAAGAAGGTACTACATAAATATGATGTAATTGATTAGGGGGGGGGGGGGAAGGGACCTTAAAAATTTGTGGCTTGTTTGAAGTATATTCTAGAAAAGATTACTCTGAACACAAAAAAAAGTAGATTGAACAATAGCAACATTTTAAGCAAAAGTATAAATTCTATCTGTCAGTGGTTTCTAGAAGTAGCAAATAGCTCATTAGTCCAAAATGTTGTAAACCCTGTAGATATCCGTAATATTCGCCTAAGAAAAGCAAATATTATACTTCTTTGAGTTAATGTTTTATGTAAATTTTTTCTGCACTGATTTTTCAAAGTTGTTTTCCCTTAACAAACTTACATATAAATTTACTTGATGGATAGTAAAATGCCTTATTGCTTCGGAGTCATTGGAGCATTAAATCTAGCTGTTCCAGCCACCGTGTAAAGTAACTAATACTTCCTGTGAGTGCTGTTTTCCAGCTGTGTTCCTTGGGATGATGAGCAGTTAAAAGCAGGAAAGCAAAAAAAAACTGCATCTTTTTTAGGATGTGTAATTTTATTATGAGGAAACATAATTTACTATGTTTTGTATTATACTACGGTTTTAAAAGATCCCGTTTTAGATATCATAATTAATTAGTTTGCTAGTTTTTAAATATTTTAACTATGGTACTTCAATCTAAAGGAAAATTTGGATGTGAAAATAAAAATAAAAAGGGCTTGCTGTCTCTTAAGTTATGGATTTGAAGATTGAAAATGTTTTGTACTTTATTTTTATTTCTTACACTCTATTTTCTTTTATATTGGTATTTTGCCCAAGTTTTAAATAAATGTACTATAAATGTTTTACTCTAAATTTTAGTGGTGTTTTTTTAAATATTGTGCAGTTATGGCACTCTGGTAAAAGAAAGCGAATCATTTTTCCAAGTGGTGTGAGATTTTAAGTTTACTTTTTGGGGTATGTTAATATATAAAAGCCAGGTAAATTAAAAGGAAATTCTTGTAAGTGTATAAATGTGTTCCTTCCAACACATTTATAAACTTGGAGGGAGTGACTACAGCCCACACACTCGTAATACTGTTGTGATAACTTTCTTCTGTATAATCAATTTTATGAAATAAATATTTTTAAAAATCTCTCAAAATTATTTTTAACTTGTATTTTATCAAAAGTGAACTGTTCTTGCAATACACATGCCATTACATCTACTTTATCGCTTTAGATTCTTAATCCTGATCAACAAATAGATAAAAAACCCAGTCTGAGAGCACCTACATTTTGCTTAATCAGCAAGCAGTTATGTCAGGGGAGAGGCATTCTGTTTGCTTGTGAAGCACCATGCATGCTGACCCAGTGTAACTCTTGCATTTAAATGTGCTCTGAATTGCTCAAAAGTATTTTGAACAGTATCTAACCATGTGTTTTAGCAGGCACTATGTTCTTATTTAGACACCCTTGTTGAGAAGATTTTGCAGATAGTAATATCAAAAAGTGAGCAAAGCTGATCTTCAGTTTGTCCATAGAAAGCTCGGTTTATATCGTACTATTTAATTTATATAAGTATTTAAAACTATGTATTTTGTGTTTTAGAGAATGCATAAAATCTCTGTGGTAATTGACCTCTTTCTCTGTTGCTTCCCTTCTGGGAATGTTTAAAGTTAAGCATATGGTTAAGTACCTTGCTGAATTGGAGTCCTGCACTCTCTGATGTGATTTCTTAAGCATTTTTTGCTCCTCCTTGGGGTTACTATAATACATGAAATCTTCAAACTATACAGTCTGTTTACTGCTAAACTTAGAGCTGGATAAAATGACTATTTTTTTTTTGCCAGTTCTAGTGATATCTATTGGAATTTTTTGTTGTTGAAACATGTATCATTCAAAATAAATATTGATTCTTCATTGAGAATTGCCTCTGCAGATTCTCACTCTTGGGCATGTGCACATTGTCAGTAAGAGCTTTGAAACTGTTTAAAAAGCAGTGAATGTTGGTACACCATGTACGTTTCTAGAATCTGAACAGGAGTACTTGTGGCACCTTAGAGACTAACAAATTTATTAGAGCATAAGCTTTCGTGGGCTACAACCCACTACTCTGAAATCTAGAATCTGAGTATTAAGTGTGAGGATATTTAAGAAAACAGCCCGGTTGTCCTATGTTGTTTTCTTACCACCCTGGGCAATAGGTCCCTGAACTATCACTTCCGTTTTCTTTAGCATTGTAGTTTTCACTTCATATCTTTTTACTCTGAGTAGTGATTTTTATGTGTGGGGTACAGAAAATACACGATGGTGACAATAGTGAGACAGGTTTCATCGGCATGAGTTTTGGTATGGCTACCCTATCACAAGTGACAAAGCCACGAGAAATAAGTTGTCTCTTGCTTCAAGGCAGGTGGAGAGGCTGAAAGGGAGCAGAAGTTAACCAGGATCAGAACAGGAAAAGTTCCACCTCCTTGTGACACCAAAATGGGATGCCATTCAGCAAGTTTTGCAACCCTTCATAATATGATCTCTTTCTTGCAGGGTGTCATAACTATAAAGGGAAGGGTAACAATCCTCCTGTGTACAATACTATAAAATCCCTCCTGGCCAGAGACACCAAAATCCTTTTACCTGTAAAGGGTTAAGAAGCTCAGGTAACCTGGCTGACACCTGACCCAAAGGACCAATAAGGGAACAAGATACTTTCAAATCTTGGGGAGGGGGAAGGCTTTTGTTTGTGCTCTTTGTTTTGGGGGTTGTGCGTTCTTGGGACTAAGAGGGACCAGACATCAATCCATGCTCTCCAAATCTTTCTAAACAAGTTTCTCATATTTCAAACTTGTAAGTAATAGCCAGGCAAGGCATGTTAGTTTTATCTTTGTTTTCTCAACTTGTAAATGTTCCTTTTGCTAGAGGGTTTACCTCTGTTTGCTGTAACTTTGAACCTAAGGCTAGAGGGGGTTCCTCTGGGCTCTTTGAATCTGATTACCCTGTAAAGTTATTTTCCATCCTGATTTTACAGAGATGATTTTTACCTTTCTTTCTTTAATTAAAAGCCTTCTTTTTTAAGAACCTGCTTGATTTTTCCTTGTTTTAAGATCAAAGGGGGTTGGATCTGGACTCACCAGGAAATTGGTGGGGGAAAGGAGGGGGAATGGTTAATTTCTCCTTGTTTTAAGATCCAAGGGTTTGGATCGGTGTTCACCAGGAAATTGGTGGAGAAGTCTCTCAAGGCTACGCAGGGAAGGGTTATAGTACTTGGCAGGGAGATATTCTGGGGGGGGGAGGTAGACAGAGTTTCCCAAATGACTCCTAAATAATTTGGGTGGTGGCAGTAAAACCAGATCTAAGCTGGTAGTTAAGCTTAGAGGTTCTCATACAGGTCCCCACATCTGTACCCTAGAGTTCAGAGTGGGGAAGGAACCTTGACACAGGGTTTGATCAGCAGTGAAATAATTCTCATTGTTGACGTTTAAATTATCAACAGTATTTTTTTGTTTTTAATTTTAAGACTTCTGGGAGTCAAGGAAACGGGTGGAAAAATGCAGCAGGAGTCAACTGGCTGGGTATTTCCTGATGGGTTATTGTTTTCATTCAAGCAGTAAGGAACTTCTACTGTGTATTGGCAGTTTTTCAAAGAGACATTATAAGGGCACAAGAGCAAACTATCCCACTGTGTAGGAAAGATAGGAAGTATGGCAAGAAACCACCGTGGCTTAACCAGGAGATCGTCAATGATCTGAAACTCAAAAAAGAGTCCTACATAAAGTAGAAACTTGGACAAATTACAAAGGATGAATATAAACAAACACCACAAGCATGTAGGGACAAAATTAGAAAGGCGAAGGCACATAATGGCCTGGTCTACACTGGGGGGAAGAAATCGATCTAAGTTACGCAACTTCAGCTACATGAATAACGTAGCTGAAGTCGACATACTTAGATCGACTTACCGCGGTGTCTTCACCGCGGTGAGTCGACAGCTGCCGCTCCCCCGTCGACTCTGCCTGTGCCTCTCGACAAGCTCAAGTTCAGGGGTCGACGGGAGAGTGCTCGGGAGTCGATTTATCGCATCTAGACTAGACGCGATAAATCGTTCCCCACTGGATCGATCGCTGCCCGCCGATCCGTCCGGTAGTGAAGACATACCCAATGAGACTAAACTAGCTAGAGACATAAAGGGTAACAAGAAAACATTCTACAAATATATTAGAAGCAAGAGGAAGACCAAGGATAGGATAGGCTCATTACTAAATGACGGAGGGGTTGAGGAGGCAATACCAGAAAATGTGGAAATGGCAGAATTACAAAACAACTCTTTCGTTTCCAGTTTTTACCAAAAGTTAGCAGCAATCGGATGTCTGACATAGTGAACAGCAGTGAAAATGAGATATGATCTGAGGCTAAATTAGGGAAAGAACAAGATAAAAATTGCTTAGACAAGTTAAATGTCTTCAAGTCACCAAGGTCTGATTAAATGCATCCTAGAATACTCAAGGAGCTGACTGAGAGGTATCTGAGCATTAGTGATTATCTTCGAAAACTCAGGGAAAATGGGAAAGATTCCAGAGGACCAGAAGAAGGCAAATATAGTGCCAATCTATAAAAAGGGGAATAAGGACAACCTGTGGACTTACAGACCAATCAGCTTAAACTTCAGTATCCAGAAAGATAATGAAGGAAATAATCAAGCAATCAGTTTGCAAACACCTAGAAGATAATAAGGTGATAAGTAATAGTCAACATAGATTTGTCAAGAATAAATCACGTCAAACCAACTTAATAGCTTTTTTCACAGGGTAACAAGCCTTGTGGATGGGGGAAGTGGTAGATGTAGTATATCATGACTTTAGTAAGGATATGTCTATACATACAGTGCTTCAGCAGCGCAGCTGTACCAATGGGAGGGAGCTCTCCTGTATAAAAGAACATAAAAAACCCCACCTCCATGAGCGGTGTAAGTTATGTCGGTGGGAGCAGCTCTCTTGCCGACATCGTGTGGACAGCGCTAATGCTTATGTCGGTGTAACTTATGTCTCTGAGGGGGGTGGAATATTCACACCCTGAGCAACATACGTTTTGCCGACATAGGCTGTAGTGTAGACAGCCTAAGACTTTTGATAATGTCTCGCATGACCTTCTCATAAACAAACTAGGAAATAAAGCCTAGATGGAGCTACTCTAAGGTGGGTGCATAACTGGTGGGAAAACTGTTCCCAGAGACTAGTTATCAGTGATTCACAGTCAACCTGGAAGGGCATATTGAGTGGAGTCCTGCAGGAATCTGTCCTGGTTACAGTTCTGTTCAATATCTTCATCAATGATTCAGATAATGGCATAGAGAGTACACTTGTAAATTTGGTGGACAATATCAAGCTGGGAGGGGTTGCACATGCTTTGGAGGCTAGAATTATAATTCAAAATGATCTGAGAAATGGTCTGAAGTAAATAGAATGAAATTCAGTAAGGACAAATGCAGAGTACTCCACTTAGGAAGGAACAATCAATTGCAAACATACAAAACGGGAAATGACTGCCTAGGAAGGAGTACTGCGGAAAAGGATCTGGGATTAATAGTGGGTCACAAGCTAAATTTGAGTCAATAGTGTAACACTCTTGCAAAAAAAGCAAACATAATTCCGGGATGTAATAGTAGGAGTGTTATAAGCAAGACACAAGAAATAATTCTTCCCTTCCACTCCACTGCACGCTGATAAGGCCTCAGCTGAAGTATTGTCCAGTTCTGGGCGCCACATTTCAGGAAAGGTATGGGCAAATTGGAGAAAGTCCAAAGGAAAGCAACAAAAATGATTTAAAAAGGTGATCTCTGAGGAAAGATTGGAGAAAAAAAAACTGGGTTTATTTAGTCTGGAGAAGAGAAGATTGAGGGGGAACATAGTAGTTTTCATGTACATAAAAAGTTGTTACAAGAAGGAGGGAGAAAAATTGTTCCTAACTTCTGAGGGTAGGACAAGCAGCAATGGGCTGAAAGCTTCCCAACTGTCAGGGTAGTTAAGCACTGGAACAAATTGCCCAGAGAAAATGTGGCATCTCTGTCACTGGAGGTTTTTAAGATTAAACACCACTCAAATGGTCTAGTTTTTACATAGTCCTGCCTTGAGTGTAGGGGACTAGACTAGATGATCTATTGAGGCCCCTTCCAGTCCTACACTTCTATTATTCTATGGTTGTATACAAACTGTTTTAAATTGAATGGGGTAATATTCCCTTTTGGTATAGTGAATGTATTATTCCTGAAATGTTTATGAATATCACAGATTGTGATATAAAAATTAAATCTGATGGGTTAGCTGTTGTATGCGGTTTAAAAAGCATTTTCTCTGTGCTGTGCATCAGTTTGTGGGGATTAAGATGCTTTTTGTTATACAAAAAAACTGCTTTTGTTGCTCCTGGCCTTGCATTTAAAGCGATTGTTCTGAAGCAGAAATATGTTCAGTGTAAAATCATTTATGCCAGTCTGAGTTCTAGTACTTAGCGCAGTTATAGAACTTCATGTCTTCACAGTACACTACAAAGATTAATCCTCTAACAAACTTAGGCCCTGATCCTGCAATTCATAGGTTCATAAGCAAGAAGGGACCACTATGATCCTCTTCTAGTCTGAGCTCCTGTATAATACAGGTCATAGAACTCCCCCCCAAAAAATTGCTAGAACAGATCTTTTAGAAAAAAAATCCACTCTTTATTTAAAAATTGTCGGTGATGGAGAATCCACCATGACCTTTGGTAAACTGTTCCAATGGTTAATTAGAATTTACACCTTATTTCCAGTTTGAATTTGTTTAGCTTCAATTTCCAGCTATTGGATTGTGTTATACTTTTCTCTGCTAGACTGAAAATCCCATTATTAAATATTTGTTCCCCATTGTGACAGAGTGCTGAGGGCTAGCATTTAAGGCAGCACTCCTAGTCACTATTAGTATTAATTAGGTTCCCCTGGAGAAGGCCTAATTGGACAGAGGTGTACTTGATTACCAGGCCAGATTGGAGCTAATGAGCCAATTAGCCCATTAATAGGGAAGCCATATAAAAGGGCACAGGAAAGAGTGCGTGGGGGAAGAGAAGGAGAGAAATAGAAGGCTAGGAGAGCCAGTGACACCTTACCACACACCCCTTTTGGAGAAGGGGTTAGAAAGTTGAGACACAGTGTGTAAAGGTGTGAGACACCACAATGTATGAGAGGAGGGATTAGAACACTAAATAAACTACACAGTGGTGTTTACAAACAAGAAGGACTCAGTGCAGTCTGTGCTTTTAGTAGAGGCAGGGCTGCAGCCCACAGCCCCATCACACCCATGTCGGTACTGATAGACTGTAATCAAGTCACCCCTTAACCTACTGATCTAACTACTGTTATATCTCTTTATACCAGATATTGAACCACTTAACAATGACAGGCTGGTTTTCACCCGGGTCAGTTATATACTGGGCAGCTTCTGAATTTGACCATATATCAAAGATGGCTATGAAAAAGGATTGATTACAGAAACGGTGTTTGTTGGTTTCTCAGCCACCTACGATACAGTCAGTCATCACTGGCTCCTTGCCAAGGTATCAATGGTAATGAAGAGCCACCACTTCACAAAGCTAATACAGACCATACTGGAGAACAGAAGATTCTTCATGAACCTTTGTGGCAAACGGAGCCAATGGCAATGACAGAAGAATGGGCCCCCCACAAGGTAGTGTCTTTGCACCTGCGTTTTTCAACATCTACACAAATGACCAATCAAGCTACCCTGCACAAGATGCCTTATCTAGGCAGATGATCTGTGCGACAACACACAGCCTAAGAAGTTTGACATATTAGAGAGAACGCTGGTGAACACACTTAACACCCTAGACAAATACTATACAGCCAACCAACTGCATGCAAATCCAGTAAAGTCACAAGTCAGTGCATTCTGTCTCAAAAACCGAGCACAAACTCAATGAAATTTACTCATTCCATAAATCTTTTATACCTCAGTGTTACCCTCAACTGCACACTCTCCCGTAGAGTCCACATTGAGAAAACTAAAGCCTAGGCTGGCATCCGAAACAACATCAGCAAGCTGGTTGCATCAAAGTGGGATGCTGACCTGTCCATTTTCCAACCAACAGCACTGGCCCTTTTCTACTTCTCTGCTGAATAAGTCTGTGCAGTGTGGGCCCAATCCCCTCACACTGCGTGCTGCTATATTGCAGGATGCCTTAGGCCTACTCACTTCAACAGCCTCTACATCCTTGCAGATATTGCTCCTTCTTGTATATACCACGAAGTCGCTACGAGTCAAACGCACAAGGCAATGCACAGATCCAAGACATCCATTATATCATATATCAGGATGCTGAGGCGACTGAAGTCACAACAAAGTTTTCTTGCCACCATTAAACGCCTAACATTGTCACCCAGACAAGGGTTCAGTTATGGCAAACAAGAGTAGAGAATGACCCTGTAGCTTGTGTGCTCCAGCTCCCAACAGTTGAGCTGACCTTCCATTTGGTACAGATCAGTCCAGGACTATATGGTGTTACCTTAATCAATTCCGCACTGGAGCTGGCCAGACTAGAGATGCGATGATCAAGTAGGGCTACACCATTGGCCCCAATACCTGGACTGTGGCAGAGAGCTTCAAAATATGAAGCATCTCCTGCAGTGCCATCTGCTTGAGCATGAATGCTCTTCCAATGACCTGGTGGAATTGCACTGATTGGGCAATCATATGTGCACAGATATAGCAAGAGGCAGTCTGAGGACACAACAAGAAGATCCTTAACCTCTTTGTTAAGCTAAATAGATTTGAGCTTCTAGAGTCTATCACCGTAAGGCATTTCTTCTAATCCTTTAATCATTCTCCTGGCTCTTCTCTGAACCCCCTTCAGTTTATCAACATCCTTCTTGAATTGTGGGCACCAGAAGTGGACACAGTATTGCAGCAGCGATCGCACCACGGCCAAATACTTGCTCCTGGTGGTTATGAACTGTCAGGCTTCCTGTCTGACTCCTTCTCTCACCGATTTTTCTTTGCAGCCAACTCAATTCTTCCTTCCTGGTGTTTCCTGAACTTGGTTGTCTCGGAGCTCTTCAACCGTGTCTCAACTTGTCTTCCAGTTCAAGAATCTTTTCCTCCAGCACAGCCACCAGTTTGTGCTTCAGGCACAGGAAATTCCTTCTGGTTTCAGGCAGGAAAGAGAATATGACAGGGCTGGCGCCTTGCAGCCTTAGTAAGGCACTGATCAAAGCTCCAAGGTCTTATTCAGGCCCACGCCCTAGCTACACAGCCTGTATACAGAGAACAGCCCACAGACAGACCATTCACCAAGTCCCTCTACCTCCGAGCACAGAATTTGCTGCTGGAGCTACTCCCTCTGAAACTCTCCCGTTAGCTGCCTCTGTTCATGTGTGCGTAACTACTCATGGCAAAATCAGTGGGACTACTCACTGTGCATAAAATTAAGCACATGCATATGCCTTCGCAGGACTGGGATCTTACCACTAAAATTGCTAGAGCTACTTACTGCAGCACAAATCCTGTCATCTTTACTCAGGCAAATGTAGCAGTGAATGTGATAGAAATTTTGCCTAGGGATTGAAATAGAACTGCTGGATTTGGCCCTACTTGTGTCTCCTTTTATAACTGTTCTCACCTTTAGGATTAATTTCTTCTATCTTCAGCAGCCATGCTGTTGATGTATTACTATTTGACAGAAATATAGAACAGTGAAAAGAGGTGAATGTCGTAGCCTCTTAAAGGTAACAATTTCATTTCATGAAAACTATCCAAAATACTGTCATGTATTGCATAGAGTAGCTTGAAGAAAAGTGAACACTATGATGGAACAAATGAACCCCCTGGGAAATGTGAGCTGTAAAGCATCTGTTTCATCATCAGTGGAGACAGTGTTTATGTAGCCAACACACAATATGAAGGATTTTGATTAACCTTTCAATTTAGAGTAAAAAAAAACAATTATCTGCCAAAAAATAGTCCTTCAAGAACCACAGGAGCTGTCCAGAGCCAACTGGCTTGCACAGATGTTGTGTATACGATTGGTGGTCAAGGGAGGATTTGACGCAGGATTCCAACATTAGATTTCTAGAGAGTATTTTCAAAGAATGGTGCATTTTATGGAGGTATAGTTACTTGGGGGATGTATATACTGCAATGTAAGCCCAGCTTTTGAAGTCAGGCTCAAACCTAACCCCCTTTCCATCTACACACAAATCATGCTAGTCCAGAGCTTGGAACCAGGGACCCAGGACCCCCAGGGGGTGGAAGCTCTGAGCCTGAGTCAAGTTGGGTCCTAGGGTTCAATCCCTATTGCTTTGCAGTGTAGACACAGCCCCACTGGACTCATGCTCTGGGTATTCCACAATCCTACGGACTGACTTTCTTTGTCCTCCGGACAGTCAAGTTTGGTAGGCAGTCCAGTTTTCCCCCACTACAACAAAAAAACAAAGGGCTAGAGTAACCACATTTTGGGATGGCACTAGGAAGTCTCTGATATGGGTGGTTGGACTCAGGCCTGCATAATGCAGTGTAGTCACTGGAGCCCCAGGTTGAGGCCCAGGGTTGAACAAGTCCTAATTTAGGGTTACAAATGAGCATAGACACTCAAGCCCTGGGTTAACAAACTAGGGTCTGCTAACTCAAGTTCTACTAACCCTGGGCTTGCATTGCAGTGCCCACATACACTTAGTGTCTGACTTGATCTTAATGGCTCTTCCCCTTCTGAGGACAAAATGAGGAGCTTATTCCCTTCCAGAACAATGTAAACAGCAACATGAAGCAGACATTTTTAGCTCATAACATTCCTGTGTATTCTTTGTAGAAAGTCCCCATTCTAACTGTACTAATACTAACTTTTTGGTTTTGAGAATCTGTTTATTCATCACATATGTTGAGAATCCAATTTTCTCTCTCTTTTAGGTATTTATAGGTCCCCCATCACTGTAGTATCCAAGTGCCTCGCAATCTTTAATGGTTTTATCCTCAACACCCAAGATCACAAGTCTGGTGGAACTGGGAGTTGAATATAAGTTTCCCATGTCTTAGGCTAGAGTCCTAACCACTGGAAAATCTTTCCTCACACAAACTTCAAATACAAGGTATATGCGCAGAAAGACTAAAGAAATCCCAACCCAATTGGGCTAAAGGAATAACACAGAGTAATCATTAGATACTATACATAAGAAGCACATGTGGATGAATGATGAAGAAAACATACATGCTAAAAGGGAAATTTACTGTACATCTCAAATAAAGAAAAACTTGGGAGTGCTGATCCGGATGTGTATTCCACATGTGGGTACGCGTCTGCTCCACGAGACCAGAGATTTGTTGCAAGTAGTGTCTGTTGGTCCATATATGCACAGTTAGTTGCTCTCCTCATGCTCCAAACCAAAGTAATAAAAGGCAGTACAGATTGACTCATCTCCAGTTCCTTCTTACTGCCACATGGCCTGGGTCAGAATTCTGTGTCCACTAAAATTTTTCTATACTTCAATTCCTGTAAATACATATTATAAATAGTTTTTAGTGGTTTTTATAGTTAGTGTAGTCTTCCCACCTCTGGGAACTTCTCCCCATACTATGCCAAGAGTCCTAGGGTTTATGAATTATATCTCCTACTCCAGCTCCTTCACCGGTGACAAACACGAGTGCTGCCTTTACTGCCTCGGAGAGGCTCATGTTGCCACCAAGTGCAGTATCTGCTGTCCCTCTCCCCCCCCCCCCAAATGCATAGGGGACAAAATCTCTATCTGCAGAAATACTTCATGGAGAAGGCTATGAAGCCCCTGATGGATCAAGGCTGGGGAGACACCCCATCCCCATATGGATCAAGGCTGGGGAGACACCCCATCTCCATAAAGTAGCCTCAGACTATGGGCAGCACCATTCCATGTACAGCCCCCAACAAGTCTAAGAAAACCTCTCACAGGAGTAGGGGACATTACCATTGTCACAAGGACAGATCCCTGTCGAGATCTGCCTCTAAGAAAAAGGATCCCTCCCCATGTCGCTCCAAATCGGGTGAGTACTAAGGAATTAAGTCCGCACAAACTTTCCATCCAAGAAGTGTCCTCATTGCCACAAGTTAACTGCTAGAACAAGAACGGCTAGAGACTTACAACTAAAATTCCTTCTCATGGAGAAGTCTCTCAGTCTGGCGTCTGAGCCTGAAGCCCACACCCCACCTGGACAAGCCTTGCCAACCACAGCTTCTGGCAAGGGTCCCTCCTCACCCAGAAGCCATCACCCAGGCTTCTGATCAAAAGTGTCCAAAAAGCAGGTAACCACGTCCTCAACGCAGGAATTGGCCAAGAAATGCCATTCCGCCAATGGGCGGATAGTCTCGGCACCGACCGCACTGGCCATTCTGAGACAGCAGGACCATCCAGCACCGCCTGTACCATAAGAACTAGGGACTCTAAAAGAGCCAGCTCAGACAAAGGCACTGAGGAGGAAATCAAAATCCCATGCCTCAGCATCTACGCAGCCACAGCGGCGCGGCACCAATGCAGACTGTGGCTCACTCTTCGACCTCCACTGCACACTCGGTACACACACCGACACAGCCTATGGTACCAACAGATACACTGTGGCTCCCGGCACCAACGACCATGCAGTCTCCAGTGTAGATCATGCAGACACCGCAGCAGTTCCTACAGCACAAAGATCTCTTAGTTTGATCTACGCCTGACTCTCCCATTCTCAGCACGGATGCAACCCTGGCACGTTCGGCACCAAATCTCCTTGCGACTCCATCGCACTCAGCTCCACCCCTTTTGAGCGATGATGAGGAGGATGAGGAAGGGCAAATAGACTCTCCTCCACAATCTCCTGCCTACCATGAGCTGCCCAAACTGGGACCCCCCCCCCCCAGGGAGCATATTATACAGATCCCAGACATCCAACAGTGGTACGGCCAACCCTGGGGCCCAGCTGTGACCTTTCCACCCCAGTGGGCATACTGGAATCAGTGGGTGACATACCCAACACAACAGGGACTGCCTACCACATCCAGACTAAGCACACAGCAATCACTTGCACCTTCTGTACCTCGACCGTCAGAACTGGCAGGGGAAGGAGATGAAGAGGAGGAAGAACCCTCAGACCTCGGCACCACCTCTCGTCATCCTCCCCAGATGACATTGTCATGCCTTCTCCCCCTAATATGGGGGATGATTTCAAACAATTCCAGGACCTATTTAAAAGGATGGTGAGTTCTCTGGACATCTCTCTGGAAGAGGTCCAGGTGACATAATAGCACAAACTAGTGGACATTTTGAATACATTCTCTTCTTCCAAAATTGCTTTACCTATGAACCATGTGACAATGGAACCTGTCAAGACCATTTGGCAGACCCCTGCAACTGCTCCTTCAACCTGCAAGAGGTCTGACAAATAATATTATGTGCCAGCGAAGGGCACAGGGTTCCTCTTCTTCCCATCCAGCACCCAATTCACTGGTGGTCGACGCAGTCCATGAACGTGGTAGACAACAGCAGCCCAAGAACACACCTTATGATAAGGACTGGAAAAGTCTCGACCTTTTCGGCCACAAGGCTTACTCCTTGGCCACACTACATCTCCGGATAGCCAATTATGAGGCCTTGCTGGCAAAGTATGATTACAACTATACAAAGTTTTCTGAATTCATTGACGTTATTACTGAGGACAAAAAAGAACAATTTACAGCACTTGTATCAGAGGGACAACTCATATCTAGAACAGCCCTCCCAAGCTGCACTGGACTCTGCAGACACAGCTGCAAGATCAGTAGCGTCCGCAGTGGTTATGAGAAGGGCCTCATGGCTCCATCTCTCTGGCTTCCCTAGAGAACTGCAATCCATGGTTGAAGACTTACCATTCGAGGGACCCAAACTCTTTGCCACAAAGACTGATGACTCTCTCCATACACTCAAAGATTCATGGGCGACATTCCAATCTCTGGGGATTTATACACCTAGACCCAAGAAAAGACAAAGGACTATGCCCCTCAGCGCTACCACCACACTCCGTATCCACAACAACAATGGCAATACGAGTCACACGGTCACAAACAGACCATCGAGAAGACAACAGCCTACTCCTCCAGCAGCTGCGTTGCAGCCATCGCTATCCAGGCAACAAATTTAAAGCCTTGGTCGAGGGCCCGAGAGCCAGTAGTGTAGCTAGGGGAGGAGCGGGGGAGCGGCCGCTCCCCCACCGAGCACAAGTGGCGCCTTTTTAATTTTACTCACCTGGGAGCGGGGGGAAAAAAAAAGCCCCACCCGCTGCGGTGCTTTTACTGACAGGGCGGCGCTCCGGGTCTTCGGCGGCACTTTGGTGGCGGGACCTTCACTCACTTCAGGTGTCTTCAGCGGTACTGAAACTTCATGGCCGAAATGCCGCTGAAGACCTGCGGAGCGAGTGAAGGTCCCGCCGCTGAGGTGCCGCCGAGGACCCGGAGCGCTGCCCCATCAGTAAAAGTGCCGCAGCGGGTGGCGCCTTTTTTTTTTCCCCGCTCCCCCTCTTCCCTCCACCTGGCTACGCCACTGCTGAGAACCCCGTGTCTTTTTATGCTGAAGACATCTACTCTCTCCCAACCTTTCCGAGATACCTTAGTTCCATTTTATCCAATTTGGAAAACCATCACATCTGAGAGATGGGTTCTAGAAATCATACAAACTGGTTACTCCACCCCCTTTCTTATCAAGCCGGTACCCACGCTCCCTCCCCGTCCCTCTTCAGGGACCCTCTCACTAGCATCTACTGCATCAGGAGGTAATCCACCTCCTACATCTAGGAGCAGTGGAACCTATTCCAACAAGACACAGCGGGAAGGGATTTTATTCCGACTATTTTCTCAAAAAGAAAAAGTTGGGCAGGTGGAGACCCATACTCGATCTATGGCAACTCAACAAGTTGGTGAAGACGCAGCACTTCAAAATGGTTACACTAGGCACCATAATTCCAGCACTAGAAAGAGGGGATTGGTTCTCAGCCCTTGACCTCCAGGATGCGTATTTTCATATAATGATCCATCCCTCACATCGGAGGTTTCTCCGATTTACTATAGGATAGGAACATTTCCAATACAAGGCCCTTTCTTTCGGCCTATCCACTGCCCCCTTGAGTTTTTTTTTAAGGTACTAGCAGTGGTTGCGGCCTACCTCTGCAGAAATGGAATCATGATATTCCCGTACTTGGGCAACTGCCTGTTGAAAGCACCAACATGGAAAGCAGCATTACAAGCCACCAAAGAGACGGTGGCCCTATTCACAAGATTAGGTCTCCAAATAAGTACACAAAAGTCCACTCGAACACCAGTGCAAGAGATGAAGTTCATTGACGCCCATCTCAATTCTCCTGAGGCCATAGCCTCTCTACCAAAGCAAGATTTGCATGGTTGCAAATGCCCCTGGTTTTGCTCCAGGGCAGGTCTCAGCACACAGCCTCTAGGCAACGCCTTTCCCATTGAGTGGAATGCTCCCCCCCGTTATATGCCTTCCCTCCCACCCTCCTCCTGGCTCGAGTGATCCACAAGGCCAGATAGGACAGAGCCACAGTAATCCTAATAGCCCACACATGTTCCTGACAAATCTGGTATCTTTACCTTCTCCGGATGGCTGTGCATCCACCGCACGTGCCCCCGCTTCTGCCTCATCAGCTGTCCAGGACACAGGTTGCATCCTGCATCCGGATCCACAAAGACTCCATCTCAAAGCTTGGCTCCTCCATGGCTCAAGGGATCTGAGATGACCTGCTCAGAAGTTGTACGAAACATATTGTTAAATAGTCATAGAGCAACTACCCGCTACACATACCTACACAAATGGCAGCGATTTGATGCCTGGTGCCAGCAAAAACAGATGGCATACATCTCAGCCTCCTTACCCTTAATATTAGACTACCTCTTAGATCATAAAATGTCAGGCCTTTCCATGAGTTCAATAAGAGTACACCTCTCTGCTATCAGTGTTTCATCACAAAGTAGATCAATTATCTATCTTTGCTCACCCATTCACGAAACATTTCCTCAAAGGCCTCACCAACATCTACCCAGAACTGCGCAATCCTACTACGCCATGGGACCTCAACCTAGTGCTTTGGGCCCTCACCAGTTCCCCATTTGAACCCAGAGGGGGTGTTGGTCGCACAGCATTAGTTAACCGGCTGAAGCGTCACAAGACTGGTACTGCACATGTGTGACCAACCGAGCACTGCTACCAGAAATCCCCAATTATGAGCGCAGGGGCACATGAACACCTAAAGTGGATCACCCACAGGGACACACATTGTCTGCAAAGAACAAAATCAACTGGGGAAGCACTATTTGTTGCTATAGCAGATCAATCGTGAGGACAAGCATTATTGGTTCAGACACTCTTTAAGTGGATCTCTGGATGCATCGCTTTATGTTCTCAGTTGGCTCATATTCCTCCCCCAGATGGGGTGAGAGTCCACTCTACAAGAGCACAAACAACATCAATGGCATCTCTTCAGTAAGTACCAACACTAGACACTTGTAAGGCAGTTACCTGGAGCTCTGTGATACCCTGGGCCAGTCTTTCTTGGCAGAAGCAGCTGTGGGTACAGCAGTGTTACAAACATCCATACCAACTGCATCCTCACACCCTCCTCCTATTTGAATATAGCTTACTAATCACCCACATGTGGAATACACATAAGGGACCAGCACTCGAAGAAGAAATGGGGGTTACTTACCTGTAACTGGAGGTTCTTTGAGATGTGTGGTCTCTATCTTTATTCCACTACCCTTCCTATCTGATTTGTGGTCAGAGAAGGAACTGGGGAGGTATCAGTGCACACTGCCCTTTATGACCTCAGCTTGAGCATGAGGAGAGCAACTACGCATGTGCAGACCAACAGACAGTACTTGCTACAAATCTCCAGTCTCAGGCGCATGGAGTGCATGCGTCTCCACATGTGGAATACAGATAGGAACTACTCCTCTTGAAGAACCTCCAGTTACAGGTAAGCAACATCCATTTTTACAAATGAGGCTAAGTTTTAGTAGCCTTAGAAGAAAAAATTATTCATATATTGTTCCATGGGAAAAAATACAGAAAAAAAGCATTTGGTGACTTTCATTGCAACAGAGAATGAATTTTCAAATATATGTTTTTACTTGCAGAGTACATGGGGCAGGTGAGGTAATATCTATAATAATTTTGCATCTAGGATTCAGCCGCTTTGTAGTGGAGTGGTGTACTGGCATCTCTTTCATATTGCCGCCTTGTTCTCCATAACATAAACTCTCATGTTAAAAGAAAAAAGTCTCTAGCTGTGATGGTTGCTTAACTACACTCAGATCACATTTTCAAAACCAGCTCCATTGTTCAGCTAGGGAAGTCTCACCACTCCCTCCTTCAGGGGCATCCTGAATGGTTGGAAAACCATTCCCAGAGGGTAGTTAACAGTGGTTCAGTCAAGCTGGAAGGGCATATTGAGTGGGGTCCCACAGGGATCTGTCCTGGATGTCCAGTTCTGTTCAATATCTTCATAAATGATTTAGATAATGGTACAGGGAGTACACTTATAAAGTTTGCGGACAATACCAACTTGGGAGGAGTTGCACATGCTTTGGAGGACAGGATTTAAATTCAAAATGATCTGGACAAACTGGAGAAATGGTCTGAGGATGAAATTCAATAAGGACAAATGCAAAGTACTCCACTTAGGAAGGAACTAATTGCACACATACAAAATGGGAAATGACTGCATAGGAAGGAGTACTGTGGAAAGGGATCTGGCTAAATGTGAATCCACAGTATAACACTTGCACACAAAAAAACCCAAAAAAACCTAACAGCTGTTGCAAAAAATTTTTTTAAAAACTACATTCTGGGATGTATTAGCGTGAATGTTGTGAGACAAGAAGTAATTCTTTCACTTTACTCCGCCCTGTTAAGGCCTCAACTGGAGTATTGTCTCCAGTTCTGGGCACCACATTTCAGGAAAGATGTAGACAAATTGGAGAAAATCCAGAGGAGAATAACAAAAATGATTAAAGGTCTAGAAAACATGACCTGTGAGGGAAGATTAAAAAAAAAAAAAAAAGGTTTGTTTAGATCAGAGAGGAGAAGACTGAGGGGGCAATATAATAAGTATATAAAAGGTTGTTACAAGGAGGAGGAGGAGGGTAAAAATTGTTCTCGTTAACCTCTGAGGATAGGACAAGAAACAATGGGCTTAAATTGCAGTAAGGGTGGTTTAGGTTGGACATTAGGAAAAACTTCCTAACTGTGAGGGTGGTTAAGCACTGGAATAAATTGCCTAGGGATGTTGCAGAATCTCCAACATTGGAGGTTTTTAAGAGCAGGTTAGACAAACCCCTGGCAGGGATGGTTTAGATCAGTGGTCCCCATCCTTTTTTGTCTGGCGGGCGCCAGACGACGAGCCATGGAGGACCATGGCGGCCGATGAGCATCCGCCGAAATGCCGCCGACAAGCGGCATCATCCAGAGGCGTCGCTGCCGAATTTCAGCGGCATTTCGGCAGTGACGCCTCTGGATGATGCTGCTTGTCGGCAGCAAGTGGCGTCATCCAGAGGCAGCGCCACTGAAATGCCGCCGAAATTCGGCAGCATTTCGGTGGATGCTCGTCCGCCAGCCAGTACGTGGGTGCACTTAGACGCCCCAGCGGGCGCCATGGCATCCGCGGGCACCGTGTTGAGTGCAGGGGACTGGACTAGATGACCTAGGGTGGTTATTTCCAATCCTACATTTCTGTGATTCTATCTCCTCTGTAACGGGGCGGGACTCACCGGTGCGGCGCCTCCTGCTGGTTGTCCAGGGAATTAGCGTTTCCAGCCTCCGGAGCGCCCTCTGCAGGCCGGTGTCCCGCTTGCTGCTGGGCCCAAGTCCCTCCTGGACCCCAGTGCCCCTTTCAGGCCAGGGTGTTGCCACCGGGCCATACCCCCACAGATCTGGGTCTCCTCTCCCCGGGGAACCCCCACTCTCTATCCCCACCTCACCTCAGTCTATGGCAACTGCCAGTCATCAACTAGCCTCCATTCCCTGGGATCACCAGCAAGGGGGGTTTGGACATGCTGCCTCTGCAACCCCAGTACCTTTCTGTGGCCTTTAACAAGGCCTGCAGCCTGGGGGGTTTACAGGCCGGAGCTCCCCAGCTCCTCTAGCCTTCCCCCAGCCCTGCTCCACTCTCGGTACCCTGTTCAGCTCCCCAGTAGCCAGGCCCTTCTCTCTCTACAAGCAGAGAGAGACTAACTCTGTGTGCTCCTGGCCCACTGCCCTCTTATAAGGGCCAGCTGGGCCCTGATTGGGGCGTGGCCGCATCTGTGGCTGGTTCCCCAATCAGCCAAGGCTTGCTGCTTTTCCTAGCAGCAGCCCTCTCGCAGCCTCAGCCCTGTCCCAAGGCTGATTTCAAGCCCTTCAGGGCAGGAGCGGGTGACCCACCCCACTACACCCTCCCTGAAGCTCTCAGCCTTGCTCTGCCCTTCTTCTGAGCTTACACACGCTCTTTCTTTCTTCTCCCCATTCCCTGCCTCTGGGTTCTGAGCTCTCCCTGGCCTTTGGGCTGTCATTCAGTTATAAACCCACGGGCAGCCCCGCCCTCTCTTTGCACCATACTAGGGCACACTGGAACAGGAGAGCTGAGCCTGGTTTCATCTGAGGGCAGCTACCCTGTTATAAGGACACAAGCCCTAAGTCCTGGACTGTTTCATGGATTACCACTGGTAATATTGAACTTTAAGTAGATCTTTTAAAAAAGAACTTACCCCTTAGGGCTTGCAGAAATCTTTTTATTCATAATGTTCTGCATTCATATAGCACCTTTAAACTGACCATCTCAAAGCCCCTTTCCAGTATTAACTGTGCCTTACACATCCCTGTAAAATAGGCAAAAACTATACTTGTTATGGGTGCAGGAGCATGGCTGGGTCAGGAAGTCTCTGGGTTCTAGGGGTTAAGGTGAGGCAAGGGTTAACCAGCAGGGCCTAAAAACACCTGCAGCCCATTAGCATCCTAGGAAATCAGCCTGGAGCAGGGAAAAGGAAGAGGAAGTTGGCTGGGGGAGTGCTTGGCTGCACAAGCAGCTGCACTGAGGGATGTCAACCCTCCATAGAAGGGGATATTTGAAAGCACATGTGAGTTGGTTGGTTTAAAATCTATTTAGAATTCATGTGTTGTTCCCTCTTTCTGAAGTAAGATGTAATTCAAGGGCTTCTGTTGGTTTAAATGCTGAGGAGAAAAGCGCTGAAGTTTGTTCTTTCTTGGGGAGGGGGAAGGAGACACGAGGTTTTGCTTAACTTCTACGCTGAGCGAATTTCAGACTTCTGGCTTGTCTGAGCTCCAGCAAGGTAACCCAATGACATAATTTTGGGGACTAGGTTCAGAATCTTTTATTTTCCTTATGGATTTACCTGAGGGGCCAGTTGCCCAGTGTGCAATTCACAGATGAATATGCTGAGGTAAAGAGAGCTGGCTGGCCTGATTCTGACAAAAACCGAGCCCACCACAGCTCCAAGTTGGGCCATCAGTGAATTTCCCAGGCTCCCTGCATAGCCCTCACTTCTTCAACCTGTTCTGTGGGGAGGGGGCACACTTGCACACCTACAACTGCACACCTACAACTGAACAAGTAGAGAGAGGTTCTAGTGAGTAACTTGGCCTAGGTTTCCTCCCCTGTGCCCGCTTTTCCTCCTCGAAATTTTCCCCCAGTCAGAACTGATCAGATCCTCAATTTCTTCAAGTGAGGGATTTTTAAGGATTCAATAGAAATATGCCTAGATGTTTAATGAAAATTGGATGCCTTTGAGTAGGGCAGCATATAGTCTGTCTGCTCCCCCATTCTCCCTGCTACAGCCATGGGGATAAGGCCGTGTTGAGTGAAGCTAGCCAGTGGAAGTAACACAAGTGGGACCTCTGCAATCACAAATGTTTTGTTCCTTTGACACTCACGCTGTCCCTGCGTCATGGCTCTTCTTTCCTTTCATCCGTACTCTACAGTGTGCTGCAATGACTCAGGCATATTACTAAACTTAAGTCAGCCATTTCAAGGACATAGCTCTTAACCATTGTTTATGCTTCGCCTTACCCTCCTCCTTACCCATAAACTAGCTTCTGAGAGTCTCTCCACAACCCTTGGCTGTGCAGGAACAAAATGTCTACATCAGCCCTAGTTGGCTAATGAAGTGAGTCATCTCTCTGGTAGAGGAACAAAATATATCAAATCAGAAAATAAGCTGTCACATGAATAGCTCTGTGTGCATGGGCCTCGGTGCTCTGGGGAAGCAGGCTATGTGCTGACTGTGAAGACACTTGTGCCAAAGAGCGCTAAGGGCAGGATGGAAAAGGCACTGCTGAATCTGTGGCTACCGTACCCAAGAAATCTCCCAATGGGGTTGCTGAGGCATAGTAAATGCTACTCTAGCCCATCTGCTGCGGTAGCACTCACATAGAACCAGCAAGAGGCTGCTGTGAAGCATTCTCCTGGTCTGAAAGCTGTGGATTTGAGTCCCAACCCCCCCCCTTGTGTTAGACACCCACCTAAAGTCTGGCTACCCCTTGCATCATTTGAGGTTTACATGAGTAGAACAGAATGGCTGTAGAATTAGTTACATTCTTGGCCCCATGGAAACCCCCATACAGCTGTTTCCTGATACCATATGGCTTTGTGGAAAGGGGAGTAAACTGACTGAAAAATAAAAGGCAACACCCAATTATCCAGATGCCTGTAGACTCAGGAAACTAATGTGGGTGAAACTTTTTTTTACCATACTGAAAGGGTGAGTCCAGAATAATCAAGTATTGATGGAGTTTGAATCACTTCTATGGTATTCATCTGGTTTCCTTTAGACTCAGTGGAGATATGAATTGATTCTGATTTGTTGTTGTTACTTTTGGCTCCTGGATAAATTTAATTGGATCCAGGAGAATTTCTCATTGAGTGGGAATGAAAAGGAATAAAGTAATGACCCGCAAGTGTTTGGAGACTGACTTGAGAGATGAATACTTTAGTATGGGTGTACAGATATTATGGGTGAGGGGTAGTCTGTAAGGAGCTGAGATGGAAAGTGAAGGCAACAAAGCAGGGCTAATAAATATTGTAACAAATCTATGGGTTCAAAGGACGTCCAGGTTGTTGCTGTGCTGCACACTTGGATTACACTGCTCTACAGCCAAAATGCTTCTGAAATAAATGTAGTCAAACGTTACTAATTCTGGGTCACTGAGAACGAAAATGATGCTTAAAATTGTTGATTGGCTCTAGTTTTCAAGATATGCTATTGGGTCACTATATACGACCCTTGACTTGGGAATGG
>NW_020664462.1:15032600-15053497 GCF_002925995.2 Terrapene triunguis | reverse complement strand
AAAATTGTAGACCAGTGTTACCTGGCGATTATCAGTTGCACAGGGGTAGAACTCTGATTCTCCAGCTGCACAGTGAGCTAAAGGAGAACCTACCAGCTGGAAGAAATAAAGGGCTTGTGTCACACAGTTGACCAGCTGTGATTCCATCCACTAGAGGGTAGTGGACAGAGCTTGTTCCCTACAATATCCTTATCTAGTTTGTTCACACGTGTCATGGAGCTGCCATTTTGAATCATAACAAAAAGAACATAATCTAGGTTAATTTATTACCAGAATTACAGCAGCAGGTTCTCACAGGAGTTCTTGGGTCAATCTCTGACTTTTCTAGCACATACAGAACTGGCGTCTGCTGCTCTATTCCATGCTGTCCATTTTAACCATTATGGTTTCCAATGTTTTTCCTCCTTAAACTTTTGGCAACAGGTAACTGTAGGGTTATTCTCTGTCTGTAAAGGGAGGACTGTGCCTCACCTAAGCTCTGCCTCCAAAAATGGCTTCAGTTAGGGATGATTCCTCATCCAAAGGGTAACACCAGTGAGGGCTAAGGAAGCTGCTGCCTCTGCGTGGAGGGATTGAAAACTTCATAAAATGTCTTGGGATCTCACCTGGGATAAGGGGAAAACTCTGCCAGATTTGCAAAAACAACGAGGAGTACTTGTGATACCTTAGAGACTAAAAAATGTATTTAGGCATAAGCTTTCGTGGGCTAAAACCCACTTCATCGGATGCATGCAGTGAAAAATACAGTAGGAAGATATGTATAGATATAGATATATATAGAGAACATGAAAAAATGGGTGTCTCCAACCAATGTCTCACCCCACACACATGTTCTCCCACTGGTAGGATTTGAGTGACTTGCTCCACAATGATCTTCTCTGCCACCTGGACCCCACTACACCCCTCTGGCTGGAGTCACTGCCAGCAGTGTTCCTTCAGGCTTTGAGCGACTGCTCATGGCGTGCACTGCAGGGAATTTCTCAAGGTATAACTGTTGTTGATAGGGTTGTTGAAGGAGTCTGCTTAGCTGTGTAGTTCAGGGCAGTCATCTCGTTGAGACCCCAATAGGTGGTCTGGGCCAGTCTGGTCAAGTAAGAAGCCAATAGGAAGGCTTTCTCTGGGCCATTGGGCCATGACAGCCACCTGCTTGAAAGCGACCAGGAATGCATCGAGGTCATCCGTGGGCTCCATTTTGGTCAGCTTCACTGAGATGGGCAAAGTTGGATTGGTGTTCCCTCCTCCAGTGGTTAGGCTTGAGTTTGCCCCGGGTGCTTGTAGGAGTGTTACCATCTGCTAGATGAGTGGCTTTTTTATTCTTGCTGTTGGGCAGCCATCTCATGAGTATGAGTGCATGAGTATGATTTATGTTTTCTTCCTTTGAATATACTGGCTCATAAAGTTTAGTGATTAAAGGCCTTTCTCTGAGAGAGCAATTTGTATCCTAAGTAGAGGGAAAAAACAGTTTACAGAGCACTTTGCTGTGTAAACTGCTAAATTTTTTGCCTTACAGTAGAAAACACATTAAAGGAGAACTGGCCAGAAGTGAAGTCCATTTTATTCCTCAAATATCCATTTGTTGATATTTACAGGGAATGTGCAGAGTGCAATGTTGGCCTGGTCCGGCCAAGTCCAAATAATATCCTCAGCTAGCGATGGAAAAACTGCTTTCCTTGCAACCCTTTTTGTGTTGTTTTAAAAATACCTGTAAAACTTATTTAAATGAAAATCCCCACCTCAGCAGCAAAATAGCCTCCTGTCCAGCCATACCTCTCCTTTAGCTCTCCAATTGCAAATGGCATTATCTGTTGCTGTTTATTATTTATATACCTGGAGGTCTCCATGGTGACCGAATCACAACTGTGCTAGGTGCTGTACAAATGAATAGTATGACAGTCCTTTCCCTAAAGAGTTTACAGTCTAAAGAGACAAGTTAGGCAAAGGGTGGGAAGGAAACAGAGGGACAGTGAGGTATAGTGTCTTGAGCAAAGTCATAGCAGGTCATAGCAGTGCCCTATCCAATTGATCACCACATCTCTAGTTTCTAAAACAGGATTTAAAAAGAAAAAAGTGCTGTATTTGGGAGGTCGAAGAATGGGATAATTATTCGGTTTTGATTGGGGAGGGGGAGGGTTGTCCCTGTCTAATAAACACGTGATAGGATTGAAAGTGACATTATCCAATCCAAACTTTACTGGTGTGAGTAGTCCTCACTTGCTCACGTGAAGAGTTCCATTGCTTTCAGCCACAAGTAGAGTTGCCTGACTGGGCCCCCCAAAGAGAGCACCAGTGTATGGCATTCAGAGGCTGTGCTGATGGCTGCCAGTACAAAAACCTAGATAAAGACTGAGGAGAACTTCTCTCAAGTGGCAGAGAATTGTAACCAAATCCTGTTGTGAATAAAATAGACTTCATTGGTATTTGTGTGGCATTTTTATCCTTTCCTGGCGTAACGAGTAGTCAGCAACGACAGTTGTTAATCACTCTCTTGTCACTAACCCAACCATGTGCCCCCCAGGTTTTGACATACCAAGGCACCTGTGGTCATTCCTGAAACAGTTTTGAACAGGACAGGGCAATTGTGCGGTCAGTCTCTTCAAATGGGGTTTCTCTAATGACCCACGACGTAGATGCAGTCAACTTCAGGCTATGTCGCATATCCTTGATGAGTGTCTGCTGCCTGACTTCGACAGTGGGCTACCAGCTCTTCACCTGGCTGATGATGATGCAATTCAATGGCTGGGCACATTGAGCATCTGCTGAGAGAGAGAGAGAGAGAGAATCCTTTCCTCCCTTCGAAAACATATCGGTGCTGGCTCTGTAGGTGCTCTAGGGCTCAAGCACCCACCAAAAAAACTTGGGGGTGCTCAGCACCTGCAGGGCCGTATTAATCTTTTGTGGGCCCCGGTGCTCAGACTGTAGCCCTGCACCGCACTCCGCCCAGGCTCTGCCCTGAGGCCCTGCCCCTGCTTGGTCTCTTCCCCCTGAGGCCCCGCCCACTGCTCGTGTGGGGAGGGGCAGGGAGAAGCACCCACCAACAAAACCAAAAGTCAGTGCCTGTGCAAGCACATGTTTAATTTTAAGCTGAATCAGGGCCCAGAATCATAAGCATTGTGGCTTTAAAGAGCGATCTCTATCCTCCCTTAGTCAGAATAAGCATTTTCAGTCCATTGAAACCTCTGACTTAATGCACCATGAATCCTCTGAGCAAAACCCTTCTCTTCAATCCACACAGCAGATAATCCTGTATTATTTGCAAGAGGGGAATTGCGCTCATTTTCAAGCATATGTGTCTAATAGTCTAAACAGACATTCTTCCAAAATGTTAATTAGCAAAGCTGTGGATTTTTTCCCAATTAAAAGCTTGTTTTTAATAGCATTCCACTTCTTCCCCTTGTAGGGTGTTTTTGGTCTCTTTCATCAAGAAGATCATGGGCAAATATCTTCTTCCATTTTTCAAATGTTCTGTAAATAGTATTTGTTAAATTATATTCTATTGGAATTCTGCCTTTTCATCTTGAGTCCCAAAACTGTTTTCCAAGGATACAGGTGGTTGAAATGTTTTTGATAATTTTCCATCACAAAATGCAGTTCTGTCAAAATTTAAACATTTTGCAGGAATATGTTGATTTCAATGAAACTGCATTTTTTTGCAAGGAAATAGTCCAAATGTTTCATTTTGACTTTTATATTATATTAAAATATTATCTACATGGTCAAAATGATAAACTAGAAGGAAAGCATTTTGACACAGTTGAAATGACATTTTCATTTTGTGGGAAATTTTGAAAATTTGGCTTTTTTGTTCTGATTCAATCTTCCCTCCTCCCCCTCCACAAAAGTCAGAATTTCTTATAGAATGGAAATTCCAGATCCTGACGCCCTCTGCACAAGAATCATTAATCACCTGCTGAAATACAGTTACTGCTGGGGGTGAAATGCAGCAGCTATGTAACAGCTCACCAAAATCACAAATGGGTTAAGAAAAGAGGTGATCGATACTGTATATCAGTGAAACACTGAGGATCTGATCCGAAGTCTAATGAATTCAATGGAAAGGCTCCTCTTGATTTCAATAGGAATCAGACCCTTAGATCGAACAAAATTATTGGAGTTGGCATGTTGCCAGGACACCCTTACTCTTAATAAGGGTGATCATCGCATGTGTTCAGATCGTACATTTCATTTAAAAATGGCAACTCTAGTAGCCCAGAGCTCCCTCAACATATTTAAGCCGTGTCTCATTAGTTAGAGAATTGACTGATATCTCCTGAGTTACCAACACCACTTCCTGCATCACCCTGGTGGTGTATTTTAAAGACATCTCCCAGTCAGTTCTAACCAAACCTACCTGTCCTTGCTTTGCTCGGACAGGATCACAGCACAGAGTAGCAGGGTTGCAGGCCACATTCAAAATACATTTTTAATTTATGATGATTAATTCTGCAATATTTAGAATTGTCTCAAACCTGAGATGTCGTCCGTCATGGAGTCAGAGAAATGAAGGGCTGGACGAGACCTCAGGAAGTCATCTAGTCTATTCCCCCAGCATGGAGACAGGGCCAAGTACACCTTAACTATCCCTGACAGGTTTTTGTCTAATCTGTTTTTAAAAACCTCCAGTGATGGGGATTCCACAACCTACCTAGGTAACGGGTTCTAGCACTTAACTATTCTTATAATTAGAAAGTTTGACCTAATATCTACCCTAACTTTCCCATGCTGCAAACTAAGCCAATTACTTTTTGTCCTGCTCTTGGTGAACATGAGAGCAATTGGATGACTCTTCTCTTTATAACCCTTTATAACCCTCTACATATTTGAAGACTCTCATCATATCTCCCCTCAGCCTTTTCTTCTCTAAACTAACCATGCCCAAGAATTTCAAACTTTGCTAATAGGTCATGTTTTCTAAACCTCTTATCATTTGTGTTGCTCTGATCTGCACTCTCTCCAGACAATCTGCCCCAAACAGGGCACAGAGCTCCAACTGAGGCCTCACCAGTGCTGAGCAGAGCAGAACAATTACCTCCCATGTCTTACATATGACTCTCTTATTAATACACCCCAGAATGATATTTGCCTTGTCACAACAGCATCGCATTGACTTATGCTCAATTTGTGATTCACTAGCCACCCAGATCCTTTTCAGCAGTACCACTGCCCAGCCAGTTACTCCCCATTTTGTAGTTGTACATTTGATTTTTTTCTTTCTAAGTCATAGAGCTTAAGGACAGAAAGGACCGCTAGAACATCGAGTCTGAGCTCCTGTATATCACAGGCCAACAATACCACCCAGCATCTGCCACTAACCCAACAAATGCAATGAGACCAAGTACCACAGGAGACTAGACTGTTATGTGCCACATGCACAGAATAGGAGGGACCCAAGTGCACCAGTGGCTGTAGTACGCTGCAATGGCATGGAATTGATTAAATGAGCTATACCCAGATAATGTTGGCAAGTGATCCGCACCCACATGTTGCCAAGGAAGTTGAAAACCCCCAAGGTTACTGCCAATCTGACCTGGAGGGAAAAATTCTTCCCGACCCTACGTATGGCGATCAGTTAGCCCCTGAGCATGTGAGCAAGAACGAGTGACCTAAGCAGCTAAGAAACAGAGATCTCAAACACAAGAAACAGAAGGTCAATCATAGAATCGAAAGGGACCTCAGGAGGTCATCTAGTCCAACCCCCTGCTCAAAGCAGAACCAATCCTCAGACAGATTTTTGCCCCAGATCCCTAAATGGCTCCCTCAAGGATTGAACTCACAACCCTGGGTTTAAGCAAGCTAATGCTCAAACCACAGAGCTATCCCTCCCCCCACAATCATCATTGCACTTCCAGCACTGTGTGGGGCATTGGCTTAGCTCTGACTTAATAGCTATCTCCTGAATCACTAGCACAACTTCGTGCATCACTTTGGGTTTTCTTTGGTCGTCTATCAAATACTGACCTAATCTTTTTAGTCATCAAGTCTTCATTCTCCTAACTCTTCAGAAGTTATTTCCCCCCTACACACATGCAAATCACAAACAATACTTCCAGCCAGACTGACCTGGCTGTTAGCTTGAGAATGAATAAAGGTGAAGACGCCATCTCTGAGTCCACTGTGTGTGGGGTGGGGGGATGTTCTGCAGCAGCGTGCACTGCACTGACACTAGAGTGGACATCTGTCTAGGCAGCACTGTCCTAAAGGCTTAACACATGATGCAGAAAAAACAGAAGGCATAAATTACCCATCTCGATAAACAGTTCAGGTTCCTCAGTGACTTTCCCTCTCCTGTCAAATTAGGCACTAAAACTAGCATAATGTTAGATTGGTTAGGAAAAATAGCAACTTACCAATATGCAGCCATGCCTCCTTTTCTGGTTGGCTGCTTATCAAACAGAGAAGCAATGAGCGCTGAGAATTAGGTCTGACATCCTTGGCAGCTCCCTTGCTGGTTACAGCCAGTAGATGGCATGGCTTCGTTTGCCATCGTGAACAAGGGCTCCATGGAATTCCCAGAGATGTTGTATACCCATCACCCCCATCTCTGATTCATAAAATTGAATTTAAGAAAAGCAAAGCAGTTAAATCATGTGCACAGTCCTATCCGTATTCAACCAGGGCTTGACCTAACCCCTACTGAAATCAGTGGAGAGACTCCTATTAGCCTATGTGCCATTGGACTGGGCCCCAATAGCTTAAGCACATGAGTTGCATTAGCTTCTGTTGGGACTACCACCATGCTTAAAGTACCTATTTAAATGCAGTGCTGAATCAGGGCCTAACTGAATACCAATGATATAGCAGACTTAGCCCACAGTAGACAGAGGCATCACCTAATGATTGTGAGACTGGGAGCTAGACACTCACAAGTTCATCTCCCAGCTTTAACACTGACTCTCCCTTCCCCCATGGCCTTGTCAAATCACCAACTCCCCCCCACCCTACTCTCCGGAAGGCACATGTACAAAAATTGCTGCAAATATGCTTAAAGGGAAACGGCTAGTTTTGCCTCTGACTTGTATGAACAATCATCCAGTCTGTGCTTGTAATCACAGAAATTCTGCTTGCAAATTAGCCAAGCAATTGTATATGCGTTTAAAAAAAAAAAATCAGACCCTTAATCTCTGCCTCCATTTTTCCATCTGTAAATTGGGAAGCACATTTAACTGGCAGGTGTGTTGTGGCAATTACATCAAAATATTAATGAATATAATGGATTTTGGAACACTGGTGTTCCTCCGTATCACTGCTGTTTCCTATATGGCTAACATACTGTGCGTGCAGAATTCATTGGCTCAGCTGGATCTTTAGTAGGTGTAGCTCATATTGACTTCATGGGGTGTAGGCTTAGATGACTGACAGATATGCTGTATGTATCTTACTGCAGATGACTTTTCTAACACTAAAGTGCCTTGACAGCGGCAGCTTATTGGTAGGGGAATAATCCAGATTCTTTACTGAAAACTTTCACAGTATAGAACCTTATAGACCCACAACTGCCACTCTGAACAAATTGCCAGCAGGGGCATGT
This sequence comes from Terrapene triunguis, assembly GCF_002925995.2. NCBI lineage: Eukaryota > Metazoa > Chordata > Testudines > Emydidae > Terrapene > Terrapene triunguis. The sequence goes on along the minus strand of NW_020664462.1, from coordinate 15,045,972 downwards.
GACATTGCTTCCATTGTAATCATTACTGGAAACTCCTCAAGGCTCCATTCCTTCTACCCAAATAGTTACTGGGCCTATTCAAAGAGAGTGGAGCCGACAACAATCCAGGGGAAGGGAGCCCCAGGGAGAATTAGCTGCACATAGACACACAAGTCACTTGAAAAGCAAAAGTGATTTTGGTTTCATGGCCCTGTAACATCTTCGCGGACAATTTGTAGCAAACCTACATGCACCTTTCATTTGACTGGACTCGGCATAGCAGCATCGGGCACATCACATGGGGCTTTTGCAGTCTCTTAGCTACTGCGAATCTTCTTCAAGATGTCCTCTGTGCTTCTGTTTCTTACCAAGTCAGTTTTGAGAGTGGGGGTGGGGAAATCTGAATTCCAAATGTGACCACAGTGGATTGTTGTGACTAACAAGGACCACTTGTGTACTGTGGAAGTGGCGGGTGTGTGTGTGTGGTGTAATATATGACTAGTAGTAGTGTGTCTGCCACCTGTGCATGTCTCTGTCTGCAATCCATCAGCTACCTCCTGTGTCACCTCTGGCTGATGCTGTTGCACACAATTCCTTACAACTACACTGACCTGACGCCTCAGTGCAAAGGAACTGGTGAGCTGCCGTGAGCACTGACAGTTTTACTTTGATGCAGAAGGAAAGGGGGATGTTCTAAGGAGCTAGGTAAGGCGACAGTGCCTTGTTTCAGTTCCTCTTTAACAAGCTTGTTAATGCTGGTTTATTTTGTTCATTGATTTTCTTGTACTTTACAATCTGTCAGAACGGCATGTTCCCGATGTTCGGTTCCTGCTTGAGTCTTGGAAAAAATCAAGAGCTGACGAGAAACCAGATTTCTCCAGCCGTTTATTGTTAGCTCCGTTTTATTATTTATAAACTATAAGCTCTGTTAGGTGTGCAAGCTTGTTTGGCAGCTCTACAAGGAGATCCCTTCCCAAGATGCTTATATTCTAATGACAATGCACCACCAAGATGCTGATAGACCATGTCTTCTGTTTGTCTGGAAAACAATGCTCTGGGCATTTAAAATCATCATCTTGGATTAACATATTTAGGACCAGAAAAGAGGCTTCTTTTTTTCTCTCCAAGCTCTATTTTGTACCCACACTTAATTGCAGGCTCAAATCGTAGTTAGACCTTACACTGTTTGGACTGGCAGATGGGGAGCTACTTAGCCTCAAGAGGGACATTTTCAAAAGTACAAATAGCCGTTGAGTGCTTAACTTCCACTGAAAACCAATAGGAGCGAGGTGCCAAATTGCCACTTTTACCTTTGAAAACGACTTTAACCACTAAATGTGCACCTGCAATGGATGACAGGCGCATGCTCTTGTGAGCAAAATGGGTGTCTGCAAAACTGAGCCCCACTTGAAAACTTTGGCCTTAGCATGCTGTGAATGTACACAATCAACTTCAGAGGCCCTATTTGATTCTCAGAGTAACCCAGAGAGCCCATTAATTGCCCAACTTTAGTCAAGATTAGAGTAGGTGTAAAGTGCCCTCTGATTCTCCATTACACTCTTGCAAGCATGGTGCAGAAGGACATCTTTGCTCCAGCGGACTTGAACTTAAAGCTTTGTGGCTTAAAGCTTAAACTTGAGCTTGAACTTAAAGCTTCGTGGCCAAGTGACATAAATGCCACCCAAGTCAGATAACTATTACTGAACTGTTGATTTTCTAAGTCAGAATTTTCACAGCATCCCTCAAACTGACCCTGCCATATCATAGATATAATTATGCCCACAATCAATTGATGACACGGATGATAGACTGTGCTCCCAGTCAGGTAGTTTACAATATTGCCAACCCCAAGCACTGAAAATCAGGAGTTGGTCCTGTCAGAATAATGAGATTTGCTTAAAAATTGAAGATTTAAAATAGCAGTTTGGGTTTGCTTATGGCTTTTGAGACTTCAGGTATCACATTTTCAAGCCTTTTTTCTTGAACCCTGAGGTTGAATCCTTTTGAAAAATCTGAAAGCTTAGATTTTGATGCATTCACGTGCCTCCAGGAGCTGGGACTTTAATTAAAACACCAAATATAATGAGACTTGGGATAAAATTATGAGAGCTGGCAGCATGGAGTTTAAACATTTCAGTTTGACCAACTGTGCCAAGCTAAATCTCGATGCTTGGTTGAGGTCCCTTTGAAACTGGGGCCCTGTGTGCATTAGCTGTCATCATTGTGCTGTGAGCTCTTTATAATACAGAAAAAGCATGATTCACAAATCGTAATTGAGTTCTTCAAAAACTTCTGTCACATCCTGCCTATGACGTGCCTAATCAATTCATGTTTACTGCTCAGCACTAGGCTGCTAATTTGCTTTGATTTAGAATTTAAAAAGATCATTGTGGCTGTGTGTGTCTGAGGCGGTTTCCATGAAAAGGCTTTCCTTTCTGTTTAATAAGCAGTACATTAATATGGGACTATATTAATTTGCTTTCCCGCAATAATTACTTTGTTTAAAAAAAATCCCTCTATTAGGGAGATGAAGAGAAACTGAGAACCTTTGTGTGTCTTTTAGAACTTGCAGGGGAAATCATACTGCAATGATAACTGTGTAGTCTGAGTGCAATGATAATGAGTAAATACGTAGACAGAGAAAGAGAAATGTTTTTGCATTAAACTACATGACCCGTCAAACTGGACTCAACAAATTCCCTTCCCCACCTCCAACTCCCTTCTAAAAAAAAAAGAAAAGGAAAAAAAAGACCATTGGAGAGTTTCAGATCTAGATGTGCACCCAAATTTTGCAGTTCGTGCCTACTTCTTGGGGGGAGGGGTAGCTCAGTGGTTTGAGCTAAACCCAGGGTTCTGAGTTCAATCCTTGAGGTGGCCACTTAGGGATCTGGGGCAAAATCAGTACTTGGGCCTGCTAGTGAAGGCAGGGGACTAGACTTGATGACCTTTTAGGGTCCCTTCCAGTTCTATTAAAAACAAAAAACAAAAAAAAAAACTTTGGAGGGGAGGGATAGCTCAGTGGTTTGAGCATTGGCCTGCTAAACCCAGGGTTGCAAGTTCAATCCTTGAGGGGCCATTTAGGGATCTGAGGCAAAAATCTGTCTGGGGATTGGTCCTGCTTTGAGCAGGGGGTTGGACTAGATGACCTCCTGAGGTCTGTCCCTTCTAACCCTGATATTCTATGATTCTTCCCTAAATGCTGAAAATGTGAATTGATTTAGTTATTAACTGTTTGTATTAGTGAAAGCATTATCTGCAATACTGTTCAGGAACTTTTAAGAGTGTTTTGGCTTTAATAAAGACTGAATGGGCTGGAACGTACCGTAAGTGTTAATTAAAATCTCTTTGCCTCGTGTAAACATACTTGAGGCAATAACTGTCACCGTTCAAATTACAGTTCCCATGGCCTTATTTCCAGTTTCAAACTGTTGCAGTGGGAAAAATGCTGCTCTCACCTACACTGTGCTACCCCATTCAGAATGGTGTTGTTTGCTCTTTGTACTAGAGGTCCCAACTAAGACTGAGACCCCACTATAGTAGGTAAGTGCTGCACACCGAATAGGAGACAATCCCTGCCCCAAAGGGTGTCTACACTGCCCCGGGAGCATGCTTCCCAGCCCAGGTACAGAGATTTGAGCTAGCTCAGCTGGAGCTAGAGCACTAGAAATAGCAGCATGGATGTTGCAGCACACGCAGTGGCTCAGGCTAGCCACCCCAGCTCCGACTTAGGGTGTCAGGTGGGTCCAAGCTTGGGTGACTAGCCCAAGCCATCGCTAGTGCCGCAGCGTTCACACTGCTATTATTAGTGCACTTGCTTGAGCCAAGCTAGCGCAAGTCTGGCTCCGCAGGCTGGGAGGCATGCACCGAGCTGCAGTGCAGACATACCCAAAGATCCTACAGTCTAAACAGACAAGACAGACAAAGGGTGGGAGAAAGGAAGTATTATCCCCATTGTGCAGGCTGGGAGCCGATTAAGGTGACGTGCCAGGGTCACACAGGAAATCCCTGGCAAGGCTGGGAATTTGAACTCAGGTCTCCTGAGTCCCAGTCAGGTGCCTTAGTCTCAAAACCAACTGCTTGGGAAAGATTTGAGATTATTCTGCTTCTTTGAATGCATGAAGCACACTCAGTCAGGCAGCCGATTTCCAGGCACTTGCTTTGCAAGAAGAGGTTTGCTAGAAATGCCATCGATGGACTTCTTTCTTCCCCCTTTGGAAACAGAAAAGCAATGTACCCCATAACTAGGTCAAATGCTGTAGGTCAGGAGCAAGCAAGCTACCACTCTGGTTCTGTTAAAATGTGATCTTAAGTAAGTTTAATCCTCAGGACAACTAAAACGCCTGTTGATTCTAACGGTATCTAACGTAAAGAGATTCTTTAAAAAAAAAATGTTGGTTTAACCTGACCTGTTGGCTTCCATGTTTTCAAGAAAACCCAGCAACTCTGTACAGACAAGAAAATGGAGCGAGGGAGACAATTATCGTCTACTTCTTCCCCTCTCGCCCCCCCTTTATCCCAACTAAGGGCATGATTCTATGTTTATGAGTCAGAGGCAAAGCTCCTATTGACTTTAATGGTGCCAGATCAGGGCCTAACTGCACACACAGGATCAAAAAGGCTGCAGCATTTTTAATACAAACCAGGGAACGGTGTCCATGTGTTCAAATCCTGGTTATTGTTTTATGCACTGAGATAGAACCTGGGGAAAGCTGCAAAGGCACCCCTGAATGCTGGCGTAACCTGTCCTTTCCATAGTACATCTTGCTAGCTGAGAATTTGTCCATGTAGGCATTCATGAAGGGCTCATTGCTCCAGTATTTAGGTGCAATATTGGGGTGTCTCTTCCCTTAAAGGTGTAAACACCACAAGCATTGTTACCTCCTTGCAAGATGGGTTTGTTTGAGCAGTGTGCAAAATATGAATTAAATTAAATTTAAAATTTCACAGGCCTTCATCCTCTTGACGTGACTCGCTAAGAGCCGTGAGTTTGCTGCTTTTCCATTCAACAAGGGAACATCCTGTTGTTAATCCTGTTGGAATGGTTCTTTTATGTACATTTCTATTCATTTTTTTCCATCCATACAACTGTAGAGTGATTAAGTCTTGTCAGTTCCCAAAGGAGGGTTAAAATAAATAGTTGCTCCAAAATATTTTGCAAGAAGCCCAGGACTTGATTCCTCACTTGAGTAATCTCATTGACGTCAATAGGAATGGTCATATAACTGAATAAGGGTATATGCATGGAAAAGGGTTCTGGGATCAGGCTCCAAGTTAGAAAAAGAACAGTTCAACCACATAGCGGGGTGTTGTCTGGCTATAGATGTCTGCTCCTGTTTGTTTAAATAGACATCAAATAACTTCAGATCCCCAACTCAGAGCTCCCCATGTGGGTTTATGATCTATAAAAGGGGGTCTAATGGTCAGAGTTGTGGGATGGAAGAATGTTTGAATTCAACAATTTAAATGACTAACCCTTTCCTAGCACAGCTTGCTTTATTTTTTATTTGTTTAGGTATCACATCTTCATATGGTCCAACAATTCTCTAATGTGGTGGTGGTGGTTTTTTTATTTTTGCATCTGAAAATGTCTTGGGTTAGATTATTTGTTACAAACCTGCAGGTGTTTCAAATCCATTGAGTTCTTTCCTGCATGCACAATGGCCCAAAGGAGCATGGGCAGCAGGAGGCAATTGAGCGCAGAGATACTGACTGACAGGGCTGGAGTTGCAAACTCTCCTGACCAAGTGTGGCCAAACGTACTGACCCTCCAAGTCGCATATGACAATCTTCAGACGTTTGAGAGACGGGGCACACCTGCGGGGGCTTGGGGCTTCAGCCATGTGGGAGGCACCTGCTGGGGCTCAGGGCTTCAGCCCCGCTCTTGCTGAAGCCCCAAGACCCCCATCCCCGTGGGGCAGAAGCCCCTACCCCACTACCCTGACCTTCCACCTACCGGTAGGTGGCGAATGGGTGGGATGTGGGGGGGGGGGGCTCTGTGAGCTGCACTTTAACTGTAAAAGAGCCGCATGTGGCTAATGAGCCGCTGTTCGGCCGCCCCTGCTCTGGACCATACCTGGAATTGGGCACACACAGGGCCTGAGGACATGGCTCTTGGTATAGCTTTGCAGATGTAAAGCTAGATGCAGATTTCCGAGAGAGCATGGCACTCTGGCATAGCTTGAACTCTCTCCTTAGCCTGCTTTCCCATTCAGCTACAGACATCCCATAATGTGGACTATAGCATTGCCAATTCCCCTGCTTCGGGGGGGGGGGGGGGAGGGGTCCAGTCCTGCAATCCATATTGGACAATATTTGGATTGACCTCAGTGCAAGAGGCACTTGTACAACTGAGCCATATCTTGTATTCTCATATCCCAGAAGAGAAACTAAGAGAACCAACCCCCCAGCTATCAAGAAAAATGTCAGTGGTGTTGGAGTCGGTTTTTGAAATGTTGATATAAAGAGCCAACACCCAGTCCTACTGGTGTCAAAGGGGCCCTTACCATAGGCTTCAACGGGGTCAGATTCTGGCCCCAAACGTCTTCAGTGTTTTGGATGGTAATCAGGTAGCCAGCTCTGAAGTCCTTTCTTTGGGCTCAGTCCTGCAAGACGCTGAACACCTGACCCTAATCAAGCAAAGCACGTAAACATGTGCTTGCCTCAAGTGCAGGATCAAACCCTCTATTCATTAGCCGGCAAGAGCACAACCTTCCCCACATTGCTCCATCAACGCATCCCAACCATGGCCTGGATGGGCCACCTCTAGGGGCAAGAGCATAGTTCTGTCTAAATGCTCATTCAATACTTGGCGTCTCTGTATGAGAATGGCACTCTTGCTGGCAATTAATGCCAACCACAGTGTGGACATCTGTCCACAGGGCCTTACCTGAGACAGCTGCTGGACAGCTGCCAGTTGGCAACTTTCAGTTCCCATTGATCTAGACTAGGTTAGAATCTGTAACCTTGAAAGGTTTGTGTGTCTCCTATCCAACCCCTCCTGTACTGTAATATTTTTCACAAAATTATATTTTTCATGGTCACCTAGCAATATTTCCCACACACCGCTGAGGAGGTGGCAGCTGTCCTGTTTTTGTACCTATTGTACGGAATACACAGTATGCGGCGCAGACTCACCGCGCAAGAGGATGTTTGCATACATTGCTTTGGAGATCTAATGATGCATCATCCCTAGGGATACTGAATATTATGTCTAATAATACACCTTAATTGAAATAAATAGTGCACCTAATTATGTCTTGTTGTACATTTTGTACTCTACAGTTTATATGTGCATTGCTGGCATGATTAGAACATTTTTAAAAATTAGTCCTGTAGTTAATTTAATTTTGCCCATACAAATTTACAGCTGCAGCACTGAACACATTGGCGTCATTTGACAAAGATGCTGCCTTGTCTTCTGTAGGCTGAGTTAACGTGTTCTCCTGTTTTTATGTTTTTGCAAAGCTTTACCATAAGAAACAACCTCTAGAGCTGGTAGGATATTGAGGGTAGTAAGGAAAGAGATTCTTCTAACAGCATAAAGACTAGAACTTCTGCCCAGTCTTTTCAAACTTGAATAAATTAGTCCCTGTCAGCCACGTAAGAATGGTACTAGGAAGACGAGAGAGTAGAAAACAGGAAAGTAGCTCGAGATGTACAGAGAACGGATGTTTAGGAATATGATAGATGGGCCATGCTATAGTAGGAAAATCAGTCTCCTCAGCAAGACATTAAAAAAACCTCTCCTTTGCCAGCGGAAAATCCGATGGGAAGAGTTTCAAAAGTGGCTAGTGATTTTGTTCAGTGTTGGGATGTTCAGCTCAAAGGAGTCTGATTTGCAGAAGGAGGGGCTCAGCACCTTCGGTATATCTGGCCCTCTTAAGGTGTCTCAAGCTGAGCACCTCAAAACTGTGCCACACAAAATGACTAGTCACCTATGAAAATCGTGATACTCACGTCTTCCCCTCCTTTTAAAAGAATGGGCGCTGGAGGTAAGCTAGGTGAATTCTTCTCCTGGGAGCTTCTACAGGATAGCATACCATTAAACCCGTAAATACCGCCTCTCAAGGGGTAGCTACATCACCCTTCTGCCCATCCTGAATGATAATTGGCACTGGCTTGCTGAAAGTCTTGAAGAAAGTGGGGTATTTATTAGAGATGGGCCTCAGCAACATCTGGATGTGAACTTTCTTGCAGTTGTTTGGTTTGGCACGCTTGGATAGGCTCAGCTCCAGGTTTGCTTCCTCCACCCCTCTACTAAGTTCACAGGTGTTTCAATGCAGGCCCATGTATAGTGAATCTACATAAATGCAGTTCAGCCTCAGTTCTCATAATTCAACATACATTTTTTTCCTTTTACTTTATTTGCCATTTATAATTATTAGTATAACTTGTTAATCCTTCTGCCCTTAAAATGCCAGAGGTTTTAAGACAAGGGGGCCTAACACTGATGGACTCTGGGTGGGATTTTCCAAAGCACCTAAGTGATGTAGGAGCAGAAATCCCATTAACTTTCTCCATTGGGATTTGAGCTCCTAATCAACATGAAAAGCTTAAACGGAGGATAATATTTAGGGTGGGAGACGCTTGTAATCACAAGACAAAATGGGAATGTATTCTAGGCCATGCTTTCCCCACAACATATCCTTTGCTGCCATCTGGTGTTTGTTTTTAGTTTCTTTGGCCAAAATCCTAAAGCCCTTGCCTAGGGCATCAAGCCAAGAGTGGCAATACCCACTGGACATATTGCACTTCCGGTTTGTTTTATGCCACCTTGGGTTGGCCGTGTTTGAACAAACAGGGACTATTTGAACAGGTTTTTTTTTAATTCAGGGCCTGTTTTTCCTTTCAGTTACTCCTTTTATGGGATCAGGGCAACACTAAAAGTTATACCATTGCTGTCATACTTTCCTAGGACATAATGCGGAGTCCTTGTGTTTAAATATAATAATCTAATAACTATTAAATACTACACACTGCCATCACCACCACCACCACGAGCACCACTCTGCCAGCCACAAGAGATGTACCCATCATAATGAATCTGTAATACATCACTTGGCAAAGTAAAGACAGTCCTAACAGATGAGATGGTTCACCTCACTGAGACATAACACAATCAGCACTGAGTCTTCCATCCAGCAAAGCACTAAAACACATGTTGAATTTTAAGCACACAAGAAGTCCCATTGATTTTGATAGCAGCAGGTTCCTAGTGAAATTTTCAGACCTATTGCTAGACCAGTCTAGTTTAGCTAAGCAGCCACATTTTCATAGATGTATCCAAACAGAACCTTCTGAGAGTTGCCGGTCCACTGTATCCATTGGCTGAAGTGGAGTGGTCTTGTTTTTAAGGCACAGGGTTGGAGCCATGAGACCTGATTCGATCCCCAAGTCTATCACAAACTCCCTGTGCGACCTTGGGCTAGTCACAGTTCACCTTGCTGTGCTTCAGTTTCCTCATTCATAATACGGGAAAGGTAGCAGGAGACTTTATTCGTTAGTGCTAATAAAGCAATCTGAGTAACTCGTGTGGAAGGTGCCACATACGTAAGTTCAGATGACAGGCCGAATTACCCATCTTGGACTTGGACAGTTCACTTCCAGAAACTGTAATTGTGTGGGTTGAAAAATGCAGGGCAAGTCATCTTGAGGTTTTGCCCACAAACTTTTTCAAACATGTGTGAGACCAAATTCAGCCCAGGTGTAGATAGGTGCAACTCTACTTGAGTCAGGGATTTTATACCTGTTCTCTGCCAGGACTGAATGTCACTCATATTTCCCACTGGTATATCATGGCTATGGGATAGCAGCCCTCTGAATTACATCCTGGCTATGGTGCGACTGCATCTGATGTAGTTGACCAAGCACGGGACTGGGAGCCAGGAATTCTAATCCTGGCACTGACATGGACTCCTTCGGTGGCCTTGGTCATGTCCCTTTATCTTTCTCTGCCTGTTTCCTCATCTATAAAACCAGTTGGATGATGCTTAGGAGGCTCAGAACCAGCCGTTTCTCTCTGTCCACACCACTAAAATACACCTCAGCCAGGCCCTCCTCATCTTCCATCTTGACCACTGCAGCCTCCTCCTCTCTGGCCCCCTGCCACCCACCATTGTCCCCTACAGTTCATTCCAAACATAGCTACCAGGATAGTCATCCTTGCCTAATTCTCTGACCATATCACCCCTCCCCTACCTTCTTTGAAGCCCTCTATATGCTCTCCCCTGTCTACTGCATCAAATTTAAGCTTTTTTTCCCCTTTGTCTTCAGGGCCTTCCCTGCTCGGCCCCTCCCTGCTCATCTACTCTTGTCTCTTATTCCATCACTCCTTCGTCCCCTTCTCTCCAGCAGTGATACCCAACGTGATGGCTCAGTTGTCCACTACTTCTGTAAATGAGGCCATGCTTCCTTCCATGCATGAAATGCCTTCCTCAGACCAATCCACCAGCTCACTCCACTTTCCTCCTCCAAATCCCCACCCTCAACACCCACGCTTTCTGCTACCCCCCTAGAAATCTGACTGCTCAAAAGAGGCTGAGGGGCAATTGGATATAGCTGATCTGTATTGATTTATCATGTAAGAATAGATATGTATATTAAAAAGTGGTCCATATTTTGACTGTATCACTGGGTATATTTGCCAGCTTCAACTGTAAGTAAGCTCTTCGGCAGAGGGACTGTGCCTGCGTCTGTACATACGGCTGGTAACACAGTGGGACCTCAAACTTGATTGGAGCGTCTAAATGCTACTGCAGTAAAAATTAGACAGTAAAGGCTGGTGCGGGCGAATGCCGGTGGACTCTACGCATCTAATAAGCATTATGATTTGTTTGGGTTTTTTTGCTAGCTCTGACTAGCATGTCTGTTATATCCATTGAAAGAGAAGGGATGGGATGCTACTTTGGAAATTACGAGCTTAGAACCTGCCCATCCAGGGGCTCCGAAGACAGGGAAACCACAATGCAAAGTCTGAGGGATTTCTAGGCTCTCTCTTTAGCCTTCTATATGGGCATTCTTTGGATTTAGCAAATAGTATTTCAAAAGTTTATAAACAAATGTCTTATGACAACTTATGGCAGATTTCCACTAGAGGGCGCATTGCCTGTGATTCTGTCATCTCTGAAGAGCTTTTAAAGCTGCTGGGTCTGCCTGGCTATTTTATAAATAGCCTTAGCTTGAAAATATTCCTGTTTGATTGAGTGATCGCTTCCTTAATAAGGTATCTTTTACAGATAAGATGTAACTGACGAGCTGTATGTTTGTTGTAGTGAAATACAGCTTTCTGGTGACATAGCTCTGAAACTGAACGACTCCTCAATCTCTGTAATGAGGTGTCTAGTCATATCCCTTAAATAATTCTATAATATAATAATGTTATATTGCGTCTGTGCTGCATATCTGGGCCAGTCAGGAGCTCCGGCATTGCATTGTATTGGCACTAGCGATGACCTCAGGATGGTGGAGGAAGGGGAGAAAGGGAAAACAAAGAGGTGGGTTGGCTCGTTGATCTCACAATCCCCCAGCAGAGCAGGCAGAATAGTGGGGGTGGAAGTATTAATGAACGAATTACTGGCCAGTGGTTCAGGGCAGGACAAGGATAATGAATAACTTGCTAACAGGTGTTTGATCCTCTCCAGGGCTGGGCAGGGAGTGGGAAACGTTTATTTGCAAATAACGGAACCAAAAACATTGATTTTTTTTTTTAAAAATGCAGTCAAATTCTTTGTGACTATTATTGGACCAGATTTACCCACCAGAGAGGGTCACGTCTGGCTGATTCACCTCTGGTGTCAAAATCCCACCTGGAGAGTGCACATAGGAATCGCCAGACTGGATCAGACCCCCCCAGAAAAATCAGCTGCTTGCTATAAACTGCATATGCAAATTTCTGTACATTTGTATCTGCATAACTTGGCAAATCTGGGGCATTATGCTTCCAGGTAAATGGGCCATATTACACACACTGAACCAAAAGTTCATACTTAGGCACCTAGTTCTCCTTGTGGGTGCTCAGGCTGGCACGTAGGCTGGCTGGCACGTAGGCACCTGGAATGACTTTTGACGGGCTGGTTTTGGCAGCTGCACCTGCTGTGCTAGAGACCATAGCATGGGAGGGTGGGGGGAGAGAAAGAAAACTAATGTGTTGATAGAGTTGATGACGAACTAAAAATAAATCCAGGAAATTAAATAAATTCAGGAAATTAAAAACGGCACATCAGGGTGCAGACCTGCATGCGTTTGAATGCAATTTAGATATGGTTTTATTATTGGTTCTCATGAGACAACAATGCCTCCTGCCCTCAGCCTGTACTTCACAGCTCCTCAGCCTTGAATAAAGTTGTGTGTGTAATGTAAAGGCCTTCAGTGTCCGAAGAGGCAGACAAATCATCCCTTTCTAAATGGCAGCAGCTGAAATATGAAGACATTTGTGCAGGGAAGGGGGTGAGAGCAGCAGCTAGCCATAGACCACATACTGAATAAGGAATAACAAGATCTTGAGCCGCCTGAGGCGACATATCTCAGAACTGACAAGCTGGAAGACTTGGCTCCTTTCAAACATACCTGGTTTCCCCAGTGACTAGTGATAATAGGATCCAAGCAGGGAATCAGTCATAAAGACAGGCGGGAAGACACTCTACGCTATTAACATGAGGCCGTGTCCAGGAGATGGAAATGTTTGCTAAGGAGATAGAACTTTTTTCAAATACATTTTGAAAACTTTAACTGACCTTGAAGGGTTGAGATTGAAGCAAGATGGATATGTGGGAAATGGAGGCCAGTTCTTTGCTCATCAAAGACTGAACTAATCAGAGGAGATTGACTCACAGGCCTTTTAATCTGATGTTGCAATCTTCAGCCCAAAAAGCTTTACGCGTGGCATGTAGAAAGGTTGCTTCACCCACTAGTGAAAAGTGGTCCCTTCTGGGATGGCTCAAAGTGGCTGTTCTGCATCTCTGGGAGAGAGAGGCAAAGAATAACTTTGAAGCGAGGTGAGGAACGTCTGTAGGCAGCACGCACAGTAGTTGCCCAGGTTTGAATTTGCCTCGGAAAATGGGATTAATATTCCTGATTTTTCTGAACAGTGCCGGGATTCTTTAATGATCTCTGATGGTAAAGGCCTAACTTTTGTGCCTCATTTAAAAGATGGCTCCTCCAGCAGCATAGTGCTTCCTAGAGCAGCGGTTCTCCAACTGTGGGTCGGGACCCCAAAGTAGGTTGCGACTCTGTTTTAATGGGGTCGCCAGGGCTGGTGTTAGACTTGCTGGGGTCTGGGGCCAAAGCTGAAGCCCGAGCCCGAAGCCCAAGGGCTTCAGCCCTGGGTGGCGGGGCCCAGGCTTCGGCTTCAGCCCTGGGTGGCGGGGCCCAGGCTTCAGCTTCAGCCCTGGGTGGC
>NW_020664462.1:14892204-15032590 GCF_002925995.2 Terrapene triunguis | reverse complement strand
CAGCCCTGGGTGGCGGGGCCCAGGCTTCAGCTTCAGCCCTGGGTGGCGGGGCCCAGGCTAGAGGCCTCCTGTCTGGGGCTGAAGTTCTTGGGCTTCAGCTTTGCCCCCCTGCCCAGGATGGCAGGGCTTGGGTGGGCTCAGGCTTTGGTCCCTCCTCCTGGGGTCATATAATAACTTTTGTCAGAAGGGGTTGTGATGCAATGAAGTCTGAGAACCGCTGTACTAGAGCCAGGCTAATATATTGATTCAGGGGGTCAGCACTTCCATAATACCTGCATTTTTCCTGTAGAGTTCCCCTCCAAATGCTGACCAAACCTGAGATCTAATCCCGGCCTATGGGGCTATGGATTTATCCATGATGCCAACTTTTTCCATCAGGATTTCTGCAAGATGGATTGCTTGGCAGTATACGTGAGTGGCAGGATTTGAAAAAAAAGTCCTGATAAAAGCCAATTACAAATCTGACGACTATGTGAAACTTCATGTTGCTCAACATGTAATCTGAAACCAGCCTTTCACAGGAAACACGTCGGCGTTTGAGTATATTTAAATTGTGAAAAAATAGAAATGGTTGTTAACGGTTGACCATTTTAGGTGTCTACTTAGGGCTGCAGCATTGGATTTTCAGATTTGAAGTGGCACCAAACTCCAACTGAATTTCAACAGCAGCACAGCACCCAAATTCCAGCTTTAAATGGGCAGGAGGACACCAGTGAAGCCGGCTTTCAATGACATCGGCAACACTTAGTTGCTGTGCAGCACTTTTCATCCAGAGATCTCTACACACTTGAAGGTAGGTATCTCTAGGGCCTCTCATGCTTCATTGCTTCTGTAGGCTGAGCTGTATAATAAGTGGTGAGAGCAGCATATTAAGCTGCTGCCTGTGATATGTGTAGGCATCTGCAGGAGGCGCCAGAGAGATTCTTCCACCTGATGGCACCTGATTTTCCTCTCACTAGACATGACCTTCTCTTCCAGTGCAAAGCACCATAAAGTCGCATCACAATGAACAGCAAATATAACACACGGGAGTCATTGGCCAGCAATCTTCTTCCACATTTCACAGCCTACCAGTCCCTCGTATTTGGAAATCTTCCTCCATTTCCATCCAACCCACACAGCCCGCAAACTCAAGTTTTCTTTGTCTGATCCTCTTGATGATATCTAATATCATTCCAATTATGCTGTAAATCTCCTCTTTAGTTGTGTGCAAGGTTCAGCTAATGTGTCTCGATCATCTGTAGTATTTCAATTAAAAGGCAGAAAGCCACTTAATGCCATGTTTTCCTAGTGTCCATATCTCGCATGCATCTAGCAAGATGCTGAAGACAAGAGACGGCAGCGATTTCATTTTACACGTCATAGTGATACCTTTGTTTCTCCAAAGGCGGCCTTGTGTCACTTCAGCAGCAGTTGCAAATCCTGTTTTATGTCGGATCTCTATGTGATGTTTAGCATCACTAGTAGTCGTACTACCCAGGTATCTGATGTGCTCAGCACAGTCCAGTGCATCCTCAGATTTGGATAGTACTAGCTTCACCTTTTCAACAGACTTAGATGTCACCATCTTCTTTGTCTCTTTAAGTGATATCTTTTGACCTAACGTTTCTACTTCCACGGCTACTCTTTCTTGCAATTTTTGCACCTCTTCTTGTGACAATCCAATCAGGCCAATGTCATCAGCAAAGCACAGGTGACTAATCTGACTTACACCAGGAGAAATGAGGCTTTTCCAGTTTTCCTCAGAATCAATAGGGTTCTTCCCATTGATGCCGAGAATGTTCCCTGAGATTTTTTAATTGACTGGATACACCGTTCAAGAGTTATAGTATTACAGAGCAACAGAGAGAAATGCCATAGTGTTGAATGTAGGGCCTGGCTTCACTTGGCCAATTATGTCTGTGTTACAAATGGGTAAACTGAGGTAAACGAGTGACTGTGTGATCTATTGGGCTGTGGAATAATCTGCAAAGGGAAATGGTGGAAGCTGCCTCACTTGGGACACTTACAATTATCCTTGACAAAATGATTGATAATTTAAAACTGGGACAATCCTGCATTGGCAGGAAGAAAATCTGGATCATCCATTAGACAGTTTCAATGTCTAACTCTTGCGATTCCCAACATGATTAACTATCCTTATCCTCGTCCACCTGATCTCACGTGCTCAAAATGTTAGATCGCCCATAAGCTGGAAGACTTCATATCTTCCTCTTCATAGCAAATACTAGAGATGCTCAACTCCCCAGAAAGTGCCTTCTGGGTGTATTAGTCACAGGTGACTAATCTGTCTTACACCAGTAGAAATCAGGCTTTTCCAGCTTTCATCAAAATAAATAGGGCTCTCTGACTGTAGTCAGAATAGTGAGGGTGTAGAAATCTTAACTCTTACTCATCATGTCACTTTCCTGTCTGTATTCAGTCATGCTTTAGAGGTAAAAATAAGGTAGGTTGGTGGTTGTTTTTTTAAATTCACTTCTATTACTCCCAGAGCTATATTATCTCTGCAGGACTATGAGCTGTATTCTGTTCTGGTTTATGGTGTAATCAACAGAATTGTTAATTAATGAAGTTCCAGCTGCAGAATATTACTGCTGGTGATCCATGAGCCAGAAAGAACTTGGCTTGAATTCTGTATTCCAGGTGAAATATGCAGGGCCAGCACGGAGTAAAGACAATATCTTTTACTTTTATAACCTGTGCAAATCTGACCTGGAGTCACTGAAAAACCATAAATGTGGAACCACACAATGTCAATGGTATAGAATTGCTTTTCACGCTAGGGCTACATAGTTAGGAGCTTGTTCATCTGAGTTTACCAGCAGGACACAATGCACTATGGCCTATGGTCTCTAATCTCTGCAGTCAGATGCTGTGGGTATAATTGAGAGATGGACCAGAACCTTATATAATCTCTCTGCTTTGTACCTTGGGCTCATGTCTGCAGTAGTTATGATATAATATTAACCTGTCTCCCTCTAGCTGAGTGGTGAGAATTATGAGGATCCCTGCTCTTTCACTAGTGATAGAACATTTATGTGTTTGTGCTAATGCAATTGTATTGGAATTTGGGATGCAGCTTGCTTAATGTGTACTAACTAGGCAATTTCATTAGCTAGTAGTGAGTCTGTGGGATAATTTCATTAGCCTGATGTGCATAGTTACCTTTGCATTTCATTTTATATACAGTAATTGTAACCCTTATTTGGATGTGTTTTCACCACTCTGTTTTATAATCTCTCATTTCAGTGTCATTTTGTTCTATTTATTTTCTATTGACTTTTTAAATTGAATTCTGAAGAATCCTAGAACATGCAGGGCATGAGTTTTAAGTGCTGTGTCCTTTCAGCTTTTTATTTTAAAAAAATGGTTTGGTTCACTAATGAGCGTGTGTATGACAGTGAATCCAACCTTGTCACACACCAAAGCATGAGACACAGAGTGGGGCTCTAAAATAGGTACAATATCCTTGGGTCTTTTCTTCCCCTTTCTTCTTTCACAGTTATAACCAAGTACATCAAAAGATTCTAAGTATTAAATAGTTCAGTTGGTTCTTTTAAATATGATTCATTTAAATAAGTCCATTTCTTAAGTGCATAGTTTTGAAACACAAGCATTCCAAAGCGCGAGGCATATACCAATCCATCTTTGCCACATTTGTTTCACTATCTTATTATTACATAAACCAAATTCAGAGGCTACACACCTCTCTTCCTGCCTCTGGCAGCATGTTACACCGTTATCTAGATTTTAACCAGTTTTCCAGACGCTCACCTCTGAATCTGGTCTTACATCTTCAACTATATCTAGGAAATTAATTTCTAATGTAATAAAGAGTCTAAAATAGGAGTAATGGGATAGAATATCTGGGTTGGAAGAGACCTCAGGAGATCATCTAGTCCAACCCCCTGCTCAAAGCAGGACCAATCCCCAGATCCCTAAGTGGCCCCCTCAAGGATTGAACTCACAATCCTGGGTTTAGCAGGCCAATGCTTAAACCACTGAGCTATCCGTCCCCCCATTGACATTAAGAACAAAAATTTAAGCCAATTTCTTGCAGTAGTCGCTATGGAGTAGTTCTGCTGTCTCTTTTGTGTGTGTTTTGGGTGAAGTGGGGGGATTCTGTCCCATGCAGTGTATCCCCGCACCAAGCTTTTTTACTCAGGATTAGTATAGGGCCAGGATTTGGACCATCAGCTGCAGAGTCTTCCCCAGGAATTGAAATTAGGGGTGTGTGTCTTTGAATTTACAGGGTGGTTGGAAAATGGTTAAACTGACAACACTCATGCATGCATGCACTACCCCCTCTGGAGAGAATCAGAACTGCTCAGTTAAAAGTGCCAGAGGCCCTGTACCCCTAGCAGCTAAGGGACACTTTTCTTTAGCACAGGTGTTAGGGACCTGTGCTTCTGGGATAGGAGGGTCTGCGTTCTATCCCAGATGTTTCCATGAAATTCCAAGTGATCAAATTTTTCAATATAAGGACAACCAGGAGGTTCCAGATGGCCACTAACTTGGTACATTGCCATGTACTGTAAGCTGCTGGTTTTTGACTAGTAAAATTAAGTGCAATTTTCTTCTTTTAAAGGATATAAGATTTAGTGACTTTTTGCCATTTCTTTTTCAAAGGCCTCTCTCCAATTTGCCTCCTGTTCCTTTATTGGTGACCTTCTGCAGCTGGAGTTTCCGAGTGACAGCTGCAGTCCTGCTAGTTTGGTGCATTTATTTCTCATTAGCTCTGCTTTTAGGGAGTGGCCACATGGCTTGCTCTCTGTACCCTGTGGCAGGCCTCAGGAGGGGATTCTCGCAAATCTTTATTGTGTCTGTATTAATGAAAGACTATGCCTCCATCTTTGTAATGAACAAAAGTAGCTGCTCTTTCTTGCAAAGAGAATCCATGGCTGCACTCTGTTCAGCTGGTTCCAGAAACTCGTGAAATCAGCCTGTAAGTCCTAGAACGTCCTGACCTGTGCATTGCACTGCCCTGGTCTGTGAATAACTTTACAGCAGCCCTCTCCCCCCCGATAGGGGTGTGGTCATGTCAGAATGTGCCCTCCATCAAAATGGACCTGGCTGCCATCTTAAGCTCTGGCAAGGTAATGAAGGGTTGTGTATTTTGACAGGTATGAGGCGCCCCTCCTTGGGGCTAGGGGTGAAAAATGAGGGTGGGTGGGCACATTTTGATGGTCTCCCCATACCTATCAAAATGTGCCTTCCTATGGATCTATCATTTTTAATTGTATAATCCCCCCACCATCACAGTGAGTGTCCAGATATAGTTCACGCCCCATGGTGCGGGCTAAAGAGCTGGATGAGAAGGTTCTCCAGCCACTGCAAACGCACATCATTGCAGTATTCCCGCACTGTCACAGTGTGGATGGGAGAGTGAATCATTCACTGGAACTAAGGGCAAGGGGGCAGGGGCCTGGCAGAGGCTTCACTTCCCCAGTGTACCTCTCGGCACATGCCCACTAGGTATGTTCAGAGAAGGGTGTGTGTTACAGGTTGTGTGTTCCTGATCCACAGAGGAAATGGGTCTGTTACAGCCACAGTTAGGGAGCCTTGACTTGTTAGCTCAAGATGTAGCAGTTCATGCTTTTAGCGCTGGAGGTTCAATCCCTGCTGTATCAGCCAAGATGGCGGCCATCATGTTGTCATATTCACAGTAGCCAAGAGGACATACTTTTCATGCAGGGCATATTTTGACATGATGGTGGCCACAGTTTTCTGGTGGGACTTGGCCATCTGTGCCTCAGACCAGCCAAATCTCTCCCATTTGGCTGGAGATTGAAGCAGAGCTTCCCTCCTTCTTTCTGACTAGCCACCAGAAAACTTCTCAGTCTTTACTCAGTTCCACTTTCCCTGCTGCTGTGGGTGAATGAGGGGCATGTTGGCAAGTGAAGCTCTCACTGTTTGTTGTATGGCTGCTTACTGCAGCTGGGCACTTCCATCTCCAGGATTGTCAAAGTAACAGTGATTCCCTCACCTCTTCTCCTCCATATCTCACCCTGCACTCCTCCTCCTCCCCTCCCTTCCATTTTCTTTATTCATGCTCCCTCTCAGTTGACCCTCATTAATTTTTGGCTCCTCCCCTTTCACTGAGGGGTGGACATTTGTTTCATGTGGATGGAGCCTTTTTTCTGAGACCTTGTTCTTTCTAACCTAGGTCAGAGAGGCCAATGCCGTCCACCACCACTAACATTCCATTTTAAAGAAGAGCTGTGGGTTGGGGGTGCGGGATTGGTTTTTGGTTATTTTTTCTTAAATGCAGCTTTTCTAACTATTTGTGTGCTGCTGCTTTTTTTAATGTTACTGAAAAAAAATCACCTGAGGTTTTTTTCCGTTGTTACGTCTCTGCTGGCAGTTAATTATTGAGGCAGTTTATTTACAAGCAGCACTTCCTTCCTTCTAGCACCTGAGCAGGAGCATTTCTCTTTGCTGGAACAGTTGTTTAGATCTATTCCTCTTCACAATGTGGCTGTAATTCAAACAATAGCTTTGACGGCGATTCAGCCTTGGATTTAGAAAGGTAAAAACCTCCCAAATTGCATGTGTTGGTGGACAGCCTTGGATTCATTTGTTTCTTTTATTTATGCTTTACATTCAAGGGAAGATTCTCAAAGTGAACATGCCCTGACTTACTGGAATGGTCTTCAAGGTCCTGTTCTATTTTATATAGTATCTGAGGACCTTCCAGTTGTGTTATTCCACGTCATGACTAACAGCTGTCATCTGGGGTTCATTCCCTCATTCTCCTTACAGGGGAAGTAGTGTGTGTGTGGTGGAGTGCTTTGTTTGGGTAGGGTTTTGCTCTGGGTATGTCTGTTGTTTTGAAGATACACACTGTGCTTTGTGTCTGTGAGTGAAGGAAGGACGAAGAAGTCCAGCATGCCCTTGGAGCAGAGGTAGTGAGATCTGTGATGGCTCTTACTTCCTGTGGGAATTCATTCCACAGTCTCAGGCCAGCTCCTGAGAAAGCTCAGTCGTCATATGGATAAGCTTTGCCCTTATTGTAGAAAGCTCCATTGTGCCTGTGGAGCAGAATCATCAACCACAGTCTTCATCCCACAGCTTTAGGTGATTTGTTTTTAGATACCCTGGGCCCGTGTTCATTGATAGCCTGGAATTTGACTCAATATTTATGGGGAACCAGTGTAGTGAGCAGAGGACAGGTCTGATGTGCTTACAGTAGCTCAAGTGGTTGAGGAGACTAGCTGCAGCATTCTGTACTCGTTGGGAGTTTCCCAAGGGCTGATGGCATGTGACTGATGACAAAGTTATAAAGAAAATTGCATATGGGCGCGTGACGCTCATTTGCTTTATGATAAAGGCCTGAAAGTGTGGTCCATTGCCACCCAGAATAGGAACCAGGGGTGGCTCTATGTATTTTGCCACCCCAAGCATGGCAGTGAGGCAGCCTTTGGCGGCGTGCCTGTGGGAGGTCCTCCGGTCCTGCATCTGCAGCGTACCCGCTGCCGAATTGCCGCCAAATCCGCAGGCCCAGAGGACCTCCTGCAGGCACTCCGCTGAAGGCTGCCTCACTGCTGCCCTCACAGCGACCGGCAGCCCACCCCCCGCGGCTTGCCGCCCCAGGCACGCACTTGGTGCGCTGGTGCCTGGAGCCGCCCCCGATAGGAACCCACATTAAAGCTGGTTTTTCAGTTTATAAAAGAACTATTTTTCAAGACAATTTAGGCTACCGTAATAGTTCAGCTGGATTGTACTGGTAATTATGAGCCTGCTCAAGGACAAGTGAAACCAGTGGCTGACACAGCCACCTCTAGGTTTGTACATTGCAATCCTTGGTCTCCTGGGAGTTAGTGGTTATTACATTAGACACCATAGCAAGTCAGAACTTTACACAGAGAGAGGGAAATACAGCAGGGATCCTTGTGCTCAAAAGTACAGGCCACTACCACTTGTGCTACCAAAGAATCTCTTCTAGCTCATTGGCTCAAATTGTTTAGACACTCAGTCAAACAGTTCTGATTCTGTCCTGCAGACGGCAGAGGTGCATGTACATATACACACACACGTTCACTATCCCCTACATCTAACCCCATATGTTCACAGAGTTAGATTTCCTCTCTCCGAGAAGGCTTTCATTTCCTCAAGCTCCCTATTTGCAGTGAATAATGGACATGTTCAGAGTTCCCTTAAAGAAGCATTTAGGTGCAGGCTGCTTCCAGGGCTTTTGTTGTTGTTTTTTTTCCTCGTTACAATATATAACTGAGTAAAGTCTTCCTGTTGCCCAGGCAGTTCTGGTGAACTCCCAAATGAACATATGTCAGACAAACTCTCTTTTCCATGGGGCAGGACCAGATCGAAAGCCCTACACCAAAATCCCCAAATTGAAAGCCCTCATTGGGTTTCAGAAAGAAGCCTTATCAATGCATTATCACGTATAGATACTTGTGCACAACATGTCATGGCCATTTCCAGAGGGGCTGAACCCTCAGAAGATCTTCTGCTTCTCTGAGGGTTTGGGAACCTCCAGCTGCTCCATGTCATGTCACATTGGGTTCCATGGAAGATCATCTTGAGGGAAAGATATCTTTCATTCACGGGGGCTGGTGAGAGGGAATTGGGAACTACTGTCAGAAATTGCAGTGTTGGGATAGTGACCCTGTCGAGAATTTGACTTGTTGGTAATTCAGATGTCTAGGGTCTTCTATCCTTTGGGGTTTCCAATGTTGGAATTTTGGTCTTAGGATATCCTGCTAGAGACAGAAGGGTATAGATCTTTTCTGGAAAGTGTGACCTCAACCCAGCCATCTGGTGCTTTCTTCTCAATTCTTCTTTCTCCTCCATCTACTTACCCCCATTCTCCAACTCATTTCTGCTACTTATACTATCATTCTTTTCTTGATTCTTCATTCTGCTTTTACGTGGAAAACGTTAAGCTTTCTGCCACTGAGACACTCTTTCCAGACATTCTAGGGACTGATTCGTCTTTCACCTGCACCATTTTAACTCCATTCACTCCTGATTTTCACCAATGTAATTGAGAAGAAATTTGTCCCTGACTCCTATTTTACACCAATGTAACTGAGAGGAAATGTGGCCCTGGATTGACAGAACAGAAACCCAAGGATGTGTTTGGTCCTAAAGAGAAATGGGTCCAAGTTGAGAAGCTGGGATCCATCCAGCCTTCCCCAAAGCTCCTGGGGGTTGAGGTCCTATGTTCTAGTTTGGGCCCATTTTCACTCCTGGGGCCTAGGGCGACCAGATGAGAATTCCAAAATATCGGGACCGCCACAGGGGGAGCGCCTTTTCAATTGTTACACTCACCCGTCCGAGTCTTCGGCAGCACTTCGGCGGAGGGTCCTTCAGTCGCTGACAGTCTTCGGCGGCATTTCGGCGGTGGGTAATAAACCTTGCTGCCAAAGAAGGAAGTACCCGCCGCCAAAATGCCGCCGAAGACCGTCAGCGACTGAAGGACCCGCCACTGAAGTACCACCGAAGACGGAAAGTGTAACAATTGAAAAGGCGGTCCCCCTGCCTCTCACCGCCACATAAGCAACAAGAAGAAAAAGAAAAAAAAAGAGCCCGAAACAAAATATTGGGACAAATGGCGTCCTGACCATACTTCGGTCGGGACACGTGACAAACTACTCGATATTGGGACAGTCCCGATTTTATCGGGATGTCTGGTCACCCTACTGGGGCCTCATTTTTAAAATTGTCCCTGTGCACCTACAATTGGACATTCCATACTTATGTGCTCACACTGCACCCTTTGCACATTCACATAGTTCAAGCAAGAACTTTGAATATTTGCAGGCATGCTGTAGCCTCACATGATTATGCGCATGCAATTCCATGTACCCTACTTCCAAAATTATGCCCCTCTCTCATGCTATACCTATCTATCTTTGTCTGATATGCCACACACATCATCGCGGTAACTTAGCTCCCTTAATGTCTTGTCTCAGTGCAGAGAAGGGTGGACATACGGACCAGCAGCAATGGCACCAAACAGTCTTCCACCAGCATGCTTCTCTGTATCAGTTGCATCAAGTTGGCTCATTTGGCAGGCATCAAATCACCAGCACACGGGGCTGAGGGAAACCCCAACGAATACAGCTTACTCCTTTAACAAACATTTTAATTCTTCCCCATGTGGAGCTGAGAGTGTGGGAGAAGAGCAATGGGAAAGACGAGGCTTTCCAAAAACCCAGTCCAAATACTCACACATTAATTTTGCCTTCCCTTTCCTAGAGGGTATGTTTGATTCCACAGATGCTCCTAGTACTCAGTTAGAGCCTGGAATGTCTTGACTCTTTTCTTTCTTTTTTTTTGGACAGTGCTTCTGGCAACTAGCAGCAAACTAAGATGAGATTCCCCTCATGGCTCTTCCACCCACAATTCAAAATAACAACTGATTCGCTGGAAAGCTCTTTTCATTCAAAGAAACACCATTGTGTCTTGAACGTTGCCTCAAGAAAGTGAAGGCAGAACTATTGATCTAAGCTGTGGCACTGGCTGTCGGGGGAGGCTACCAAGGGAGAAACAGAGAGTGAGTTTGCTTCAAGCACATGCAGCGTTACAATAACATCTGTGTGCTGTGCATTGGTTTCTGACTATGCCTCTGGCATGCAGCTTGACCCTAAACTGAGACGCAACATGCAGTGCCTTTTCTCTTTCCCTATGTGGAGCTAAGATAGCAGATCACAAGGATGTTGGAAGTAGCTCTTTAAAATAAAATAAAAACTACCCTGATATCACAGGGAGATGGACACTGAAATGAAACTCAAATTATTGGTTAAAGCACAGGATGGTGAGTTAGGATCTTGGGCCAGATTGCCCACTATTCTTGTGGTGTCATTTAACACACTTGTGCAAACTGGATGTAAAATGCTACCCAACCAGAATTCTCACCCTCTTGCAGCATCTTCTTAAAAAACGTTTTGCTCAAAATAAGAGGTGAGTTGAAATTTCAACCACAGCTGATTCTCAAAAAAAAAAAAAAAATCACATGTGCTAGAGGGATTATCACTAGGCTGGGATTGCAGAATGCTTGGGTTCTGTTCACACTGCTGTCACTGAGTGCTCTTAATACTTTGCAGGTTACAAACATCAGGCCAAGCTCCAGATTATTCAGGGTAACTTTGCTGATGTCATTGGAGTTATTATAAGAAGGGCTGGTCCTGCTGTCTGTTATTACAGTTGCCTGACACTTCCCAAGTTTTCAGTTACTTATAACTTTGCCAAACGTCAACTGTTTCAGATAAAATTGTAAGGGACCATTCAAGGAGGAGTGGACCTTGAATGGCCCCTTAGAATATGTGCTAACTACTTATGCTAAAAAATTGGTTCTACCTTGTATTTAGCTGTGACGCTCAGAGTAACTTTCCCAGACCTGAAGAAGAGTCTGTGTAGCTCAAAACCTTCTCTCTCTCACCTACAGAAGTTGGTCCAATAAAAGATATTACCTCACCCATCTTGTCTCTCTAACTTCAGACTTTTTCAAAATATTTTCCACTCATTTTTTATTCAGCTAAATCTATTCTCTCTGGGGCACCTGGCATTGGCCACTGTCGGAAGACAGGATACTGGGCTAGATGGACCTTTGGTCTGACCCAGTATGGCCGCTCTTATGTTCTATGCATTTGTCAAATTTGATCCCAATTTGAGAATAGTTTCAGTTGCCCTGAAACTGCATGTTTCCGTGAATTTGCTATTTGGCCAGAAAAATTCACCCAGCTCTGTTTATAAATCTTAAAAATCTGGGGAATGCTCAGTGGAGACTTGCTAAAGCTTAACAGGCAAAATCTCCAAAAATTCCATTATTTCTGAGCATGCTCGAGTATTGCTCCCAGCATTGACCAAACGGCACAAGCACTAACCCCACAGAGTGACTGAGAATGCTCCTTCTATCCCAAGGTTACAGGCGCTAACCTGGACTTTCCTTGTAATAGCAACTCCCAGCTGCTCCAGGCCAGAGTGGGGCCAGGCGCTGGAAATGAGACCCATGGAGACTGTGTCCTGCGCTCTGAGTGACCCCTGTGCTGGCATCCAGGCAGTGTGGAGGAAGAAGGCATCTGATTCAAAGGAAGTGGGGAGAAAAGCCAGAGCGGGGAGAGGAAAAAGAGTATTTTGGACCAGGAGTCTGGTGATAGGGTTGTCAGTAGTCCCATATTATAAAGGATGTCCTTTATTTAAATAAAAAACTGGCTGCTCAGTACTAAATCAGTACTAGGTGCCTTTTATCCCGTATTTCAACAAGGATGGGGAGTGGCGCTCTGGCACCTCACTTTGCAAAGTGCGGCTGCCTGGTTGGCAACTTGACCTGGCACATGGGGTTGTAACACCACTCAGATTTGGTCCAGCCAGTGACTGGGCCAAATTTGAGCAGTGGGGTGACTGGGCAGCTGGAGGTGTGTGTGTGCAACTCCAACGTGACAGCCTCTGCCATCCAGGGCATACATGAGTGCTGGCACCAGTTCTGGGACCAGTGCTGGAGCTGCTCCAGCCTGGAGACCAAGAAGAAGGTCCCTTACGAGCGTATCATCTTTTGCAGAGGTAGGGCCAGAGAGCCTTCCTCCTCCCAGTCCCTTGGGGAACACTGTTCACAGTCACCCTCTCACTACAACTAAACACAGGAGCCAGGTCCACATCTGGTACCCTGTGGCTCTAACATGTGCACTGCAATGGAGGTTGCAGCCTCCTGTCCCTTCCGTAACTAACCAGGCAGGACTTAGGAAGCCCCAGTCTGGTGACATTAGACAGCACAGGCTGGGAGCTAGAGAGCCAGAGGGAATCACAGGGTCTGCCTGTGTCCAGCAGGCCCAATACAAAAACCCCTTTATATTCACTACAGCTGGGTCCTGTCTCTTCTCCGCACACCTCGGTTTCTCAGCTCCTCCTTTTCCTTTCCTAAGCCCCACAGATGCTCAGTGCCTGCCATTCCGGGGGATTCCAAGGTTCTTTCCAAACTCAGCCAAAGCTCTCACTGGTCTCAATGGACATTTTTCCTGAAAAAAGGGACAGTGGGGTTTGCCCCAGGAAGCACTTTGATGGCCTTTGAAATGCAGCCAGTTATGGGGTAGGACATGGCAGCAGCTCAGCAGCAATGGCACACAGCAGTTTAAGAGAGGCTGTGACGGGGAGTCTTGTTATCCAGTAGGAACTGTGGGATGGGGGCCGATTTTGAGGGGGTGGGTGACTGTACTCCTCCAGGTTGGAATTTGGCTAGGACAGTGGGGTGAATACACCAACTTGTCACTTCCTGCAACTGTGCGAAATTTCAACCGTTTACCACACAGTTAAAAACATCCTTAGGCACTACAGCATGGACTATAGCAATACGCTTGCTAGTGAAATGATTTGCAATTCAAATGTTGCTAACAAATTGTCTTGTAGAAGAACCAAGGTCGAATGATTGGTGACATATTTTTGCTCCCAAGTCTGTGAGAGATTTTTATGAGATTTATTAACACCACTACCAGAACAGCCTGTGTATTTTTCTATAGTGACTGTTGCCTCAAATAAAGTGAACAGAAAGATGTTTCCAATGTGCAATTACTTTTTCTGAAGACAGTGAAGAATCTGCAAGAAGCATTCATCATGCTGTAAAGAACTGCCGAGAGAAACATTGGCTTAACATTAATTGTATTACTGCATACGCTGATAATGGAAATGTGAGCTATAGCAAACACAACTCGGTTTATCTGTCATTATGTGCTGAAAATGACCGCACTCTGAAGGTGAACTGCCCCACACACGTAGCCTACAGTACTCGCAAACATGCGAGTGATCAGCTGTCAGCTGACATAGAAATCATTGTGTTGAAATTTTACAGCCATTGTTCTGTATCTGCAAAGCGCAGAAAAGAACTCAGAAGTTTCTTTGCAGTTGTTGAAATCGAATGGAAAGAAGCACTGCAACATGTGAGCACAGAATGGCTGTTCCTCAACCCAGAGTCAGCCAACTTTTGAGAACCTGGATAGCAATTACAACCTACTCCAAGTCACTCGGGGAATTTTGGCCTGTAGCTTTAAAGAATTTTTTTTACTGAAGATGACAAATATACCTGTGTAACCCCCAGGAGCTTATCTAGACTCCTGGGGCTCTGTGAGCTGGTAGCTCAGGGAGAGGCACACTGACCCTGGAAGGAAAGGGGAGCCCAGGGCAGACTTGGAGTCTGCTCAGCAACTGAAAGGGGAGAGACACTACCTAGAACAACAAGGGCCATTATTGGTTATGGGGAGGGTTGCAGGCGTGCCTGCTCAGAAGAAGGGGAGGAGTCAAAAGATTGACAAGGGAAAGCCGGGGAAGAAGAGCTAGCCTGAACAATCAGAAGTGAGATGCCCTTCCCTGGGAGTTCAGGAGAGGGGGAAGCCATTTTGGATCCGTCTGGAGCCAGCCAAGGAAAGGGCAGGACTGGCCATGTGGGGAGCTGGGGAGTCCCAGGCCTGCATGAGTTCCCCCTGAGAACTGGCCCGTGGGGACCTGAAAGCAAGATCCCTCAGCTTGAGACTTTCCCACTCCAAGGTGACTCCCAGTTTGTAGAGCTTGTTGGGAAAACGTCCCCCAGCCAGGCTGAGTTATCCCTCTGGCTGCCTACGTGAGATCAGTCACCACTGCTCTGACTGCGAGTCCAGGGCTGCCGCCGGCTGAGCACTGAGGTGGAAGACTAAAGATTGAGCCCTGCACCCCTTTGTGGTGAGGGGAAATCCTGGCACCAGCAGCAGCCTGACTCCTGCATGAAGAGGACACCTGCCAGCAGTGATTGTCAGCCCCTCTGCAGTGACTGAGGAGTCCAGAGCCACCTCTGAACCTGAGGATCCATCATGGAGGTGTGAGCGCACTATCATTTAGTTAGCTAGCCAGGGAGATTGTTTGGGGGACCCCTTACTCCCTGAACTGTGTCTTTAGGCCAGGGGGTAAGGTTTTGGGGGTTTTGTTACTGGCTGCCTATTAAATTTGCAGAGGGACTTTCCACTTTATCCCACTTGTGAGTCTTTTGGGCTGTGCTGAAACCAGTCCGCCACATTGCTAACTGCTACACAGAAGATATCGTGGTCACAGGTCATCAAGGGCCCCTACAAAGTGCACGTACCAACAGGACACTAATTTTATGTTGGCTATATCAGATCACGTGACTGGGGAAATTCATGGGTATTATCAGCATGGACACTGGTGCTCCTGAGAATAGTGTTGTACCCTGTTATGTTATATTTAGCTCCTGTTTAATATAATTACTGCGTTGAATATATTGTATGTATGTGTGTTCTTTCTTGGAAGTCTCCAACTATCTGGCAAGTAAGTGGGGGCTACCCTGTGGTTAGAATTTTCCTCCCAATCTGCCCTGGTGACCCTGGGAAGAAGCAAGGGGGGTGGAGGCACCACCAAATAAATTCATATGGGAAGAAAAAGAAGTTACACCCTGTTGAGTGGGTAATGGGATCCAGAAGAACCCAGGCCTGTCCATCAGAACCCATAAGGAGATTGGCACTAAAGGAGGTAACTGGATAGATAACGGGCGCTACACCTCCATTGTCGAAATTTACATTGTTTTTGCCACAATGTGGCTTGTGTCTTTGATGAAGTTAGAATCAAAACTGTGTTACTGATGTGTGCACAGTGATGTACCATTTGAAGAGGAAGATGCTAAAGCAGAAAGAGGATAGTTTTTTGGATTCCAACCTAAACAACTGATTGGAAAAACTACTATCAGAACTAAAAAGTGAAGGTAAAGCAAGGCTTCATTAAGTCTTATGACTCTGTGCTTTTGTACAAAGATAATTGGTTTGATTTCTCTTTTGAGAATGTAATGATGAAGCTGAATCCCATTGGCTTCTACAAGAAGCTTCGTTTCTCAGACCCAGGAAGTAATGGAAGCACTCAAAATGAAGGAAATCACAAATGTGAGTCTATGAGGAATTCTGCACCAGTTAAAATAGGATTGAAACATCAAGAAATGACATTTCCAAATCTGTGGGTGAAAAGTGGATGGATGTTTTTCTGAAAAGAAAACCTGGAAAACTTGTTCCAAATTGTATCATTTGTACTTAGTGTACCAAGGTCAAACCTGTTTGTAGAGAGGATTTTTTTCCCTTAATGGGGAATAAATGGTCTGATGAAGAACACAGAGATGCAGTGTAGATTTAATTAAAAGCGAACTCCAAATTTGCATACCTTTCCAGTTATCCTGCAAAGATTTCTTCAGCAGGATCAGGAGTTACTGAGTGTGGCAAAAAGCAGAAAGAAATACCCCTGGCATATGTAGACAAGTACTGCTTAATAATAATAATCTATAGACTAGACACCTCAAATTTCACAGGTCTCCATCCCTGAAAAAAAATCAGTGCATCTCCATGAGGTTGGCCTGAAGGGGTGAGAGTGCTAGGAAATCTGTCCCATATTTTTGAAATACAATGTTGGCAATACTATTTGGTGAGACTTGGAGCTGGATGGGAGTGAGGGGGCGGGGGAGAAACTTGAACTGAGACTGGGATCTGGATGGGGAAGGGAGACTGGAACTGGCTGGTAGGGAGACAGAGACTGAGAGCTGGTGAGGGAAGTAGGGGTGGTGGGGGGACTGGGAACCAGTTGACTGAGAGATACACTGAGATCTGAAAAGGAGATGGGGAGGATACTGGGACTAGCTGAAGAAGGAGGCTGGGACTAGGAAACAATGGGGGGCAATAGAGGTGAAGGGAGAAGAGGTGGATCTCACAACCTCACAAGGAGTTGTGG
Organism: Terrapene triunguis; assembly: GCF_002925995.2. Classification (NCBI taxonomy): domain Eukaryota; kingdom Metazoa; phylum Chordata; order Testudines; family Emydidae; genus Terrapene; species Terrapene triunguis. The sequence continues at coordinate 15,015,886 of NW_020664462.1, read as the reverse complement.
TGTGGGAGAGAAATGGGAGTGTCTGGGCAAAGAGCCTGGGAGGAGGAGCAAGGGAGGAAGGCAGGGGTAGATTGAGATTGGATGAGGCAAAGAGGCGGGGGCTTGGAGCCTGTGGGGTTGGGGGGAGATGGATGGGATAAGGAGCTGGGGGTGGAACTAGAACTGGTTGCACAAGGAGACAGGGAACGAAGAGGTGGTCTGTGAGTGGGGGGATCAGGGACTGGCTGGGCAAAGACAGGAACTAGCTGTGGAGAGGAAGAGAGCAGGAGGGGGGGGGGGGCAATTGGGACTTGGACAGCAAGCCCAGAGGGCTAGGCTAGAACTAGCTGGGACCTGAAGCCTGAGGAATGTAGGCTGGGACTGGATAGGCAAGGAGAATGGGACTCTGACAAGGAGCCAGGAGGTGGGACAGACTGAGAGGGGATGAGGTAGAATGGGTCAAGCATGGGGGAAATGGGCAGAAGGGTCGGTACCCACTAGAGGCTGGAATGGAACCCAAGATATCTGTGTCTCACCATTCCTCTGCTGTCAGCAAATACCTGTGAAACCCACTGGCAAAGTGTCCCATCCCCCTCCAGTGCTGGGTTGTGTAGAGGATAACAACCTACAACTGCTATCAGTTATTCTGCTCAAGTGGCAGAGGTCTATGCGGTGGAGCTAAAGGTTCCATCCCCACTGATGATTCATGTGGGTGTCAATTTGCAACCAGATGATGGAATTTTTGGTGGATTTTTTGTTGTTGTTTTCTTTAAAAGCTAACTGAAAAACCTAGGAAACTACACACACATCAACTACGTTAAAAGAACAGTAAGGTTGCAAAGGCAAGCACTCATAAGTTAAGAAATCCCAGAATTAAGGTTGCCTGTGGAACTTTAATTCAGCTCCCCTATGCATATGAATTATGATGCCGTTTTTAATTACATGATCACATTCTTTTTTCATATATATGTAAACACTTTCCATTGAGCACTCACAGCTGCAACTGAAATCAGTGAAAGTTGGACTTTGCACATATTAAGTGCTATATAATGCTAAGTACTCTGAAAATCAGGGCCTAGGCATCTCAGCTTGCACACCCAAAATTAGTGGGTAGTTTTACCTCAATCTCTCTATGTCTCAGTCCCCCATCTGTAAAATACTCCCTGACCTCACCTCACAGGGGTATTAAGATAAATTCCTTAATGTTTGTGAAGCATTCAGATACCAAAGTGAGGAGGACCACAGAAAAGCTCCTGAGGAAACGAATAAAGCCTTGGGCCGTACACTGAACAGCGAAATATTGACTAGCTGCTCATCAGGTTAGCACTGTCCATCCTGAGCACTGGGGAAGGGGTCCTCTGGAAAAATATGGGATCACTTAATTAGACACTATATGACAATGCATATGCACCAGGGGTTGAATTAAGGTAGGATAGGCAACCTTAATTCCATCATTTGCTAACTTTGGAGTGTTTGACTTTGCAACCTTAATAATGTTCTTTTACCATTGTGTGTGTGTAATTCCATATTTACCATGGTGTAATTGAGAATAGAATCTGGCATATTATTAGCTAGGCTATAACATCATGTGAGGTAGATACATGCCATTTTACAGATGGAGGAAACTGAGGCTCAGAAAGGTTGTGTGATCACCAAAGGTTCACACAGGCAGGGCCAGGGATAGAATCCAAGTCTCCTAACTCCCAGTCCCGAGCTTGAATTAGTAGAAGCTGATCTAAGTTCTGAGGTTGTCAGGAAACCCAGAACCAAACAAGTTCCACTGGGGCTATACAGACGTAACTGAAGATAGAATTTGGTCTTGTATGGACCATATTGTACCCTGTCATGGAAAGCATCCACAGGAAGGGGACAGAGCCTAGAAAACATTGCAAGATTCCCCTTGTGGGGTCTCCATGGGGAGAGGAATAGTTTTGGAGGCAGCATAGTGGATGTCTGCTCTGGCCTGACCCCGGCCCTCCCCCCCTCAAACCTGCCCACGGGGTCACTGCGGCGGTGGCAATGTGTTCCACTCCTGCCGGCCGCTGCCCCCTGAGTCAGTGTGTGTGCAACCGAGTGAGAGATGCTGCGGCTCCTCAGTCCGCAAGATACAGAGTACAGTGAGGTGGCAGTGGCCAACAGGAGCAGGGCATGCAGCTGCCTCCACCAGCGCTGCCTTAGGAAGGTTCTCCGTATCAGATGGGAAGACCGTCGCACTAATGCCAGCATTCTCTCTGCAGCTAACATCACCGGTGTTGAGGCAAAGATTATGACACATCAGTTTTGCTGGGCTGGCCATGGTGGGCGGATGGCTGATACTCGTCTTCCGAAGCAAGTCCTCTTTTCTCAACTTAGTCATGGTAAGAGGATCCGCGGGGGGACAGAAGAAACGATACAAGGACACCCTGAAAATATATCTTAAAAAAGGAGGCATTGACCCCAAAATTGGGAAGAGCAGGCTGGCAATAGACTGCCATGGCATTGCATCATACATCATGCCTCAGCCCATTTTGAGGAGAACTGCCTTGCTCAAGAGGCTGAGAAACGGCAGAGGAGGAAGGAAAGTGTACAGCATCCCGGCCAGCAGTTATGCTCCAGGCTGTCACATATGTGGAAAAACCTGGAGAGCATGAATTGGACTGCTCAGCCATCTTAAGTCTCATCAATGACTTTTTCCCCCTACAGACGTCATCCTTGTATCGAGGGATAGATGACGATGCTGGATCTTGGAGTCTCTTTGTGCTGCCCTCATGGCGACCCTCCCTCCTTAATAAACTTTTTGCCTCCCTGTGCAGCAGTAACGATGGAGGTGACCACAGGGAAGCAAAATGGCTCCTGGCAGCAGCATTCATGTTTGCTTGGGCTATTGTAGGGAGAGGGATCTGGGTGTCTATTGTAGGGAGAGGGATCTCTCTGGCATGCTGCAGAGAGATCTAGCCTCAGCTCCCTATACCCCTGGGAGCCCTCATCCCAGAAAGCATAGGCGGGGGGGCTTCTATATGATCTGGGAGGCAGGAAGGAACATGTCATGAGTTTGCCTCCCTCTCCGCTTGCTGCCTTCTTCCACCGAGTGGACTTAGTAGATAACTTGTTTTGTTGGCAGGGTATGGTAGGGCAGGAAAGCAAAACAATAAGCCATGAGACACTGCTGGGCTCCCTGAAAATCAGAAACTGCAGGGTGATCTTTGCGGGGAAACCCTTCGACCCAACTGTACATTATCTAAATTCTTCTGGGCAAATGAGTTTCTGAGCTGTTCAGAACAGTTTCTCTGAATCCCTTCACAAAGGCTCTGGCAATGCAAATCCCACTACGCCTTGGGCAGCTGTGCAGTGTGATTACGATGTTGATATGATATTCTGATTACGAACGAGTGTTGTTACGGAGAGGAAGGTTGGTCCAGCGGTTAGGGCACTAGCTTCACTTCCCTTCTCCACCCCAGACTTCCTGTGTGACCTTGGGCAAGTCACTTAGGCTCTCTGTGCCTCAGTTCCCCATCTGTAAAATGGGGATAATAGCCCTGTTCTACTTCACGAGGGTGCTGTGAGGGTAAAGACTGTGAGGTGCTCAGCTACTATAGTGCTGGTGGCCAGAGACGCAACTTAGAAAGCGTCTCTCTCATACCATTCAAAGACTTAAATGTTAACAAGCGTGATTTTGGGGGGGATGGGGGGGGGAGAGAAAGAGATAAAAATGCTACTAGCTCAGTGTATATATAGAGATCCCCGAAGTCATTGCCCATAGTAGACCATAGGCTTGCTCCTAAGCTGACATAACATGCTTTAGTTCCATGGATTTACACCAGCCCAGGCTCTGGCTCAGTGCCGTGCTGGATTTACCTAGTGATGTTGGGATACATGTGTGTAAAATGATTTTGGCTTTAATATTTGTGAAGCACCCGGAGTTCCAAATCAGTGCTGGAAAAGGCTAAATAAATCTCTGGAGGCATTGGCATTTCTCTCCATTGCTACCCTTGTACTATGAAGTCAGGAGAAAAGGGAAATGTTATCACTTTCATGGAGTTGTAGGGAGAAGCATCCAGAATACGAAGGGGGCTGTCATGTGGAGGGGGTGGAACAAATTTTGGAATTTATAAAAACCCCACTTTTGCAGTTGGTTCCCACTCTGGTCAACGGCAAGACTCTGCTTTCAGTGGAAGTGGGATCAAGCCTTTGGAGAACTCTTAGAACTTTGCCCGCCTACAAATCATGCAAATGCTTCAGAGCTTTGTGGAGCCCACAGGGCAGGGGCTCTCAACCTTTCCAGACAGCTGTACCCCTGGTAGGAGTCTGATTTGTCTTGCGTACTGCCAAGCTTCACCTCACTTGAAAACTACTTGCTTACAAAAATCAGACAGAAAAATACAAAAGTGTCACAGCACATTGTTACTGAAAAATTGCTGACTTTCTCATTTTTCACTATACAATTATAAAATAAATCAATTGGAATATAAATGCTGCACTTACATTTCAGTGTATAGTATATACAGCAGTATAAACAAGTCATTGTATGAAATTTTAGTTTGTACTGACTTTGCTAGTGCTTTTTACATAGCCTGTTGTAAAAGTAGGCAAATATCTAGATGAGTTGATGTACCCCCTGGAAGACCTCTGCATATCCCAGGGTTACATGTACCCCTATTTGAGAACTACTGCCTTAGGGTTTGGGACAGAAATGCATCTGTTTTCTTTGTTCAACAAAGGCCTAATCCAAAACCCATTGAAGTCAGTGGGAGCCTTTCTATTGACTTCATTGGGCTTTGGATCATGCCCCAAAGTGAGTGTTAAGGATATTCAGCAAATAAGACCGAGTGATCTGCAGGTTTATAGCATGAAGACAATGCCGAAATGTTGTTGCACCTGATTAATGCAATCCGTCAATGTCTGATTAAAATGAGCAGAAATTTTTTATTTCCTCTGCAGCAAAAGAGCTCTCTTATGCGGAAAGTGCTTCTCTTAATTAGCACTCTCTGAGCTAGGCACCTCTTCAGCTAGGCACAGCATCAGCATCGTGGATTAATTCCTCTCTGCCTTAATAACATTCTCATTTCGTAAGTGTATTAAGCAGGATTATATATACACGTGTGAGTTTTTTTCCTTTGGTTGTGTCACAAATGTCCTTCACACAGTAATGGAATTGGATGTCAGTGTTGGAAGGAGAGCGATTCTTATAACCATCTGAGACAGGCCCATGCCAAAATCTTTTAGGGAGGAGGAGTCCAGACTCACAGCTGGTTTGTTTCTATAATAGGCGGGACCAAACTCCCCTGTTTAAACACTGGGTAAAATCTTGGCCCCATTGATGTCAATGGCAAAATTCCATTCAGTAAGGTCAAGATGTTGCCCAGTTTTTAAATAGAATTACAAAGTAACTTTATCTGTTTGAATTATGTGCCAAAGTGCTTGCAGGATTCATGCCTTAGTGATTGAAAGGAATGTGGATGTTATGCAGTATATTGGGCTGCTAGTAAAGTAGCTGATAGAGCATCAAAAAATCTTACACCCGAAATGAATTCTAATAGAAAACTGTCAGATGGATTGAAAACTGGCTGAAAGACACACACATTTATAAACTGCAGTGTATTGAACTGTGGGGAAAGGAATGTAATAAGGTAGCACAAGGACTGGTGTTCAAGCCAATCTTTTTTCACATTATTTCACCCAGGAGACCTGATCAGAATCGAGTCTCCATTACTTTATGCATGTGAATGTTCTGGAAGAGGGGGCACAACAGCAAATTAATGAAATTAGCAGATGATAATAAATTGAGACGAGTTGAAAATGTCATGAAGGACAGGGAGAGAAGGTTAGAAACCTAGGTGGGAAATGAGATTCACCTTGGAAAAATGCAAGGTAACATATGTGGGGAAGAGTATAGCTGAATGGGGCAAAAACTAAACTGATATTCAGTGCAGAGAGAAACTTGGTGTTGATAATACAGAAAAAGATGTTACAAGGTAACAAGTTCTATTATTATTTGTCTTACAATATTGTATAGTGGGGCTCTCAGAGTTTCGTCAGAAAATGCTGGTTTGTTGAACCTGAAATGTCTTGCGAAAGTGAGCCAGGTTGGACGAACTTTCATTGAATCACAGGCAGGGTTCAGATAGAAAACTGCCTGGCTCCCTGCCAGCTCTCCTGGCAGGCTTTGGGGGAGCCCGGGTTTTCGGGGTCCATGGCAGTCCTGCCATGAAGACTGCCTGAAGCCCTGAGGCTGCCATAAAGTCTAATAGAAACAATAAAACTGACAAGAATGTCATCTTCAGTTAGCAACTGCAGGTCCTGGGACGCATATTTCATTTAGGAAACACCATGTGTCAGTGTTCTGAAAGAAATTTGTTCCCAGATTGCCAGTTTGCAAGATATTTTGAAACATTTGGTTTTGGTCCAGTTTGGATCAAAACTGAAACTGTGAAATCTCTAAATTTCTCACAAGCTGAAAATCCTGAGTTTTGGCTAGCTCCCTACCTTCAGCATTTCTGTCTGTTCAAATAGGAATTAATTAATCCTATGGGCTGTGTTGTACAGGAGGTCAGACAAGATGGTCGCAATGGTTCCGGCTGACCTTGGAATCTAGGAATTTGTTTGCCTTGATGGAACATGAAAACTTATAAATACCACATCTGATCAGTTGTAAAATTTCCGCGACTGCTCCAGGCATCAATCAGCAAAATCCTGTTGATTTTGGTAAAAACTGTAAAATTGGAAAAGCGATTCACACTTAAACAGTTACTCCTTGATCTGCCTGCAGAGAGCCACCCACCAGGCAGCAGGGGAAGGCAGAGGTAGAGGGCAGTGAGGGAGGTTTCATTCCTTCCTCCTTCCCAGTGTGTTGCCTCCCCAAAGCCTGTTCCAAGGTTGGAGGAAGGAAAGACACTCAGAGGGCACCATCTGTCTGTCCCTCCCTTCCCATACAGGGGAAGAAAGGGACTTTGGAGGTGGAGAAAAAAGAGAGACACACAGAGCCAGGGGCGCCGGAACGGGGAGGGGGAGCATGGCCCCATCACTTTTTTCCAGCTGTAAGGGCGAGCGATGGTGGGGAGGGGGAGAAGAGGAGTGAGCAGGGGGCGGGTACTGGGGGGGGGGAAGAGGCAGCGCAAGAGTGGGGCCTTGGGGAGAAGGGGCAGGATGGGGCCATGGTTCGGGCACCTGTGGCCCCCCCATTTTTAAAGAGCTTCTACCACTCCTGCATAGATCCCCTGGCCTACGAGGACAGAGAATGGGAGATCCAGATATGGGAGGAAGGAAATGGGGGGCATGCAGAGCCCTGGCATTGGGGGAGAATAGTGGAAATGGAGTGGCACCCCCATCAGCTTTAACCAGGTCTCTGATTGATGGCAGCCATTAACGCCTTCGAGCACAACAACAGGAGTGCAATATTAACATAGTGTTTTTCTGCCAGGACATTTCACTTCACAATCCCAATCAATTTTGCTCCCATCCTAATCTCATTGACTTTAAAGACAGAAGGGACCATCAGGATCATTTAGTCTGACATCCTGCACATTGCAAGCCACAGAACGTCTCCCAGCCACTCCAGTAATAGGCCCAACACACCTCTGGCTGAGTTACTGAAGTCCTCAAATCTTGATTTAAAGACTTCAAGTTACAGAGAATCCACCAATTACTCTATTTCAAACCCTCAAGTGACCCGTGCCGCACCCTGAAGAGGAAGGCAAAACCCCTCCAGGGGTCTCTGCCAATCTGACCGGGGTTGGGGTGGGGGAATTTCTTCCCAGCACCAAATATCAGTTAAACCCTGAGTAGATGGGCAAGAAGCCCCTAACAGATACATTGGAGCTTTCTCTCTCTGCCCAATGTTTTCTCAGTGAAGCAGGAGGAACTGCTTTCCTCCATGTGCTCTTAACGAATATCTGTTGTGTCTGTGGAGTCTGTTACCTGGGGCAGACTTCAACCATTCTGTTCTCATGGAGAATTCATTACTGTCCCAACTCTTCCAGCCTCAGCTTCCATATCTAAGTTCTCAGTTTCTGGGGGTAGCCATGCTCAGATTCTGCCACCTTCCTCCGATATCTTCTCAGAGGGTCCTTAGACCTGAAAAGCCATTTGTACTTAAAAAGTCAGATAACACACAGTGCTTGGTCTACATGAGTGGCAAAGTGTGTGACACTCTAGTCCTCTAGACTATGGAAAGAAGGAAGTATTACACCTCTACCCCGATATAACGCTGTCCTCGGGAGCCAAAAAATCTCACTGCGTTATAGGTGAAACCGCGTTATATCGAACTTGCTTTGATCCGCCGGAGTGTGCAGCCCCGCTCGGAGTGCTGCTTTACCACGTTATATCTGAATTCGTGTTATATCGGGTCGCGTTATATCGGGGTAGAGGTGTATTATATTATTTTTACTGATGAGGCACAGCAAGCTCAAGTGACTTGCCAAAATCTGGGCAAAGATGTTTGTGGCAGAGGTGGGAACTGAATGTAGATCTCCTGAGTCTTACTCCAATGCCCTAATCTCAAAATCACCCTTTCTCACAACCTTCTTTCACCCTTTCCATATGTGGTTCTACAATGAGTAATGGCAGACCCTCCCTGCCACCTCTCCCCAGAAAGCCAGTACAGTTGTAGGCTGATAAGATATCCCCATCGGTTCCTGGCCCAGAGAGATATAGTGCTTTTCCTGTATGGGTCTCATGTGCAGGGCCGGCTCTAGGTTTTTTGCTGCCCCATGTTGCCCGGGAGCGCAACTGCAGAAGCAAAAAAAAAACCAACCAACACGCCCCCCCTGCCGCCCCTGAAATTGTGCCGCCCTAAGCACATGCTTGGTTTGCCGGTGCCTAGACCGGCCCTGCTCATGTGACATCACCTGTATCCAAATCTCAGCCCCTCTTTACCAAGAAGACATTGACAAAATGGATGTAATTCAGAGCAACAAAAATAATTAGTGCACTGACACACTAGAAAAGATTATGAACTGACTACATATAGCTTGGCAAATCAATATCTTTGGATGGGGCTTTATTACACCCTACAAATATATGTTGTTAATGGCAGCTGGGGGTACTCAGAAACTCACAGGCTTGGGCCCTAAGAAAGAGACCGAAGAAGGAAGAACAGCCACTAATATTAGTCTGAGGGCTCGTCTCTGAACCCTTTACTGATGAGGAACTCCCATTGAATCTAGCTGGAGTTTTGCCCAAGTACGGAGTTCAGAGCAGTGCCCTAAATTAGCCCATATAGAGCTCCACTCTGCATTCAGTTACACTGGAGGGGGAGGGGTGCGTGCTATTCCCACAAAGCTAATAGCAGCTACATCCACGTAGCTGAAGTCTAGCTGAGCCCACAGACTTTTGATTGCCTTGAGTGTTCATGCTTTTGATCCCAGCAGCTCAGCAAAAAGGGCACTCTAAGGGCTCCAGGTTTAAATGGTGGAGACATGATTAACTGCTTTCAGCAGTGAAAAGATGAGGCAGGGCAGTGCTGATCAGTTACCAGCACAATGCAACCAATCAAGGTTTATTCCAGACAAAATGCAATTCTGAACTCCTATTGCAAATGATTTGTTGTGCATCCCATGGCAATCAATGGTAAATTGGCAGACTAGAAGAAATGAGACCATGAAATGACTCCATGATTACAGGTTCCAGTTTACCCTATGTCAATTGCAGAGTAATTCTTCAGTCTTTGAGACAGCCAAACAGTAAGAAACAAGAACATTAAAAATCCCAAGTTTAAAAGTAAACTTTTATCCCCAGTGGAAGAACGAGCATTTGTAGTTGACCTTAGTCTCAAACTCAATTTACCTTAGGGCCAGTGCCAGTCCTCAAATCCTCCCAGCGGGCCAATAATGTCACGCATGCTGCCCAGAACCCGCCCCCAAAACTCCGCCCACTCCAAAACTCCGCCCCCACCTGCCAAAGACTCTGGGAGGGAATTTGGGTGGGGGAGGAGGTCTGGGGTAGGGGGTTGGGGTGCAGGCTCTGGGAGGGAGTTTGGGTGCAGAAGGGGTAAGAGGTTGGGCTCTGGGAGGGAGGTTGGGTGGGGGAGGGGATCTGGAGTGCAGGGTCTGGGATGGAGTTTGGGTGCTGGGTGCAGGCTCTGGGCTGGGGCAGGGGGTGGGGTGCAGGAGGAGGGGGTGAGGTTGAAGGTTCTAGGAGGGGGGAGGGGTGCAGGCTCTGGGAGGGAGTTTGGGGGGGAAGGGGGTGCAGGATCTGGGAGGGAGTTTGGGGGCTGGGGGTGTGCGAAGGGGGTGCAGTCTCTGGGAGGGAGTTTGGGGGCAGGAAGGGGGTGGGGTGCAGGCTCTGGGAGGGGGTTGGGTGGTGTGGCGCTTACCTGGGGCTCCAAGGTGGGACGGGCAGGGTGGCCTTCGCGCACTGCTGCCCCCAGGCACCGCCTCTGTAGCTTCCCATTGGCCACAGGGGCGCTTGGGGCACGTGGAGGCACAGCCCTGCCCCGCTCTGCCCCGCCCTGGGGCCACAGGGAGGGGCTGGCAGACGCATGGAGTGAGCAGGCAGATGCCGGTCAGCTCCGCTGTGCTTCCGGGGCCCTCGGCCAAGGGGGCCAAGGGAGAGACCCGGCCCAAAAACTTCTGGAGCTCCGCGGGCCACATTGGGGAGGCGGCCCGCGGGCCGCGAGTTTGAGACCCCTGCCTTAGATATAGTTCCAAAGAGAGATGCATAGAGACAAAAGACTGATGGCTTCAGTTTAGGCTACAGTCCTAATGATTATTGTACATTGCAGTACCAACATTTAAAGTAAAAAGGTCATTTATTAGACCAAAAGCCCAACTAATATGTAATTTGTTTGCTCTGTATTTAATGCTCCACCTGTGCTGTGCTGTGAGCAAAATCAGACCATTAAAAAACCATTGCTTCAATATTCAACAACGATGACTAGTGATTTTGGAGGCCCAGCTTGACAGTTCAAAGCAGCCTGGCTTCAGGAAGTGCTGAAAATCATGCCCCTTCTAGGCATCTCAAGTTAGGCACTGGAAAACAGAGGTCCCCAAAATCACTTACAGCTCCTCAAAGTCCTTGGTGGGAATCTGCAGCCCCCGTCTCAAGGTTCCTGTTGTCCTTCATCTTAGCCAAGCATCTGGACTTATTTCAGCCAGTTCTACTCTGGATTTCTCAGGCACCCTGAACTGAAGTGCAGGGGAGCCCTGCTTTCGCTGACCCTCACTGTGTAAACCATAGAGTGCTGTTGTAAATTGTGAGGGGTTAATTTAAAGCCCGGGGGTTAGAGTGAGTGGAAAAATTAAAAAAAACAAAACACAACCACCCTATTTTCATTAAAACAAATTGACATTTTGGGGGAGGACATTTTTCATTGAAATTTCCCATTTTTAAAACCTAACCTGGACTGAAAAACAGCAACAAATGTTTGCAAAGTTTTCATCAAAGTTTTAATCAATGGAGCTGCTGTAGGGTTGACTAGTGACAAATATATAGAGAAGGACCCAGCAACAGGCAAAGGCAAAACAACATGACTCGCTCCATTCCTCTTCACAGTGTGTTGTGATTTACAGGGACACCGTTCAGTTGTTTACCTTCTAGCTCCCTAGAAGACATTTTAAGCATACTCAATAACAGGACTCCTTGGGGAGTTAATCCAGGGATGAAATGGCCCCAGAAGGCTAAACAGATCTCAGTCACGTTTCTTATAAGAAGAAATGAGCTCCTCTGTCCTCTAGATGACCCAAAATACCTAAATCTAGGCCTACATTTTCAAAGATCATGATGGTGTCAATCGTGGCCCCCATTGTTATAACATCTGAGGCACTGGGTGCCATGGGGATTTTCAAAGCTGCTGTTTGGTTGTGTCTAAGTCCCCTGAGCTGTAGGAGGCTCCTGTGCTCCAAGTGGATGAGGCTTGGGGGGCATGGCTTTAGCACTTGGAAGTGCTCAAGGGTGCTCTAGGTTCTACAAATATAACCCAGACGGTGTAGGTTAAGGCGCTCAAACAGCAGCCTGTGCACCGCTCCCTAGATAGAATATAAACCTCTCCACACAAACAACTGACTGTGGGTGAGCAGATAACACCAAGGTGATGGGCTAGGGTTAGTTTTACGAGCTGGTCTATACAAAGTTGTGACATTAGCTCATTCTGACAAAACATACGTCTAGGGCCAAATTCTGCACTGATTTATAGTCTGTGACTCTGTTGTCGACCCCAGAATTGGTGACCCTTCAATACCCTGAGGGTAAGTCAGTGCAGAATATGGCCTGTTGTTCTTTTAAAAGAAATTGTCTGAATCCAGGTATTTTATTTCCCCTATTATTCCAAATATTTTTTGTTGAAACAAGCGTATGGATTTGGAAAAAAGGCTTTAATAAAGCAAGCAATAGCCCTCGTATGAGCCTGGAATGATTGACCTCCATTTGTCTCCACAGCATGTAGCCAGGGAAATCTCCTGAAAATAACTCAAATCAGCCTAGCATTTAAGCAAATGGACTCCATCGACAATGGAAGGTTTTGCAACGCTCTTAAAGAAGCTAGTGTTTATCTACTCCAGCTGACAGTGTGCAGACAGCCACTGGGCTATGGGCCATAGCAGATGTCTGCCTGCCTGCCTGCTAGCTCTCCTTGTGTATCTTGCTGAAGTTAAGGTAGTCTGACGCATATACAAAGAAGCTGGTAATTATGGAATCCTGCCGGATGAACGGGCTGTGGCGTTTAGAAGAATCACATATGGTCATATGCTGCCTAGAAGCATGTAGATTGCTAGTCCTTGTCATTTTTAGGAAGTAGCTATATTAGTAGAGCGCATTCCCCATCACGATTATAAACGGTGCTCTCTGAGCACAGCTCTAACCCCTGCACATGCACTGGACTTGCTATTCCGTCACACTGAAAAGGGGGCTGAGAATCGTCATGTAAATAGATTGCTTAGTGCTATGTGATGCCGCATTGCAGTGCTAACCTGATAGCACCTGATGGTGTGAATTTTGGATTTGAACTTTGTACTTCTTAACTATTATGGCAGGTGCCAACAGATGGTGGTGTTAAATATGATCTCCCCAGTTCTTTTTCTTAGCATGTGAACAAATCATGCTGTGTGGTGTTAGTTTTGTTCTGCAGGGTTTGGGGGAGAGGGAACTGTGTGAGCAGCAGCAGAGTTTGCTCTCAGCCTGGGTCTCTGACTGGTGTCAATTCTTAATGCCGTTTCTCCCTGGCAACTGGGCCCTGATGTTGGGCTGAGATATCTGACAGTACGGATTTCCCGGCATGCTGTTTGTGACACTTAAAATTTGTTTCACTGTTGGATTTTTTTTCCCCTTTGTCCACTGGGCAGCCAGCCTGCAAGGCCCCAGACATTTGCTACTGCTTGCTAGGTGGGAAGAAGGAGCAACATTATTATTTAAGGTATATGTATGTCTGTGTATATATAATATATATACAATTATTATTTTTTAAAAAATTTAAAAGAATGTTAAATTGCATTGAAAGTTGACAGCTAAGACTGCCCATGCAACCTTATTTCTGCCTCCTTCTGCGAATGTTGGCTTCAAGTATTTGTATCTGGCTCCCCCAGCCCACTCAAATTCAGGGCTGTTTGGATATAGAGTGCCAGTTCAGGCTCATCTCTAGTCTATGGACCGGATTGTACCTGTCTGTACATAGGTGTACCAGGAGGAACATGGCACCTCCTCTCCCTTGCACCATTTTGCCCTGGTCTGGCACAATCCCATTCAGGAGCACATGGCCCACTCCCCCATTTACGTTAATTCTTATGGGGAAATTGGATTCACTTAACGTTGTTTTGCTTAAAGTCACATTTTTCAGGACCATAACTACAACGTTAAGTGAGGAGTTACTGTATCAGGACAACATCTGTGCTACAAAGCGGAGCCGTTCAAATGATGAGTGTTCATTCTGGGTGAAATTCACTTCTACGCAAGGCCTGTCCACCACTTACGTGCCCCTTAAGCCATCTATGATTCAGTCCTTATTTGTGAGTATTTGCATAATCTCCAGTTCTTTGTGAAAATGTTCATGATTCCAGAAAGTGTCCAGCATTTTAGCACAAATGATTATTCCTCCAGAAATTCAGGCTGAATTAACTTTATTCACGATTTATTTTATTTCCATTTCAGAAAGTTTTACCATCCAATCAGGGATCAGAGTAAATATCATGTGACTCAGGTGATCGCCCACAGAACATGAATAGTGAATGGCAAATGTAACCCAAGTGAATAGTTTGAGCAACCAACATTATTAATGGTTGTACTGTGGTAGCACCTGGTGACCCCAGTCAGGGATCAGAGTCCCATTGTGCCATAAATGCATAACAAGAAGACAGTCCCTAACCCAAAGAGTTTACAATCTACATAGTAAGAATTTCCCCCCACAGTATTTAGTGAATATTCACAGTGAACAAATACATTAACAAAACCTGGGATTGATTCAGAAATTATTTGTTAACCTACCAAAGGAGATAAAATTCAGGTGAAATTCACACTCAAGTCTCACTTATGCCCATATTCCGTAATTGTATATCAGACTATTCTACTATTTTTTTCTTCTTTTCTTTTGTCCTCTTTGGCACAAATTTAAGACTAACATTTCTCCCTGATAATGTCAGATTTCCTGATAAGCTCAGCATCTTAGGTGACCACCTGTTGCCTTGTTGTTGGAGATGCCACTAACTAGGCTGAGTGATTTATTCACTAGGGGCAGGGATACAGGTCTGGGAATGGGCTTTGAGATCCCCAATGGGGAACATCTGCCTGAAAATTTCATGCTGTGTCTTGCAAGAGCTGTGCCTAGCAGCAGTGTCTGTCTCCCTGCTGACTTGTCCTTTTAGTTCCTGCAGGAAAATGCCCAGCTTTCTTTGAGCAAAGCTCTTAATCAAAATATAGGACATTATTTTTCTTGCAAAGGTCATGTTACCAGAAAACTGTCACTTGCCAAAAAAATATGAGATGGGCTAGGAGATAGAGGGAACTGCTCACAGCCATGGATGCATCATAGTTCAGGAATCTGCTCCTGTTCCCACTGAGGCATGGCAAACCTCCCAGTGATGCATGACCAGGCCTTGGGAGAGTGAGCAAGAGGTCCTGGAGCACCAGAGTGGGCAGAACAGTATATCACTATTGCGATTTCTGTATTAGCAGCACTGATGCAGACGGCCAAACATTAGGGGCTGGACCACGATCAGGACTCTGGGAATAAAATGGGTTTAAGCCACAAAGTTTAGCTCCAGATGCTCAAATTGGTTAGACTTAGCTAAAGGCCTGGTCTAGTTCTTATTCTATGTGGGCTGATCTGTCCATCCTGAACAGCCGTGCAGTTGTTGCAGTGAGACTTTGCACTTTACTCATTGCAGGGGTTTGGATATGGAGTACATATCTATATCCAAACTTAAGTTAAACTTAAACTTAAACAGTTTAGTTTAAAGTTTTTATAAAAACACAGTCTATTACACCGCATTACCATTATACGCAAGGTAGTGTGCTCTGTTGCTTTAAGTAGTGGGAAAGCACACACATAGAGCCATTTGTAGTGCACAACAAGAGGTTGCATTGGTCCCACAAAGTCCAAGAACAATACTGTGTATTCTTGATCACCATCTACCGGCACCTTATCTATTGTCTGTTGAGAGATATACAGACATCTCTTTTTTTTATAGCAAATTCTGTAACGGAGGAGTTAGTGTCTGTTTCCTATTTACTCCTAAATATTTTTCAAGACTAAACAAAGAGGGAGATAGTAAAGGAGAGAAAGGATCACTGAAGGAAATGAATTCGACGTGTATCCTGAGTGCATAGATCCCGCAGCAGATACAACAGGACTTGCTTCATCATGAACGCTCTGTTCTAAGGGTATGTCTATGCTGGAGCTGTAAGGTATAATTTCCAGCTAGAGGAGACATACCCATGCATGCTAAAAATATCAGCGTAGCCACTGCAGCATGGGTGGCGGGACAGGTTAGCTGCCTGGTGACCCTAGGCTCCCTGACAGGGGCATAGGGCAGGCAGCTCTTCCTGCCACTCATGCTGTCGCAGTTGCACCTCCAAGGAAGTACCTCCAAATAATACAAGAACTAGCGGCCACCTAATGTAATTACTAGGCAACAGGTTTAAAACAAACATAAGGAAGTATTTCTTCACGCAACACACCGTCAATCTGTGGAACTTGGTGCCAGGGGATGTTGTGAAGGTCAAAAGTATAAAAAACTTTCTTTGACAAAAATTCACTCAGGTCTAGTCATTTTTGTTGGCAATGGATTAATCTGACCTGGTTTTTGCATATGTTTTACATTTGGTTTTGTGTACTGAGTCTAACGTGTGGACTATATTATACAGAGAAAATATAAATACATGGTCCCTGGCAGACCATCATATTTTAAAAGAATAGTGGATAGTAAAATAAAAAATGGGGATGTACTTTAGACCCAATGAATGATCGGAAATGTCCAAATCCCCTGGAACTGGTG
Organism: Terrapene triunguis; assembly: GCF_002925995.2. NCBI lineage: Eukaryota > Metazoa > Chordata > Testudines > Emydidae > Terrapene > Terrapene triunguis. The sequence continues at coordinate 14,999,513 of NW_020664462.1, read as the reverse complement.
GTTGTGTGTTGGTCACTGTGTGATACTATAACCAAAACCCTGACCTCAGATAACCAATCAGTCATTATTGCCAGTCCCTGTCTTAGGTACTTCTAAGGCCGCAATGATTGTGGCATTTAAATATCTCCCCTAAGGGGATGGAATTATTCTCAGGCGCATCCTGGTTGGCCACAGCTACTGTTTCAATAATAAGGTTGGACGGGCATAACTAACCATGGACTTTTGAATACTTGTGTGTTTGTTTAAAACAGTTCTGTCGATATCGTCTGGATAATTTAACTTTAAATTATTGCCTTCCCCAAAGCCTCTCCCCTCTCTTTTTGGAAAATACACTGTTTGGTGATTCACGTTATTATTGAATAATTCAGCCCCCTTTTGGTTAGCGATGCTATAGCAGCTTCTTTAAAGCTAGACCTTCCAGGAGCAATCCTTTTAAAAACGTCCCTAGAAACTGGCCTGGAGAGGGCTCCCCTGGGCTGTGCCAGTGCATCGCAACCAGGATTTTTGCAGGATTCTGCAGACTTTTGCGAGCCCACTCAGCAGGATTTTATTTTTTGCAAGGAGAAGCAACTTCCGAACTCTCGTCCCTGTACCTTCCACGAGGCGCCGCTAGAGCTGGTGTGGCATCACGTCCTTGCAACGCTTGAGTAATTGATACTTGCTAAAAATGCAACTTTGGAGGAGTCAACTGATTCCCTAAGATGAGCTACTGAATAATTGAAAGAATATTTGCCAGTTTTGCGCTGAAGCTAACAGCTGTGGTGTGTTTTGATATTTATGAAGCCAGATAAATTATGCATTAGCCAGTGCAGTGAGCCCAGTGTGATGCTTATTACTGCCAGAGTTTCAGTGACTATGATATACCATTCATTTCATTTTACTTCCATTGTGGTGTTGAGTATGCCTGGTTTCTATTACTGGACTTAATAGACCTTGCTTGAAGGTTTAAACTCCAGTTCCTAAGATCTGACAGAATATTTTAATTTGTTCTTCACTCTGCAGACTTTAAAATGACAAGCTGCGTCTATATTTCAGGATTACAGGCTGTTGCGCTGGCTCATGGGAATAGATATTGTTTTAATAGCAGAGAATTGCATTTATAGCCAAAGCCCAGGATTAAACTGAAAATTACACACACTCCAATATTGTTTTCAAAGCACGATATAGTGTGTGTGTTCTCTGAGATGCCTCATTTATTCTATAACTCCTCCTCTTCTTCTCATTCATTAACCAAACCAGGCTTGCCCTATCTTAAAACTTTTTAGTCAACATTTTTTTCTCTGGGCAGATTCCATTTCATTAACCAACATGTTTTCCTTTGCAAATAAACTCAGTTCAATACAAAATTGTCCCCCCAACTATGCACGAGTCACGTGCCTGAATGATCCTGTAAGGCACAGGAAACAAGAAAATAACATTTTGAAGCAGCAGATGGCATCCTACCACCCGGAAGCTTCCCTGTCTGTGTAAAAGTGTAACAAAGCAATATAGAATAGCAAACGTCTGAATTCTTTGGTTATCGTTATGACAAGGACTCTGTAACAAAGCTGGGGATTTTGTTCACTTTAATATTGTCTTGTAATTAATATTTATTTGTTGGTAAAACACTCACTCTTAGATAGACTCTCCTGTGTCTCTCTCTTTCAAAGGAGTTGCCCAAACTAGGGCTTTGGAGCGGAGCCCGGAGCTGGAGCGCGGAGCAGCCCCGGAGCAATGGAGCTGCAGGTTTTTGCCTGGAGCTGGAGCGGAGCCAGAGCACAGCTCCAAAGCCCTGGCCCAAACAATGTGTCCTAAGGCATTAACCTGACATCTTAGAATGCAGTAGACACAGAAACCTTTTTTTTTAAAACATTGTTTACCTGCACTTTCATTTTGATTTCCCCCCTAACTTATTTAACAATAACACCTATCTCTTAGTGGATGGAGTTCTAGACTAAGACTCAGGACACCTGGGTTCTATACCTGACTTGGCCATTGGCCTGATGGGTGACCTTGGGCAAGTCACTTTGCCTCTCTCTGTTCCTCAGATTCCCCATCTGTAAAATGGGGATGATGATATTTGCCTCCATTGCAAAACCCTTTGAGAACTACTGATGAAAAATGCTATATAAGAGCTACGAAGAGCTCTCTGTAAGCTCGAAAGCTTGTCCCTCTCACCAACAGAAGTTGGTCCAGTAAAAGATATGGCCTCACCTACCTTGTCTCTCTACTATAAGATCTAGGTATTCTTACTGTTGTAGAGCAGATTTGATCCATAGATCTAAAGGCATTTTAGAAAGGAGGCAAATATCATTATCCCCATTTTACAGATGGGAAAACTGACTCACAGAGCTTCATAGTGACTTGCGGAAGTTTAGTGACTCAGCAGGCCGGTGGCAGAGGTAGGAATGGAACCTAGGTTCCTATGTCCCAGACTCTACTCTCTGTTCACTGGGGAATGCTTGCCTTGTACTTCTTCACTAACTGTAGGTATCATATAACAGTTACCATTTGTCTAGAAAGGCAGATGTAGCCTTGAACCCTATCTTTAAAATACACATGGCTACAGCATCTACCAGCATGTCAAAAACCTAGGGGCATTGGAAAGCAAAAACTGGGGCCACAGATCTCGCTTCAATTAAGTACTTTGTAGGGGGAGAGTTTGTTTTGGAGTGGCAGAATGGAGAAATGATGGATATTGTGTTTTAAAAATAAGGGGGGGTTCATGTATTGAAAGTGCACTGCTCTGGGATGGGACTCAGCATACTACCTATTGGAACAGAGGGTGGAGACACTGTCGGAGAAGTATTTGAGTTGAGCTTTAGTCTGCTGTTGGCATGTGCTGCATGCCGATAAAGCGTTTACATTCTGCCTCTAGTGGCTACAGAGAAAGTTAGTTCCAGCTCAGTTTCCTTGGAATTATATAATCATAGCAGTTAGAGAGCTGATTAGGTCATTTAGTCCATCCCTTCCCTGCTAGGCAAGGATAACTCCCCTACAGTTCATAAGGTTTAATGTTTTCCAATTCTCAGTCAAAAGACACTTTCCCATTAGTGTTTATGGGTGGAGGGTGTGGGTACAGTCACTGGCTGGGCTGATAGTTCTAAGGTAAAAACACCACGCACCTTTCCTTATCTTTGTTGCTCTCGACCGATCTCTGTATGTGTGTATTTCCTACTGCGCCAAGCACCTCTAAAAGCTACAAGCAGTGCAATTTCCACAACTCAAAACCTGTCTTGACGTGATGGCTTAGCAAACAGAGCTCATGCTTTGGACACATAGGTCAGCTTTTTCTGTGCTTTTATAGATTACGGTAGCTGAAGATACAGAAGCAACAGTATCTCCATGCAGCAGGGTTCAATGCTGTGGTTCTCAAAGAGAAGTGAATGGTGAGTTACTCTTCAAAGCAGAGACAGTGTGGTCCAGTCAAGCGGGGCCCTGGTTGGAGTGGTAAGAGACCATGGTTCTATTCCTGAGCTAGGCCAGGTTGTTTCCTCTGTCTGTACTGCTGTTTCCCTTCTATATAGTCTCTGTCTCTTCTATATAGCTGGCAAACTCTTTGCGGGTGGGACTTCCACTAGATGTTTGTACAGCACCTACCACAGTAGTGTCCTGAGCATGGTCAGAGTCTATAGGTGCGACTACTAATAATAATGAAGTGTGCAAGACACAGGCAAAGTCTGCAATCTGCATAACTAATTAATATTAGTGCTAGCAGTGCCCTCTCAAACCACAAAGGGTCATTGGAGGTAACGGGAGCCATAAGTGATTTCCACAACTCCTGCAGTAATCACTGATTGTTCTGTGATACATTCCAGAGCCTTTCTAACACCACACTGTATGGTGTGGAGCTGGCTGGCGAGAATGGAGTTGTAATATAGGAGGCAATTATGATGTGATAAACACTGGGACAAGAGCTAATAACTGTAATAATGTATATCTGATAGAGAACTCTCCCATTCAGAGGGATACTCTTGAAAACTAATTACAGGTGGCTGCCCCAGCTCAGTAGCTTGGCTGGCTTGTAAGCGAGGACTGTAGACATTAAACACGACACCGTCTCCCTGACAGCACTCAGTGTCTCAAAAGCCAAATGTCTTTGAAATTTGGAGATTTACAATGGGAAACCCTTTTTTAAAGCTGCAAATGGATCTGATGGGTATAACAGGCTGGATACCGACTCATCAGCACAGAGGAGGTTTTCGATTGACAAATGGATGAGCTGAAGGGGTGGTATTAAGTAGCAGTTGGAGAGCCTTACTTCAGAGAGGGTTTCCTATGAGCTATGGTAAACATGCACAGTCCATTGTAGACACAAAGTGGCTGGATGCTAATAGAGAACTGGTTTGCTGGACTCCTGGGTCCGGTGTGCTAGTTTCTGTGGCAGTTTTGAGGATTTATTGACTCTATAGCAGAGGAGTTATCTTGTTTGTATTTTGTTTTGGGTTGTTTTTTGCAGATGAGCAGTTTATACTCTCAGAACATCGTCCTAAAGGAGGCAGTGGGTAGTAGGTATTTTAATGCTTGTGCAATCCAGCTGCCAATCCTCCAGACAAATTGCCTGTCAGTTCCAATTACCTGTGGCTGCTCAGCACAAATTACATTTCAGGATTTTGACAACAGCTGCTGCAAACATGAGAAACGTATGTCCTGTGTGTTTGTACCAGTGAGTACGAAGGAATAGATCTCAGTACACCGAGCGCAATTTGTACAATGCTCGCTGTACCAAAAAGACACCTTTTCTCGTTTTAATTTATATACCTCATTAAAGTTTAAAGGTGAAGCATGGTTCATGGGAGCATGGTTTGTTCTTGTGTTTTGTTATTCCACAGTGTACAGTCTGCTCTGGCTCCAGTCACAGCTGTATCTGGCCCTGACTCCAGTATGCAGCTGTGCCCAGAAAGGAATATTTTACTGAAATAGTTTCTGCTAACCTGGTCATGCTGATTGATGGCCACAGGACGGAACTTTGTTACATGTTCTTTTTATACATGTCTTAAACATTTACTGCCCTTTCCCAGCCACTGGCAGAAACCACAACAACCGCATTAGCAGAACCCATTATTTTAATAAACGGCTTGTTACCATGGCTCGATGTAGTGCAGAAGGGACTAAGTGTGCTGGCTGTGTGAGAGCTTGTGTGTCTAAAGGTGCATATGCCAGTATAGCTCATTCCTGTATAGTAAGGCAAATAAGCAATGCTGTTATAAGGCACAGTTATGCTGGTACAATTGTGTCCACCCTAGGGCTTTTACTGTATGAATAAAAGGGAACAAAACTGTGCTTAACCTGCCCCAAATAAGGAGGTCACCCTCAGCTGAAAGGACCTCGTTAAGCCAGGGGCTTCAATGCCAGCGCCCTGTGAAAATAAGAGGGGTGGGGACAGGTGTCCTAGCCAGAAGATATGGACTCTCCTCAAGGGTCCCTGGTCTGGTTTTAACCTGTTCACAGAAAGAGCTAACTAGGCTTCGTGAGGAGCCTCTCTGTTATTTTAAATGCTCAATCAGAGCTGAACTCAGCTGTGGTGGGACTGTGTTTCTGCTCAGCCTACTAAGAGCTAAAAAAATCACTGAGAGCCCAAATCACTTGAGATGGGGCAGTGTTTCTACCCAGCCTGAAAAGAGCTGACAATTACTAAGAGACTGGTGTTCAGAAATCACAGCAGAGAGGCAAATGGCAGCAGAAGGTGACTGACAGTCGGCTGGCGGGCGATTGGCTGGTGAGACAGTGAACAGAATGAGCGGCTCGTGAGGCAATGAGCGGCTGGTGCGTCAGCCGGCGGAGTGGAACTGTGGCTAGTGGGGGGAGGGATAGCTCAGTGGTTTGAGCATTGGCCTGCTAAACCCAGGATTGTGAGCTCAATCCTTGAGGGGGCCATTTAGGGATCTGGGGCAAAAATCTGTCTGGGGATTGATCCTGCTTTGAGCAGGGGGTTGGACTAGATGACCTCCTGAGGTCCCTTCCAACCCTGATATTCTATGATTCTATGAGAGGAAGGGCAGCTGGCAGAGCGTCCAGGCAAAGCAAGAGCTCAGATGGTGGAGTAAGCAAGGCCTTTTTCCCTGGGTGGGAGGTGAACTCACAAAGATGCGCCTCTGAACCCTGGGTCCTCACTGACCAAGGACAACCACTGTGGGTGGGGTGTGGTGAAGGAGCAGAGGCGGGCACAGCAAAAGAACTGTTGATTGTAGAACTCAAGAACAGAAGGCACTGCCCCACACACTCTGGGATGAGTGTCCTGCTCACATTTTTAGGTTTATGAATCCTGCTTGCGGCATTTTCCCTAATTAATGTTGGGTGACTTCCCTCCTTTCACTAAAAATGTCTTTGCTACACTCAGACTCTGTGCTTGTGAGAGGGGAAGTATTGCCTCTCAGAGGTGCCCAAGGGTGGTGTGTAATTTTCCCAGGTTACTGGGTGGGTGTTCGAGACAGTTCTGTGTTGTATTGTTGAAAAGGAACCCCTTGATATTGAACCCGGCCCTGGGTGCTGCTGGCTCCACCTGGCAGCAGGTTACATATTTATGAAAAACCAAAGCTCCAGTTCATAGGGAGCACATGAATTTTTAGGGAGAATCATAGCCCAGCTCCACAAAGGTCTTTAGGCTCCTAATGCCCATTGAAATCAGTGTCAGGATGAAATCAATGAAGCCTAACGTTTGTGAATCTGGGCCCATGTGACTTATGTCTGTGGGGAGTAAGCGCAGAAGCAGCTCTTTGAGACATATTTCCCTGCTGCCCAATTACTTAGGAGCCCTCACCCCAGTTTCAGTTTACATAATGTCATACCTTGAGTTCAACAAACTCAGAAACTAAAGATGCTAGTGGTCTGAGCATAGGATGGGGCCCAGGACCTGCTACATCCCCTTCCTGGTGCTGCAGTTGTGTTCTCCTCTCATCTTGAACAAGTCACTTGGATGAAATTGTTCAAGCCTGGACGCTAACAGTGAAACACCTAAATCTGTTTAGTCACCTGGAAATGGCCTGACCTTTGGAGCAACCCCCTCCTAACCCCAAATCCCACTGGAAGCCAGTGAGAAATGTGGGTGCTCAGCACCGCTGACAATCAGGCCATGATGGCTATATTAAGACTAGCCCAGAATTATACTCGAATAGACGTGCCTAATTTTAGGCACCTACGTTTGAAAAAGAGTAGCCTTAAACTGTCGGCCTCAGTTTCTCCCGCTGTAAATTGGGGATTTAAACACATGCACGTCACACGAAGGCTGTGAGACTGCCTTAGCTAATTTGTGTCCCTGTAAAGGCGTGCAATGCCACGTATTGCCTTGTGTGCACCACTGCCCTCTACTGGAAGGACTCCGAACTGCTCTTCTGAGGGTCACCTCTCTGATCCAGCTAACAGCGGATCCCTGAATTTAAGCAATAGTGCCCTGTGCCTTTCCACTAGATCACGTTAAGGTCTTTCACTCTTGCTGCGGTGGCCATGTTCCAGTGGCCCTGTGTGCAAGGCAGTGACGGCCCCTTGGCGACTATGGTGGCATTAGGCTGCGTTTAGTGACGCGTTAGATACAGCTACATTGCAGCTGGGCGGTGTAAATCCCTGTGTAGGTGACCTACACACACGCACGCTACGTGAGCTAGTGTGCTAAACATAGCGGTGTGGTTGCAGCAGCCCAGGTTGCTGTGCGAGTCCATACCAAGGGATTGGGTAGGATTGGCCACAGGCAGCGGTGGCTTGGGCTAGCTGCCTGACCCCTGTAAGCACTAGGGCAGCTGACCCGAGCTGCTGTCCGCAATGTCTGAACCACAGTGTACATGCCCATAGGGCCTGGGAAAGGTTGTACTCAGGGCCGGTAGCCTGTGTCACTGCTGGACACTGCCTGTGCTACCATGGCTACACTACCCATTTTAGCACGGTAGGGCTCCTTGTGGTAGTGTGGGTACAGCTAGTCATCTTGGTACTCGCACCCCCAGTGCCAAGGGTAGACCTAATAGTGTGACTGCTAGTCTACCTGCCACTAGCTTGGCAGTGCCTGAGATCTCTCCCCCCCCCCCCCCCCATACCCCCCCCCCCACACACACACATGGTGAAGACTGGTTCTAAGCTTTAACAGCTAGCCGCAGATTTCAGTGCAAACACGTATTCGCTGCCGGTGTCTGTCTTTCCCAGCAACTCAGGAAACGTGCCAAGTGAGCAGAGGCTGAGCAAAGGGGTGGGAGTTTGAGGGGAGGGGAGGGGCAGGGCCTGGGGCAGAGCGGGGGGAGGGGTCGAGCACAGCCTGGAAGCAGAGGAAGTCGGCACCTGTGCCTCTTGCTATTGGGGTAATTGACAGTACTGAGCGCAATAGTGGGCTCTGTCATCTCAGCACTCCCTCGGTCCCGTTTGTCCCTGCTCCCTCTTCCCTCCCCCCGGGACTCACCGTCAGCCCCCATGTGAACAGGAGTGGGGGCATGTGGCACAGGGCGAGGAGAGAGGCAGCATCATGCATGTGGGGCAAGGGCTGCATGGAGAGAGTCAGTGGGGCGGGAGGGACTGAATGAATGAAGGCGGTGAAGTGAAGGGGGAGGGCAAAGAGCGGGACTGAAGAGACTGTGTGTATGGGGTTTTAAGCTGCAATGTGCTGTAAGCCCAGCGCTTTGGACTCTGCTGGAACTCTGCGCTTCCCCTCCCAGGTCCTACCTGGCCCCCAACTCTGCAGCTAGTCTCCAGGTAGCCCAGCCCTACCCAACCTCCTCCTGTACCAGCCTTCACACAGCCTCCCCTATGGTGCCCCAGGCTCTCACCTCCACAGCCAGCCTGACTTGCATGGAAACAGGATCAGGCCCAAGCTAGTTTGTGCTGAATGAATGGTGACAGAATGAGTCCTAGAATACGAGGACTTGCACATTGTGCCATGTGTCATGCGGAGGTAAATTCCTCTACTTTTCAATAGTGTATTGGATAAATTCAGGATCAGGGGGTGGAGGGTGTCATCCTTACTAGTCCTGCCCTTTGACCAAATGCCTGAGCCAGTGGGGTTTTACTGTACCATGTAGCCACAGCGTGAGCATGAGACAGGTGAAAGCTAATCCAGTGCCCTCAATGTGCCCAATCCACAGCTGGTGTGCAGTGGCCCATTCTGTGCTTGGTGCTGTGTGGCTGTCAGGACACTGAATGGCCAGACTCATTGTAACCATCAAGTCCGTGACCAATGCAAGAGCCGGTTTATGGTTCCAAAGACTATATCCAGCCCCCTGTGTCCTCTTTGACCAATCCTGCTCTGCAGCAACGCAGCCAAACATACACAACTATTTAAAACCGGTGGGCGGCAAAGCAAACTGGTGAGGGGCCAAAAAGCATTGAGCTGCATCCTTGAAGCCTCCAGCCTACTGCAGGGGGGGGGGGCTACACTAGAAAAGGACTCATTGGGCCTTGCAATCAGCCACAGAGGGAATAAATACAAACCACAAGACGCTCCCAAGGACTGAAGTGGCTATTGCTGGAGCAGTTTATCAGTTTTGGCCCTGCAAGGGGGCCATGGGCGTGCTTTCCAGCTTTACTAGTATTTGTCAGTGGTGAAGCCGAGAACCAGAGAACACATTGATGCGCCAGGCTGAAAGTGTCCGGTTCATAGAGGGATGCGAACAGGAAAGGGGGGAGGATGTTTGTTGAGGAAAATGAGCTTAAACCCCATACAATTACTAAAATAGGAAACTGAGGCCATGTGCTTCCTCCCGCTTGTTATTTCTAACACCCTGCCCCCCCCCCCGAACAGCACAGAGCCAGTTTCTGTCATGCTGTGAGGGTACAGTCTAGTTGTGCTTTGAAATCTCTGGCTTATTATTATTAAAGTGCTTTACAGAGAAGGGCAGTAGCATTAGCCCCATTTTACAGCTGGGAAACTGAGCCATAGCAAAGTGGCCGAAGTCACCCAGCAGGCCAGTGGCAGAGTGAGGAAGCCCCCACCCAGGCTGCAGAGTGAGTCCCACTCCAGAGCTCTAGCCACTAAGCCAGCCTGCCTCTAGTATTGTCAGCTGCATTGCATCGCACTGTACAGCTTGGGCTGTAGGTCCTGTTTGGGTCAGAGGCCCCCGGCCAGCCTGTGGACCAGGGCGATGTGCTGCCTCTGCTGTGGCAGTGTCACACTTGCATTGCTGTCCACTGCTCGACTGTGCCGGCGCAACAGGGTCTGCTGCTGTGGGGGGGCCTTAGTGCACTCTACACCCAGTGCGCCCACCCCCGCCCCCCGCCTTGGCACGTCTGCCTTGCTCCAGGGAGGAGGAGCTACCTGGGTACAGGGAGGGTTCCCACCCGGTTCCCACCCCTCCAGGAATTAAAGATTAATCGTTAATTAAAAATTATGTCATGTGATGGAACCACCGGGACTACGGCTGACTGAAATTGGCAAACCTACATACAGGAGCTGGGCAATGGGCGCCCAGATGCCTGGACAAAGCAGAAGCATTGCGATGACAGCTGGGCTGGGTGCAAGAACAGTGACCCCCTCCCTAGCACAACTGGAGACAAGGGGTGGGGCGAGAGCGAGCGACGTGACACTCTCACAGGAGGCGCTGCGGATAATATGAGGCTTCCCTCTCAACTAAACCAGGGGAGTGAGTGTCCCGTGCCACCAGCCAGGGAGCGAACACGCCAGCCACACTACACCACGTTGCACCAGTCCTCTAGCCAGCAACAGGGTGCGGTAGGAGGGGTTTGTTTGCACTGGAGAAAGGTTGTAGGGGGCCTGAGAGGAGCTAATAGGGGAGCATGAGTCTAAAGAAAACAGAGCAACACGTGACCACTATATTAGAGGCTTGCACTTGCTGCTGCTTCTGTCAATGACTCTCACTGGGCACACCAAGGGTTCCTGGCATTACATACGACTGGCTGTACTGAAGCAGACCATGGCCTAGCTAGCCCCAGTACCCTGGCTTCAGAACGAATGAGCAGAACAGAGCAATTATCAAATGAGCCATTCCCTGTCGTCCAGTCCCAGTGTCTGTCAGTCAGAGTTTTAGGGACACCCAGAGCTTGGGGGTTGTGCCCCAACCATCTTGGTTAATAGCTGTTGAGGGACCTGTCCACCATTAACTTATCTAACTCATTATTTAAGTCAGTTATACTTTTGGCCTTCACAACATCCCCTGGCAATGAGTTCCAGACATTGACGGTGCATTGTATGAAGAAGTACTTCCTCTTGTTTGCTTTAAACCTGTTGCCTATTAATTTCATTGGGTGACCCCCCCCCAGTTCTTGTGCTACGGGAAGGCGTACATAACAGTTCCCTCAACTTTCTCCACACCAGTCATGATTTTATAGCTCTCTATCATATCCCCCCTTAGTCGTCTCATTTCAAAACTGAAAGGTCCCAGTCTTTTTACTCTCTTCACGTATGGCAGCTGTTCCATACCCATCATCATATTTGTTGCCCAGCGCTGTACTTTTTCTAATGCTAATATATCTTTTTATTGGGATGGGGTGACCAGAATTGGATGCCGTAGTCAAGGTGTGGCCATACCATGGATTTATAAAGTGGCATTATGGCATTTTCAGTCCTATCGTCTAGCCCTTTCATAATAGCTCCTAACATTGTAAGCTTTTTTTGCTGGCCGCTGCACATTGAGCAGCTGTTTTCAGTGAACTAGCTGTAATAACTCCAAGATCACTTTCCGGAGTGGTACCAGCTAACTACGACCCCATCACTTCGTATATATAAGTGGGATTTTGTTTTCCAATGTGCATTACTTTGCATTGCCAACACTCAATTCCATTTGCCATTTTGTTGCCCAGTCACCTAATTTTTTGAGATTCCCTTTGTAACTTTTCCCAGTGAGTTTTGGACTGAGTAATCTAGTATCAGCTGCAAACTTTGCCATCTCACTGCTTAACCCCCACTTTTCTAGCTCATGTTGACCAGAACTGGTCCCAGTACAGATCCTATAGCCACTGGGTCACCCTTGTCCATGTTTGCTAACCTCCCCACCCCCAAAGATTTCTAATAGGTTGGTGAGGCCTGATTTCCCTTCACAAAAACGCTGTTCCTGTCTCTAGTTCAGAGACTCGGTACAAAGCCACACCCCGGCTCAGGCCAAGGGCTCGTTGTGCCCCTTTAGTCTCACCCCCACCAATGGCTGTGTGCCTGCCCTGCTGTTCCCGTGCCACATCACAGCTGAGTATCCATGTTCCCTACCCCCATTCTCTTCCTTTAGCAAGGAGGCCTGTATGCCTCCCCCATTCCTCCATGACAGGGTCCTCCATTCTCTCCCACCAAGGCAGGGGCTCTGTATGTGCCACAATTCCCCCCAATTCTTATTTCTTGTCTTTCTGTCTGGGAGGTAAGTCATTTGGGGAGTCAACATGTTAAGCTGTATTGGGAGGATGAATAGAGCTGAGATATGGGGGCGGGGAAGGGAGTGAGGGATATCCTGGAAGATGTTGATGGCTGCCATCAACCTTTTTTTTTTTTATCTATAGGTAGTTACAAAGGTGTTTGAAACTGCCGGGTTTGCTCACCACCTGGCAGGGGCGCTGTGTCCCTTAATTCCCCAACGTCAATAGGGTTCTGCTCAATCCTTGAATGGTCCTTGAATTTTTGGAATCGATCAGAGGCAACGTTCAAAAGTTATCGTGTTCCAGCAAGACAAACACGCCATCAAATTGAAGAGCTCACTCTGATCACCCAATGCAATAGTAATTAATTACATAAGGTTAATTAAACTGTAGTGTAACTACAGCAATACTTTGGATAACTGGACTACTTATGCCCATAGCAATGACAAATCTTCTTGATGCCTGAATTGCTGGTAGCAGAGGTTAAAATGACTTTGTTCACCATTACCTTGTTTGATTGTAAAATCTGCTTGTTGCACTCCTTCAGAGATAGGGTCCAGCACACGGAATCAGATAATGTCACATCATTCTGAGCTTAGGCCATGTGACCTAAACAATCAGCAAGATGCCATTGCAAAACGTGCCTTCCATCCCCTACTATTTATTCCAGGAGCAAGCACCCGATCCTAAGCTTTTAAAGGGATAATAGGGAAAAAATCCTCTGGTGGAATAATGAGTTCTGGGAGTGCAGATTTCCAACTCCCCTTGAAGTAGCAGCCTGCGGTGCAGGGTAGCGTGTGACATTTGTGTGTATGTAAGGGGGTGGGAAGGTAACCAAGGCTTGTAATGGGAGAAAACTCTCCAGTTTACACCAGCGTTTAGAACAATAAAGGATTCTTTTCCAATTCGAGAGAGGCTACATATAAGATGTGAAGAAAACGTAGCCCTTCCCTAGTAACCAAGGAGCTCCATGCCATGTAGTGATGGGTATTATTCCCATTTTACTGATAGACACGCACACCCACAGGTAACTTGCCCATAATCACACAGGAAATCTGTTGGAATAGCACGTTCTCACTCCCATTCCTTTCACTTTAACCTGAAAACCGTCGTTCTTCCAGCAGAAGAGACAGGGGAGAGATGGCAATAGAGTTAAACCTCTTTTGTGGTCTCCGTTGCAACTTGCTGTACTTGATGTTAAAAGTCCATTTGGCCGATTTTCCCTAGTTGAGAATACTGGCCTATGTCCTTGCCATTCAGCTGCAGGCAGGCAAGAGGTGAATGGGGGTGGATGGTAGAAAGGACACCGATGATTCTCCTGTGAGAGAAAGAGAATATACATCGAAGGGCACAGTTGCCATAAAAGATGGTTGAATAACAGAGGCCCTCACATTAGGAGGTTCTTTTGGACTGAACACATTCTACAGGACTTCATGACTTCCTCAGAAACAGCAATCACTCCTTAGGGTGAGGTGCGCAGTAAGTGACTTTCTGCAGTCACATTGAGATGCTATATATGGCATCTGGGGGTTGGGTTCCAACTCAGTTAGAAATCACACGGATGGTAACTATTATTTAAATACTTAACTAAAAACCAAAAAGTAGCAAGCAGGGTGGTAAAATAATGTTTTATTTCATGGATGAACGAACACTACCATGCCACATCCTAAATGTCCTCCTACAAAAGATTGCGGACAGAGCAGATTCGATGTTTTTCTGATCCAGTTCATTTCAGACTTTTGAGCCCATTTAGTGTAGTAAAATCTGGACACACAGCATTCGTATTGTCTATTTGGCATACTGCCGAGTAAAGCAGATTTATACTGTAGTTCCTGTTCGCAAAATGTCAATGCACTGTAAATTAAAGAAAAACCCCCAAACCAAACTCGATTGTTTCTGTGATTTACCAATATAGTGTCCAGGATGATCTAATTACAACCAGCCGTCAAAGCTTAGAGATTAAAATAAAAAAAAACTTGACACATTAAGGAACACAATGGATACATCATCATTGCTGTCAGGATGTGAGTTTACCCACAGTACTGTGTAAAAATGTAGAAACCTGCGCTGACATTCAAGTTGTCAAAACAAGAAAAGAAATTACATTAATTGATATATTTCCAAGCTAGTACTTCTAAAGAGTCCTGATCAGCAAAGGAAGGTTATAGCATGCATGCTCAACACAAGACTAATATTGGATTGGAGACCTGACAAATAACGGACTTACATTCCTTTATATACAACAAAATGAAATATACAATATTAATACTGGCTGTACATTTGGTCAGAATATCTTACAAGGAGCAACACTAGCCAAAATCTTTATGCTATGGTAACTGGAGGTGAAAGAATGATTTTTGAGATTTGAAAGATTTTCACATGGGTTTTTAAACATTGTTTTCCACCCCTGCAAAGACCTGTATGATTTTAGATGCTCTGATTTTACCAACCTCCTGCAAACAGAAGACATAACTAAAAGTGGAATGTGATAATCATTGCCTTGGAATCCAAAATCAAAACTAAGCTGCAGACAGCCTATGAAATAAGTCTATCCACACTGATTTTCTTTTTTAATGCTTCAGAAGACGATCAGCAAAGTATCTGATGCAAACTCCCTCTACCAGAGTGTAGATCAGTGGTTCGCAATCTTTTCTGACCACTTATTCAAAGTAACAAATGTTTGCAACCCCCTTACATTTACTTTAGAAGAGTAAAAATTATATCAAAGCTTAGCCTAAATTCATAGATCCCAAGAGCAGAAGGGACCACCGTGATCATCAAGTCTGACCTCCTGTATAACACAAGCCATTAAACTGCCCCAAAATAATTTATTTGTGTGTGTGCTTGGAGAGGTTAACAGAGAATAATTGAAGGATAAGCACATGCAGGGAGGGAGGGAACAAGATTTTCTTTGCTTTACATTGTAATAAAAATTTAACATCTTGCACCCCCCCTTCCCTGATTGCCTTTTGTGACCGCCTCTAGGGTCATGACCCAGCAACTGAAAAACACTGGTCTAGTTAGTTCAATGCATGTTTTCTTCCACATCCATGACAAGTTGTGAAGCTGATAAGGTGAGCATGAGATCAAATGTAAAGAGGAACAGGTAAAAACAATATCAAATAGTAATTAATTACATGAGGCTAATTAAACATTAGTGTAACTACAGTGATACTTTGTATAATTAGAATCTGTATGCCCCATAGCAGTGATGAATCTTCTAAACATGGGGGAGAGCAGGCAAATATGTATGAATCAGTACCTTTAAAATAATTGTGCTATAATCTTTTCCATTTATTAAGTTTTATCTGACACAACAGGATGCTAACTATGGTAACCCTAATAGAGATGATGTATTTCATTGCTACTGCTTCATTTCTTGAATGCAAAAGGGCCATTTAACCTACTAGTCCTCAAGGTAGTTTCTTGGGGTGGTCCTTCAAGTCCAATTTCTTGAGAGCCTTTTACTCCAGAAGTCATTTTGTGGCAAATAAGACGGTGATGTCTGTGACGGATTCATGTCAGACAGCAGTTTCTGCTGAGTTTATCATGCTTAATGTTCTTCCATTCAGGAAGGAGTTGCTGTCCGTAAAGCAGGCGAGCTGCTTTCAGTTTCGTTTGAATACATGCTAACAACATAACATTTCTTTCTCCAGGAAAATGATTCAGTTGCATATTGTTATAAAGAATGGCCTTGTGCTTCGCACGAACCAAAAGGGTTAATCCTCCTCCTCATCCTCTTTCAGTGTGACTATCGGGAGTTTGTCCTGAACTTTGAAACAGTCCACAAAGAAATTGACGAGGGACTTGTACAAGTGTTGCTCGAGTGCTGCACTGTTAAAGTAATGGCTTTCATCGGGGTATATCTGCAAAGGAACCAAGGAGACCGTGAGTAGCTTTACGTTCAGATTAGAGATGGGCCCGAACTGCAGTCCCAGATCTGAACACCTGGGATCCATCCAGAGCTGACCTCTGCAGCTCAGGCCCAGCTCTAGCTAATAAACATCAATACAAACACTGTCATATAGCACTTAGGGCTTGTCTTGCACTGGCTAAACTAACAGACTGAATTTAAACCAATTGAGTTAAATTGGTGCCAACGTCTGTGTGGACATTCTTATTTCAATTTAAAAGTAGATTCTGATCAGGTTTAAGTTAGACCTAAATAGGCCTTAGCTACAGTACAAATGCTTTGCAGGTAATACCTATATCAGAAGAGCCCTCTAGTGTAGATGCAGCTTATGCTGACAGAAGGAGTTTTTCTGTCAGCATTGTACCACCAGCTCCCTGAAGGACATGAACTGGGAGTGTTGCCAGCATAACTATGCCGGTTGGAGGTGGTGGTGGTTTTTTCACATTCCTGACCGACATAGCTATGCTGACAGAACTTGGTAATGTGACCACACCGGGGTATCCTCCAGTTGAACTAAATGAGTGTAGTCCTATGTAGACAAGGCCTTAGGATCTACTCCTTCCAATGTGAATTAAAATAGTTTCATTACTTAAAAAGTTGAATGCAAACTTGTTGAAAAAGGAATTTATTTTTTGTTAGAAGGAACGTTGATAACTCTCTAAAGGAAATGTCCTACATAATCTCAACTATGCTTTTAATTTAGGTCTAACAGGCAACTTGTTTACACGTTATATGAATGCCAGTTGATTATAACAGACTTCTAAAGCTGTAATTTTCAAAGGGGAATATGGAGCTGTGCTCCTAGTTCTCACTGAAAGTCAGCAGGAGTTGAATTCCAAATTCCTTTGAGAATCCCAGCCTAAGAACATATGCATTGAGCCAGGGGTGAAAGTAACTTAAAGGACTTACCGGTACACCGGAGTCCTGAGCTCCGGGGAAGCCAGTCCAGTCTGGCACGGCGTACCGGCTCTTGCCAGTACGCCGTACCGGACTGCACCGGCTTACTTTCACCTCTGCATTGAGTCTAACAACTGTGCAGTATTGGGCCAAATCTAAATAATGATATAATATGTGTGTGTGTGTGTGTGTGTGTGTGTGTGTGTGTGTGAGAGAGAGAGAGAGAGAGAGAGAGAGAGAAACTATATAATATACATATAAGTTAGAATTACTGTTCTATTTGTATTTTTATATTGTATTGTATATACAGTGAGGGCTTTCTAACGCTTACTTCATAACATCTGTTTTCTGTTCAAAGTGCAAGTGACTGTTTAAGTATGAAAAATGGAAACACACATATACTGTACCTGCAAGCTGTAATTAGCCTTTGCCCTAATTAGGTGTGTAATAAGGTCTGCAGTATGCTGGAAATGGATTTTTTCTGTAAAATCAGATTAGTATCAATAAATGCATAAAAGTGGCAACTTTAATTAAGAAAAAAATCAAAGAGTCTCATAAACTACACAATGTATCGCACTAAAATAGTGAGTTCACTTACCATCAGCTGTGGCATGAATGATCAAAAACTTTTGATCTTTCAGTAATGAGACTCTGTGTGCTAATTTGGTGATCTGTGAAGATAGAAGTTGCAGGTAAGATTAAGCATCATGCCAGAAAGTAGTGATTTCTGTATACATAGCAAAGTAGCACTTAACTCTGTTTTATATTTGATCACCAGAATAACAAGCTGATATCATTGCAACCTCTTCCTCTTGGCGGCTTGAATCATTACAGCAGCAGAATAGAGGAGGAATTACGCTGTCCATTTCTCTAACCTTTTCCTGCCCTTCATGACCAATCCTGCCCCAACAGTAGATGATGGGTGTGATGGCTGCACCCCTGCATTCACACCTTACACACTATTGTAATAATCTTTGTATAAAGTATGCCTTGTGAGGTATCATTTGAAAACTCATAAATTGCTTGTCAGCATTGTCATGGTGAAATATATATAGCAACATAAGTTATAAGATTCTGATATTATTAGCACATGTTCCCCATATCCCTGCCCAGGCAGAAGTCAGCAAACAAATCTGTCCTAAACAAAGGAATGTGTGTTTGGTTTCATTTGCATTTAAGCAGTAAATGGAGTTATCAAGCAGACATGGGGGAGGGAGGAAACAAAAGGAAACCTGAATGTAAGCATACACAGGTGAAAAAAACCCAGCAGGGAACATCCTTCCACACAGACTCTTTGTCTCTTGGTTCTCATCTAGTTCCTGCATGCTGCTCCCTCCGTTATAACATTGCCTCCAGGAGAATAATATGGCTTATAAAGTCTGCATCAGGCCTTGGGCCATGCGGTCTTTATAAATTCCACATCACAGTTCCAGGGCTCAGGAAATGGCAGTCTTGTGCTCCTTGATTCCTAGAGAGTGCACGGCCCAGTTGTGGTGTTTAGGAAGCACGCGTTACAGCAGTGTCTGGCACAGCAGGCCACACTTAGAACACTGCGATGTTCCACAGATGCAGTCAATGGCATTTAACAGTTAAATGGTTCTCTCCCCAAGTTAGTCAAAAGTACCAGTACTTACCCAAACCAACCTTCTGAAACATACAGCCAAGCTATTTTGCACTACATCCAAATGAGAACACTGATTGCTTTAGAACCCCTTTCATTTTGATTGATTTGCCTTCAACTTTCTAGAAAAAAAAATCTACCACGGCCTAACTGTGCTTGTGAAATTTCAGAGGGCCAGTGAATTCACTATATGGATCACCTACCCACAAGCCCTACCTCTTAAGGAGGAGCACAGGGGCTCTGGCTGATTTTTCTTTGTTGTGAAGTGGGCAATTATTTCAAACCCCAGTGGTGAATGCCTGTGCAAAATCCATTTCATTGGGCTGGGTGCAGGGTTAGCACCAATTTTTCAGCACTTTACAGACACAGCCCAGTGACCCTTTCCCTCCACTTAGCTACTCTTTTCTAGTTTCTTCAGAGTAGCTGAAGCATTCACACCCATTGAGCCTCCCTCGCACCCTGAACAATAATACCCTTACTAATGAGCTATCTGTATTTTAAACCCTGCTAGACTCAAGCCCAGAGTTCTGCTTACCAGCAACTCAAGCTTCAGAATTCTGAAATACCCATTCTGTGCTTACCACTATCAGCAGCTCGTCCTTGGTGAAATGTTAAAGGGACTTTAAATGGACTGTAGCTTAAAATGCAAGACCTAATGGGCTGAGCACCAGAACAGAGTTCTAACCATAGCGTTGATACTGATTCATCCTGTGGCCATGGACAAGTCACTCAACCTCTCTGCCTCAGCTTTCCCACCTGTAAAATGGAGCTTATAATACCTACCTACTTTAGAGGGGTAGCCTGAGGATTAATGAATGACAAGGCTATTAATTACTTTACCATTAAATTCAAGGAAACCAAAACAGCTAGTCAGTCTGTAAACTTAAAGCCAAAATAACTTTCAAACAAAGACCTTTTTACTACTCTCAGGCACTGGTTTTGGTATTTCCCTCCTCCCCCAAATTGTACATAAGAAGACAGGGTTAAAAAGTTAAAGAAAGGTTTACATTTTGTCATGAAAGTGCGCACACTGACTCAAAGCTCTGTTCTCAACTTCATGCAATTACCTCATATGCTCTGTTATCAATGCCATGTAGTCCCAAATACCTTTCAGAAAAGGCAGAAGCTTGAAAAGAAATTAAAAAAACATATTGGTCAGTTTTTACGCCAGTGCAGTCCGTTCCAAAAATAAAAGCCACATTTTCTGACTCAGCTTTCAATAAATGAGAAATGTTTTAGACTCTCTTGTTTTTGTTTTGTTTTAGAAACCTGGTCAGAATTAATGACTCCGTCTGTAATAACATTGACAGAGAAAACTTAATTCTAATAAAAGAATAGTCAAAACACATTTGTAATGCCAAACCTTTGTAACCTACAGCTACCACATGATCCACTGTGCTACTTGGCCTTTTGCCATCAATGTATATAGAGAGGCATTACATTAGTCACAGGGGGGCTCTGCTATTGATTTCTGAATGCAACTGAAATATACTGGGAGCTACAAGTTATATAATTTCTGTTCTGCTTTCACCTAATGGCTGATCCAACTCCAGTTGAAGTCAATCGGAATGTTCTCATTGGCCTCAGTGGAAGTTGCAGGGGCCCTAACGCAGGAGTAGCACCTTAATTTTAATGGAGCTACTCCTGATGTACACCAGTGCAAAGTGAGAGAGTATCAGTCCCACTGAGTAGCCGGCCAAGGAGAGAAATGGAGGGGAGGCAAGGAGGCTGCTGTGCCTTCCAACAGCTAGGAGTAAAATCCCTATATAGGTCTACTGGGCGGGAATGGGATAGCTTCCTTTTAGACGTGTGCTTTGATGGGAGAGGCTAGAAGGTGACCTTAAATCAGTTTCTCCTTGGCTGAATGGGAGCAGTCCTTTGCAAATGGTGATGGGAATATTTGGCCTTTGGAAGAAGATTTCAAGTTTGAGTTTCCAATGGGCTGATACAAGCAACAGTGAGAATTTGCAGACCCAGCAGGTGTGACACGCAATGAATAAAGGCCAGATCCTACAAGGCCCTCCACATGAGCAAGGTCCTGTGGGGCTCCCCAGTGCGGCGCTGGGTGGGCGCAGGAGTCTGCCCAGGCACAGAACTGGGCTGGTGAGTCTCTATTTAGACCTTATTCAAAACCCTTCATTTAACATGTGACCAAACCATTTATCAAGCTCACGAAGCTCCATCAGAAGGCGAGTCTGCAACCTAGGCAGATGTGTCCATTTGCATGCACAAGCTGACGCAGGTTGCTTTAAAACCTAGCCAGAACATATAACGTTAAACAGGGTGGGGCAGTTTGGAGCTCAAGCACTAGCCCTTCCTAGTACTGAACAAACCTTTTTGATAAGTGTGTGGGTTGTGTTCATCACACATTTGTATGTATTTGTTTATCACACATTTTTAAGGTGATAAGTAACACTCAGCGTGGATTTGTCAAGAACAAATCGTGTCAAACCAACCTAATAGCTTTCTTTGACAGGGTAACAAGCCTTGTGGATGGGGGAAAGTGGTAGATGTGGTATATCTTGACTTTAGTAAGGCTTATGATTCTGTCTCGCATGACCTTCTCATAAACAAACTAGGGAAATACAACCTAGATGGAGCTACTATAAGGTGGGTGCATAACTGGTTGGAAAACTGTTCCTAGGGAGCAGTTATCAGTGGTTCAGTCAAGCTGGAAGGGCATAACGAGTGGGATCTGGCAGGGATCAGTTCTGGGTCCGGTTCTATTCAATAGCTTCATCAATGATTTAGATAATGGTATAGTGAGTACACTTATAAAGTTTGCGGACGATACCAAGCTGGGAAGGGTTGTAAGTGCTTTGGAGGATAGGATTAAAATTCAAAATGTTCTGGACAAACTGGAGAAAAGGTCTGAAATAAATAGAATGAAATTCAATAAGTACAAATGCAAACTACTCCACTTAGGAAGGAACAATCGGTTGCACACATACAACATGGGAAAGGACTGTCTAGGAAGGAGTACTGAAGAAAGGGATCTGGGGGTCACAGTGGATCACAAGCTAAATATGAGTCAACAGTGTAACGCTGTTGCCAAAAAAAGCAAATGTCATCCTGGGATGTATTAGCAGGAGTGTTGTAAGCAAGACATGAGAAGTAATTCTTCCACTCTACTCAATGCTGATTAGGCCTCAACTGGAGTATCTTGTCCTGTTCTGGGCACCACATTTCAGGAAAGATGTGGACAAATTGGAGAAAGTCCAGAGAAGAGCAACAAAAATGATTAAAGATCTAGAAAACGTGACCTATGAGGGACAATTAAAATAATTGGGTTTGTTTAGTCTGGAGAAGAGAAGACTGAAAGGGGATATGATAACTGTTACAAGAGGAGGGAGAAAAAATGTTCTTCTTAACCTCTGAGGATAGGACAAGAAGCAATGGGCTTAAATTGCAGCAAGGGAGGTTTGGGTTGGACATAAGGAAAAACTTCCTGTCAGGGTGGTTAAGCACAGGAATAAATTGCCTAGGGAGGTTGTGGAATCTCTCCATCATTAGAGATTTTTAAGAGCAGGTTAGACAAAAACCTGTCAGGGATGGTCTAGATCAGGGATCAGCAACCTTTGGCACGCAGCCCATCAAGGAAATCCGCTGGCTGGCCGGGACGGTTTGTTTACCTGTAGCGTCCACAGGTTTGGCCAATTGCAGCTCCCACTGGCCGTGGTTCGCCATTCCAGGCCAATGGGGGCTGCGGGAAGCAGCCTGGGCCAAGGGATGTGCTGGCCGCCGCTTCCTGCAGCAGCGAACCGCGGCCAGTGGGAGCTGCGATCGGCTGAACCTGCGTACGTTGCAGGTAAACAAACCGTCCCGGCCCACCAGCGGATTTCCCTGATGGGCCACGTGCCAAAGGTTGCCGATCCCTGGTCTAGATAATACTTAGTCCTGCAATGAG
Source organism: Terrapene triunguis (assembly GCF_002925995.2). Classification (NCBI taxonomy): domain Eukaryota; kingdom Metazoa; phylum Chordata; order Testudines; family Emydidae; genus Terrapene; species Terrapene triunguis. The sequence goes on along the minus strand of NW_020664462.1, from coordinate 14,976,926 downwards.
TGTAGGGGACTGGACTAGTTGACCTTTCAAGGTCCCTTCCGATTCTATGATTCTATCTATGCCATTATGGGTGAGCTTCTAAAATTACTGGGGTATGCAGTGGCAATGTGGATGGCCACACTTTGCAGTCATTACCAGAGGCAGAAGCCAGGTTTTAAGAAACAAAGAGAAGGGAGACCTAGTAAGGGGAGGGTGGGAATGTCACTAGTGGCTGGGAGCTGGCATTTTGTGGCCTCCAGAGAGTGGTGTTTACCGTATAATTTCAAGTCTGTCAATGGAGAAAGAGCAGCTCCGCACGTGAATACTTGATTCTCTTCACCAGCTGGGAGAATAAAAGCGCTCAGATAGCCCCCGTAATCCTAGAGTACAGACAGACACATGTGTCGGTGAGAATGCAAAAATGGCTCCCTGCCTAGAATGCTTATAATCTGGGGTATGTCTACACTGCAGTCAGAGGTGTGATTGCAGCATGCGTAGACGTACCGAGCTCTCTTTAATCTAGATAGCTCGCTAACACGGGCTGAAGCACGGGCTGTACAACCCCACCTGGCCCATGCTGCTGGAGCTGCACTGCTGTTTTAGCTATCTAGATCAAAGCAAGCTTGAGTATGTCTACATGAGCTGCCGGCACATCTCTGACTGCAGTACAGACATTCCCTGAGACGTGGCTGTGGCTCCGTGCGGATTAGCTGTAAATTGAGCGCAACTAATACAAGGTAATGCCTTAGCCTGGGTGTTAAGCGTACACAAACCCCCCCCCCCCCCCTGCCATTAGATGACACAAAATCCCACTAGGCCGAGATACAGCAGACCAGAGTGTTCATTAGATTAAAAACCATTCAACTCTGCTTCCCAATGTAACGGGCTGGTAGCTAATTTGAGACGCACTGGGGCACAGTCAGGTGCGTTCTGACAAACCTGCTAGCATTGTGTATGCCTAGGTGCATGCGGGGCAGTGGTGTTTTCAATACAGAGTCTAATGAATGGGAAACAGGGTTCTAAACCAGTGCCACAGCCCCACAAAGAGTTACTAAACTAGCCAGTTCCTAAAGCCGGATTCTTGCAGGCCCTACACAGGAAAATCTTCCCTTTTACCTCAATGGGAGTTTTGCACACGTAAGCAGTGGAAGCCTGGGTCCTAACTATGGGCCCGATCCTGCAACCATTTATGCACTTAAAGAACTTTGGGCTAGATCCACTAAGGGATTTAGGCACCTACGTCCAAAATTTAGATTTTCAAACCCTGCTCAGCTGCTGCCTACCCTGCAGGTGCCTACGTCCCTAGGCCCCTAAGTTGCCACTGGTAAAGTCCCGTGGTACCTACATTTCTGCTGCTGGGCATGTGCACAGCTGCCTCAGTCCTGCTACCCAAGTAGCATCCTCAGACTAGGTGTTCCCCCACCTATCTCGCCTACGGGCCTCGTCCAGAACAGAGATGGTGGAGGAGGTGGTGGCATCCTAACCACTGGGCTGTGGGGTTTTCTGGAGAGGATCTCTCTCAATCTCTCCTATGGAAACTGTTCACTTGTATAAACAATTACATAGGCATTGGAAGAGGGACTGGAATTTGGGTCTCCCACGGCCCAGGGGGATGCCCTAACATCTGGGCTGTACAGTCATTCTCACGCTTTCTGGCCTATGACTACTAAGTATTTCATACAAAGTGGAACAGCTTCAGCAGGAGCGACTGAATGAGACCCACTCCAGCATACCTCAAATCCCCACTGATTAGGGCACTCACCTGAGAGGCGGGAGCCCTAGACTCAAATCCTTGCTCCATGTCAGTCAGAGGAAGTGGGATTTGAACCTGGATCTCCCACATCCTGGGTGAGTATTTTAACCACTGGCTAAAGGTTATAAGCCGAGAGTGTCCACCTGCAGATGTGTACACAGGAGGGGACCCTCCCCCTTGTGTAAAGATATCAGATACCTCTGCAGTCTGATCTCTGTGCAGGACAAGGTGTGGAGGCTCATCAGACCAGGGTGAGAAGAGTGTATGGAAGGGAAAGATAACTCAGTCAGGATCTCTAAGGAAAGCAGTGGCCATGGGAGTCCCTGATAGTGCAGAGGTACAGGGGGGTCCATACAGATGGCCAAGCCTTCTCTGGATCTTTGGGGAACTCCCAGGTTCAAGGGTGGGTCCCATAGCCTATGCCCCCTAGCTCCTGTTGGCAATTCTCACTTCCCCCAGAACCTCCTACTGTGTGCTCTTCCAAAGGAGAGGAATGATCTGGACCATGAGGACCACTTGTGTCTTCAAAATAACTGTATATGTTTGTGTCCAGGATTGAGCCCTGTATTCGCGTCTTGCTCTGTTGCAGAGTCTGTAAAACTACAGCATCCTCTAAAAAACATCAGTCACTGATATTGAATTTGGTTACTGCAATGCCCAATGTGCCAGCAAAGATTCTGGATGTGTCTCATCTATCTGAAACAGAACATACAGTCGGACTCACACTGCTTACACTTAGACCCTGAACCGGCAGTCCCTGCTTGGGGCAAAACTCCCATTTTTGGGGTGTAAGGTCTGAGTTTTCAAAGCTACAATGGTACATTCATTCTATATTATCAACCTTAGTATGTTTTCCATCAGGTCTGAACGAACTGGTACCAAGCCAAGAACCCATCTCCTTTCCTCACCGCCTTCAGAAATAGTGCTAATAGCAAAACTGTTATTAGCATGTCAGTGGCTGCTATGAACTGGTAAGCAATCTCTGAGACAGGGATTCTATTATCCGTTCAGCACTATTCACCCACTGTACCTCTATACTGATAGCAAGAATAATTTCTTCTAACAAGCCCCTTCTCATATCTGACAGCATTTTTTCCTCACAAATAATAGATGTTTTTCCTTTTCAAGATAATTTCAAAGGAAACATTGATAAATGGGCTGATAAAATGAAAGATCTCATCTTTAGAAACTCTAAGCAAGAAGCAGCCTGTCTCCAAAAACAAAACCACCACCACAGGTACACTCAATAAATCAAGATTAAGTGCAAGTGCTTAAACACATCAGCAAACAATAACAGAGGGTAGGGATCACAGGAAAATTTTACCTTCCCAAATACAGCAACTCGCATTTTATCAATATAATGTTCTTTCAACATTATCCTAAAATATGAAACAGACGAGAAATAGTTAAGTTCAAGGAGGACCCTGTTAGATACATGGAATACATGATGGCATTGTGTGGCTTGAAGATTTTATCAGCATGACTTTAGGATGGTTGTATTACCCAAGCCACAAGCGAATTATATAGGCTAATCCAAACTCACGCTGATGGCTACTGCTTTCATGTAACTTTCTGTTTGATTTGTTCTTGCTCTTTTAACCCCTTGCCTGATATGGAACATTCCAGGTACATCATGCAGAACACACCTCCTGTGAGCCAAAATGTACCAGGTACACACTAATTTCTGTTAATTTTGATTGGATCCTGGAAGCACAACATCTTACCTGTTGAACCAATGGCAAAATTCTTATTTATACATGGTTCCGATGTCATTCTTAAGGTGTGATATACTTAGAACAGTAACTCTGCAAACAGTACAGGGTCCCATATTTATTGTCTTGCAATGACTTCCGTATCAAAAATATCTTCACTTTACAAGTCAGAAGATGGATTATATTCCCCACTGCTAGCACTGCAAAATTAATCCAGGCACGAAAAATCAAGCAGTATTCTTTCTGCCCCTTCTGTTATTTATCCCCAGTGGCACAGAATCTGAAATCAGAACATTGTGATGGACAGGGAAGCTCAGAATCCAGCTAACTCTTCTGTATCTATAGCCGCTCTACAGTGCTAGCAGTAGGGAATTTTTTCCCCCCAGTAAAGTAAGTGGATAGGACTTGAATATAAGCAGGGGGAAGATATTTAAACATTGTTAAATGAAGCTATTTAAATTAGCCAAAGTCTCTACCTGTGCAGCAAAAAAGTAATTATAAGCAAGTACATCATTGTAAGTTATTTGTAAGACTAAAAATGTAAGAAAAATTTTTTGTTTGTTTTTCAGAAACATTCATAGTCATCTTTAATACAGTCCCCAAAATGTTAATTAAAATAATCTTTCCATCAGTCCTTAAACATCTTAATCCACCATTTTGATGCTAGATTATTAGCCTTAATAAAGGCTGTTTGTTTATTTATTATAACAAACATTAGCACCCATATACGTGCCCACTTCCTTAGAGACCAAGTATATATTTTTATCAACCGAACTAGCTTCATAATGGCATGGAACCACCATTCCTATATATTAGGCTATTGCTGTAGTCACATGGCATGCATTACTCTCATGCTTTTGCAACACCTCTGTGGAAGACCTCACGGGACTCCAGCAATTCCTTTTCTTAACAACTGAATGGGCCTTCAACCGAACCCAACCATTTTTTTAAAAAGATTCCTCCGCCTCTCCCTCCCCCAAATATTTTAAAGCAGACCCTTGAACTTTTAAAAGGTAAGCCCTTTAGCACCATTCCTATTAATGTTAACATCAGAAATAGTTTTTTGGCTTATATATGGAATCATTATTTAGCTGACATTTTACTCCCCATATTGAAATATACAAGAGTGTATTTGTACTTTCAATTTATCACGTTTCTTCAATTGTTTACACAGCAGTATTCAAATAGGAGGAGATGCATTGCTGAGTGGTACCTAGAGAGATAAAACGATTGACTTTTACAACAGTTCAATGGTTGCAGCACCTGGGCATGGTGATCAGATGAACAGGGCTCCCTCTCAGGGAGACCCTGATCCTAGAAGAGAACTGTGTAAGCAGACTTTTCCCACCCCCTCCCTCACAGATCCCAGTTGACTTCAGTGAGGTCCCAGCGACACAGTTCTCTTTGCAGGATCAGGGCCTTAGAGTATTTTCTAGTGTCCAGATACAGCTGCGGAGCCTTTGAAAATACATTTCAATTATAAATGCAATTCATTTCTATAAGGACAGTGTCATTCACCGGACAGCTTCCAACTGATCCTTTTCTTCCAAAAGGGCCAATCTTCTTTTAACTTCATGTAACAATTTAGTGCCTTGGAATCCACTGCCCCGGCCATCAAACTTCATCACAATTGCATTGTGGGAGCTGACCAGCACGCTTTCCCAATTCACTTCAAACTTTTCTGTTACACTCTGGCTACCAGGTGTTCCGTCACTGAAACAAAAACAGAGACAAACCACATGCGTCTTATTCATGCTCAATGGAACAATGTCAAGGCTGCCCAAGACTAGAGGCCTTTCATGCCACATCATCTCTTTTAAAAGTGACAATACAGTCTCTCCTTTTAAAGGTGAATTTGCAGACCAGCTTGCACCGATGCTACACGCGTTATAAGGTGACATCGATTTTAACGGGAAAGCCATGATATCTGTCTTCATACAGCACTGTCGCAGGGAGGTCTGGTGTGTGGAATGGTTTTTGAGGCAGGAAAGGAAGCTGCAGGAAAGTTTTCCCAGCTATCTATCTAGATCTTATTTGGCAACCACCACCATGATATTGAAGCATTTTGTGAAACTAGGAAGCATTCACATAAATGGGCCAGATCCTCCACTTGGCCAAAGTGGCATAGCTTCACTGAAGTTAATGGAGTTATGCCATTATACACCACTTGAGGAGCTGGCCCCAATCTATATTTCTTTCTTTCTCTCTCATCCCTCCAGTCTGTAGGGACTGAACTCTTGTGGGGTTCCTAGCAGACAGGGCCGGCTCTGGGTTTTTTGCCGCCCCAAGCAAAAAACGCCCGGCCAGCCGGAGCAGCAAGGGGTGGGGGGAGGGGAGGAGGAAAACAAACCGGCTGGCCGGAGCAGCAAAGGGGGGGGGGGGAAAACCGGCCGGCCGGGGCGGGGAAGGGGGGGGGGGGGGGCGGGGAACAAACCTGCCCCCGGCGGGGGGGGTGGGGGGGGACGGGGACAAACTGGCCGGCCTGCCGGAGTGGCGAAAAAATGAAAAAAGAAAAAAACAAAAACAAAATACCTGCAGGGCAGCAGGAGTGTGGGTGCAGGAGGACTCCCGGCCCTGCAGACCCCGGGCAGCAGAGTGCGCGCACCCCGGCTAGCGGGGGGCGTCCAGGGCTTCTTTAAGCGGGGCGCTTGCCTCGCGGCCCCTCCCGCTGCGCTGCCTGCCGGGAGGGCTCCACGCCGCTCCGGTCGGCAGGCAGGGAAGGATGTGGGCTGCCCTGCCGGGCTTGCTGCAGGGCGCTCCCCTCCTCCGCCCCCTACCGGGTGGCGGGAGCAGCAAACCAAAAAGAAAAAACCTGCAGGGGCGGCCAAAGCGGTGAAGCGCAAAAAAAAAAAAAAAAAGGAATAGATGGAATGCCGCCCTTTGGAATCTGCCGCCCCAAGCATGAGCTTGCTCGGCTGGTGCCTGGAGCCGGCCCTGCTGGCAGAGGTTAACTGGGAGGGCCTACCCTGGGAGCACTGCAGAAAATTTGGGGAGGAAAGACTCTTGTCACCCATCATAAACCTCCCCTCTCCTGCAGGAGTGTTGGATAGTGGCTACAGATGTGACTGTCAGTCACTTGATGTCACTATTGCTTAAAATAGATACAAGGGAAAGGCAAATTAAAAAACAAACTGATGATAAAACAATTGACTTCAATAACAGTTCAGCTCTGGTTGCAGTGGGTGGGCAGGGTGATCAGCTGAACAGGGCTCTCTCTCAGGGAAATCCTGGTGCTGGAAGAGATCTGTGTTAGCAGATTTCTCCCATCCACCCCCCAAATCGGGTCCCATCAATGCAGTTCTCTTTGCAGGATCAAGGCCTTAGACTGCATGCTCTTTGGGGGCACTTAGTCCTAAATGATCACAAGAAACACACAAACACTGCAAACAACACTGAGCTGAGCTTCTCAAACTCTCCGTACAAAGCAGAAATTACAATACACCCACAGAAATAGGGTGAGCAAGGGACAGGAGATTTTGTAGAGTTAGTTCTAAATGACTAGGGATACTGGCATTTCCACCTACTTCAGTTCCTTTTATGGGCTTCCAGAGACACAAGAAAACGTCTCTCAATTTTTTAACATGCATATGACTTTAGTTCAGGGGTCAGCAACGTTCGGCATGCAGCTCGCCAGGGTAAGCACCCTAGCGGTCCGGGCCAGTTTATTTACCTGCTGACGTGGCAGGTTCGGCCGATCGTGGCCCCCACTGGCCGCGGTTCGCCGTCCCGGGCCAATGGGGGTGGCGGGAAGCCGCGGTCAGCACATCCCTCGGCCCGCGCCGCTTCCCACCGCCCCCATTGGACCGGGACAGCGAACCGCGGCGAGTGGGGGCCGCGATCAGCCGAACCTGCCGCGTCAGCAGGTAAATAAACTGGCCCGGCCCGGCCCGCCAGGGTGCCTACCCTGGCGAGCCGCGTGCTGAACGTTGCCAACCCCTGCTTTAGTTATTTGCATTTGCTCCACAAAGGCCCAGGAGCATCCACTTTCAGAGGCAGCCTAATCAAGTGTCGTTAGCTTGATGAGTACCAATCTTCCTCAAGCACTTGTATAATGAAGTACGTTTTCGCTGAAGTAATTTTGTGATGTGGCAGCCTGTTTATTGCAGTGTTTTTGTCCCTCATTGAAAGAAGCTGCAGGATGGTGTTTTGGAATTCATTCGCAATGCATCTTTGCCTCCTTCATTCCTATATCAGACTCCTTTCTCTCAGCAAAGTGCATCCCGGCTTGAAATCAATGGGAGTTAGGTGCCTGAAAATCTTTGAGGATTTGGGCCTAAATGACTCAGTGGACTAGCTGTAAAGACAGTTCAATTGTTGGGCTAGACGCCATTGATAGTTTGGTGCTGCTATGAGGAAGGCACCATTTGGACAGGGGTGGCTGGTTATTCACCGCTATTTCTAGGACCACAGGACAGAGTAACTATAGGTTTAAGCTTTTGCAGAGGCTATAATAGCCATTAGAAAGTAAACATGTCACTATTCCCCAACAGGGGCTGCCACAGTTTAACAGGAAGACAACACATCCCCGAATGTAGTATTCTAATGTGCTCACCCAGTCCTGCTAAGAGATCCCCTGATATTACACTATTGAAGAGCCAGGGGAGGGAGGGGTGTGCAGTGGATTCACGTTAAATAGAAATGATCCCTCAAAGTAGTTGCAGTATTGAGAAAAGCTGATTTCACAACTCTCTGCTGGGTTTAAAGTGAATTTTCATTAAGGCCTTGTCCATTTTTGCCCAATGCAATTTACAGTGTTTGTAGCCAGGTCTGAGAGAGATAATAACCAATTTGGAAGAGTGGAGTGGAGCCAGCACTGTTATTTGTGGTGGAGAGATGACGCAAATTGTTCAGTGAAAAATCTATTTGAAGATCTTTAAGGAAGTTCCATATTCCTGTAGCAGTCTGGAAACTCTGTAGCTTGTCCCCTGAGCTTCACCCAAAAGGGAGCAGGATGTGAATTTTAAAAAAATTGCTGATTTTTTTTTGGTTTGAGCAGTTCTTTCATAGGCAGCCCTCCTTTTTAAGACATCTCCTTTATCATCCTGAAATAGCATGATCCCAATGGCTTTGGGTCTGCTATCACTCTAGCTTTAACTATGAAGGTCTTTAAGTCTACACAGCAAGTCGGACCCCACGGCAGCAAGTCTCAGAGCCTAGGTCTAGACTTGGGCTCACGCTATGCACTAAAAATAGCTACAGATGGAGCCTGAATGTCTTCCCAGCTATTTTTAGGGCTGTAGCAAAGTCTGTAGACCTGGGCTCTGAGACTTGCGGCCGTGAAATCCTACTTGCTTTGTAGATGTACCCTCAGTCTAAGGGCTTGTCTACACTGGTACTTCACAGCGCTGCAACATTCTTGCTCATGGGTGTGAAAAAACACCCCCCCTGATTGCAGCAAGTTTCAGCACTGTAAAACGCCAGTGTAGACAGTGCTGGTAACTACGCCCCTCTAGGAGGTGGTTTTTTTAGAGCGACTACACAAGCCACGCTGCCAATGTAAACTAGCCCTAAAGAAGTTGGCATAGTGTGAAGGGAGTATTGTGTGTGGTTGGTACCAACATTGCACTTGGCTAGGTGTAAGAGATCTCTTAAAAATGCAGTATGTTTTCCCTTAAGTCAATGGCAATACGCAGAGTGTGTATAATTAAGCATGTGTGTAATTCTTTACAGAATAGGAGCCATAGATTGTAAATTCTTCAGTGCATGGATCATCTTTTATCCTCCGTTTGTATAGCACCTAGCCCATTGTGGCGCTGATCTTGGTTGCTTTTAGGTGTTTACAAGTAAAAATAAGAATTACAGATTACAAATAAAAATAAGAAAACTTACACAACCAGTAGCAAAGGATAGTGTATGGTGTCCGCAAAGGTTGCTGGCTTTAAGATTTGCATTGGCAATTCTAGGCAAAAGTAACAAACAACAACAAGGATTTAATATGGGAATGTTGAGATAATTATCACAGATGTTGACAATGTTGTGGCCACTTATCAACAGAAATAAAACAGCATTTCATAAATGCTCTGGTAAATAAAACCCTAAAAACACAGATGTAATCAAGGATAAGATGCAGACCGTAATAGCTGAGGTGACAAGAAATCTAAACCTAGAGTGAGCTATTTAGTCATGCATCACTTACACAACAGGCAATTAACATCTGGCAATAGCTATTATTTTCCCTTTAGGCAGCTGGATGAGTGACACTGCCAAGAATCAATATTTTGGGGAGGCAGAGAAAGGGAGGGTAACAATAGCTTAAGACAACAGGAATGTAAGGTACAATTGCCAATTAAAACATGGCTGATGATGTGACAGGCAGAATTTTTCTGCTTAAGGGCTTCAAGACAGTTAGGGGATGGACTTGCCTCTTAATCCTAAATTCCAGGGGCCTGATTTTGATCTCACTTCCTCTGGTATAATACAAATCAGGAGTAACTCCAAATCGACAGAGTTACACTGGTATAAAATCTGTGTATGTGACATCTGAGTTAGGCCCCAGTTGTGCTATGGTAACCCCCAAAACTTCATTTAAGTACTCTGAGATGCTCTTCTTGACCACCAATCGGTATATGAAAGTGCTCCCACACAAATGCTTTCTGCATTAATGAGGAGACAGCATTTGTTTTTAAAATATTACCTATAATCCAGATTACCAAAGGCATGGCAATTAAATCTGTATTAGCAGGATTTTCAATACAATTAATATACAGATTAACCACTAGCTTTAAGTGGTTTGCTTTGCAATCATTTTCTGATGCTCAGTCTAATTACTTATTCCATCTGAATGCTAATGGACTGCAAATTGGATCAATGGCCCAGGGACAGTCAGAGAGACCGCCATTTGACTTTAAATATACATAAAACATGGCACACACTGCTCCAGTTACTGGGACGCCTTTAGGGCAGACCTTGGATACATGGTGAAGGCACATGAAAAAATACAGCCGGCTTGTATTTATTACACACAAAAAACAGGCTAGTTAAGATCAGCAGAAGATACTTTCACCAACAACTGCAGTTAATAATGTTAGCAACAGTTCTTGAGTTATTTATAGTAAATTCAAAATATAATTATGAAATGGCTCATGTGGCCTGGATAGAGTTGGCTCTTAATGATAGGCTGCCACTGATGTTCTATCTTTGCCCATAATGTTCAGGAAATGCACAGTTCTGTTTTCCTTATTTCTATGCATCAATTTCTCTTCATAATATCAATGTTCGAGGCAGAGCATTTTAGGTAATTACTGCAGTGTTCAAATAGCTTTTGGCCTCATGTTTTATAACACCACTCACTGGTCCAGATTATGCAGTAACACAGTATCTCTCTTCCTTTCTGTGTAAGCGTCATTCTATGTCGTATCTGAACGGATGTTTTCTATTACAGTACTCTGCATTTGAAGGAAATCTCTACTATGACCAATCCCATCATAGAGAAAATGTCAAGGAACATGTTTTCAGCCCTATTTCCTTAACTGCTTCCAAATTGTCAAGTATAGCCACACAAATGCCATGCAGAAATTAGGATCTGGAGGAGCCATTACATATTTTGGGATTTCAAATGTGGAGTTTCCATGTAACAAAACAGACACTCTTAAAAATGTTGCAGGTGCAGCTAGGGAGGCTGGTGGAAAATATCTGAACTATTTGGTCCTAACTTTGTCTAGATTACGTTTGTTTGTATCTCTGTCCCCACCCCCTTCCTTTCGTCTCTCCTCTTTTGCACACAGCTGGGGAGAGAATATTTAATTAAGGAGTGGCACAAAAAAGAACTAGCTGCATTTTTAAACTGCTCCAAGTTTCATTCTTCGCTGCTGCAAATAAGAACTTCCTTTGATTTTGTCTTTCCTTTTCTTGTACAGCTGTTTTTTCCAACCTCTATCAAATTACGTGGGTTTCATGAAAAATTTTAAATCACTGAGACTAAAAATCTCTTACATGCATGTATCCTGATTGGTGATTACTGCTTGATTCACGGCAGTTTACTGCTCTGTACTGAGAGACTGCCACAGTTGTAGCTAGTAAGCACATATAATATTCCATTTCAAACCTATTTTAACTAATAAACCAGTCATGTTACAGCAAACACGCCCTGTAATGGACAGGTGATCCACATCATGCCATCTCCTAGTGTCAATTACTTTTGTTATATAAAAGCTAATTTTTATCCTTTTCTCTTTCTGTCTCCTCCATCCTCATCAACTCCTGTCTCCAGAATAACTTCCTTCTATGTAGCATTTCCCAGCGAAGTGCTTCCCAAACTGGACGATGTCACTGAGAGCCACAATAATTTTTCCTCCTGCCTATCCAGTCAAGATGATGATCTCACAACAATAATAGCATAAGGCGAAAAGAGAGACTTACTGTAATCATCTATCTTGATTTCCATGTACTCCACTTTAGGCATTTGCCTATCATTTACAGTCAGCTGCACATTTTCATTTACCTCCAGCTCAAAGATTTCTGCAAGAATAAGGACAAAAACCCATACAAACCCTTTGGAGTTATTCATGGACAACTTAACATTTTACCCAGGCCCCTAATATTTTTAAAACAAATAGTTTCCTTCTAGACACACTGTCCCCTCTAAAGTCTATGGTGAGAGAGGCACAGCTAAAATGTAGTAGTTACCTTGCAATATTTCTGAAATATGCTCCAGATCCAAAGAATTATTATGGGCTCTATTATCTCAGAGGGGGAAAAAACACCTTTACCCCAGATCAAGAGGTGGTATCAACTGGCATCCACTGAAATCAATAGAACTAAGTGGATTTACACCAGCTGAGGATCTAGCCTTCTAAGTCTACATGCTGTAACAGTGTTTTCGCCTCAGACAAAGCAACAGAAGATTAAAGTGGAATCGATGCATTTTAAGAGCTCACTCTGCAGTTCAAATGGAATGGGAGAAGAGGATTTTTTTTGGCGCAGATGTATATTCGTTGAGATTTTCACTCTGGGGGAAGATATTCTGGTCGAGAGTTCTCCAGGCATGTGGAATCAATATGAAACAATTAAGAGTCAATGAAAGCTCTAAACAGAACATCATTCATCACCTACCACACAGCTCTGCAAACTGCAATCGAGTTGGTTCACATTCTAAACATCTCCCTTGGACCAGCACTATGCTCTGTATCACACAGACAGACAGCCATGCACAGAGACAACACAGACAGACAGCGCTTGTGTTATGGAGGGATCTAGTGGTTAAGGCCTAAGCCCTACATTTTCAAGTGTTCCACCAAACTTGAGTGTCCCAGTTTCTGGATTCCCAACTCAACTTGAGGGCTGAGCCCATGTAGCTCCGACTTTGACTGGATTCATGGAGTGGCCCTATGTTTTAGGGATATCATGCAGTTGCCTAAGGTGACATCTTCCTCTCGGCTGTTCCACTGCCCCCTGCTGAGCTGTTCCCTTCTCCTGATCAGCTGGTCTCCAGGTGGCACTCCTTTTCCTTCCGCCCAGGCTGTACCTGAACGCTGAGCTGCTTCCTGCTGAGCAGCAACCTCTCTCCTGCTCTGGAGCCAAACGCTCTAGCCCTCATGGGGTGGTTCATCTCCAGCTGGCCCCTCCCTTCCAAGCAGGGCCAGCAGCTGAGTGACTTCTCTCCAAAACAGCTTACAATGAACCTGGAGCTGCTGCTTGGCTGAAGAGCTCTGAGGGTTCTCAGCAGCAATACGTGCTACATGGAGAGGCGGCCAGGAGACACATCCCAACATGGAGCAACTGTATCTGATCATGCATGGCTTTGCTGCAGGCCAGGTTCCATTCTTAGCCTTTCTGGCAAGACTTGTTCTCTTCCCTCTCGACAGAAAAGAACTAATTCATTCCCTTCATTCCCTTCAGCAAATGAAGGCTGGGCAGGCCTTGCCCTACTTCAAGACCTCTAGCATCTAACAACTCATCAGAGTCAGGCCATTGGAAACGAAGTGCCACAGCAACTCCCTGGAGCTCAAGGCTGTTGGAGATTGTGTCTCCAGTTCCTTCCTCAGCCAAATCCTGATCATGTTGGACAACACAATCATGATGGCCAACCTGAATCAAGGCAGGACTAGAATGTTCCATTCCAGGGAGAATCCAATGTCCTCTTCCTCTGGGGTCCTTCAAAGCCCTGTATGTACCCAGCTCTCTGAATCTTCCAATGGACTGGCTGTGCCAGAAACGACTCTGTCAGAGGAGTGGTCCCTGCACCAGCAGGCCTTCAACCAAATACTCACCTGCCCCCAGCCTCCTTCTATCAATCTCTTCAAGTCCAGCTGTAACTCCCAGGTTTCCAGATTCTGCACCACATGCCTGGACCCTAATATCTTGGCACAGGGTAACTTTTCTGTGTCATGGGTGCAGGGAGCCAGTTGATACCTTCCCTCCTTTCCTTGATACAGTGGGTTCTGACAAGGGTCAGTGTCTTTTGATTCTCGTAGCCAGAGTCTGGCTGAGGCAGGCTTGATTCATGAACCTCATCTGTGTGTACTGAGGGCTCAGCTTCAACATACAAGGACCTTCTCCAGCAGAGGCCCATCCTTCTGACCCCATCCCTCTTGAAATCTGGATCCCACGAACACTTCATCTTCTTTAAGCTGAGTGTCTGACCCAGAAATTTTTTTCCCTATGAAATTATAATAAATATGTTCTATTTGATCTGGAAGACACTGAGTAAAATATAATGTGGAACCTCCCAACACCAATTACACATTTTATTGACTATAACTGCACTTTAATGACACTTATGTTTATGGATACTACTCCCTCAGGCCCTCCTGAAAATATAATACCGTAGGTAGTTCATAATCATGTTCTGAATCACATTTAGTCATGCCCATCTCCAGTGAATAGAAAAGCAGGCACAGCACAAAAACATGCCGTTACCAGTTAATACATTTCACAGCTCTTTCAGCAAGTGGCTATAATGGTTCAATGGCTATTCAACGTGTTTCTGAAAAGCCTGGATCATCTCTATTGAATTCATAACTCCCACAAAAGCTCCAAAGCAACAGACTATTAAGTTTAGTTAAATATTAGGATTCTCGTTTAATTATGGCCCACACAACTAGCTTTATCAGCAGAACGAGGTCTGACACACAGGGGAGTTCAGTAAACCCATTTTATTTGTTCATATAATTGCATCCAGAGAAAGGCAGGAACAGAGTGAAGGAAATAAGAAAAGATTGGCACATCTCCTAAAGGACTTTCTTTTCTGCTTTAGGACTACAGGGAACCCTCGTCTGTGAAGTACAAATGGTCAGTGCTTAATTAAATGTAAGCACTCTATAATATTTGGCATGACTCATTGTTATCAGATTATTGCAGAATACTGAGACAAACTCCCTTTATAGAGTAATGGCCTCAAATTAATGAGTAAATTCAACTGTCATAATCGTCTCCTTTATTTAGAAGCAACAAAATGCTAGAAAATGAGGAACCAGGGGAAATGCTAATCAAATGTAGAAATCATGCATTCTAGCAAACAGGATGAGTTTTGTGCATGCCTCTATCTAATTACCTATGCAATAAATACTATACATCTATAACTTTCAATATACAGCAACATTCTCAGTATGTTTTATGCCACTTCTGTCAAGTATTTTATTTGCTTTTTACATTCCATGATAGCTCTCACGCTATACACATAACAGTCATTTATGATCCTGTTTTCAATATCATGAGAGCGCTATAAGGTATATGCCGTTATATGCAATCAGTCACATCTATAGCCATGGGGAAATCAAAATATCTACATAAAAAGAAAACGGAGAGAAAAAAACAGCCAAAAAAAGACTCATGAATGTCCAAAAATTAAATCACTCTATGCAAAAGTCCAAAATCAGGGCCAAATCTTGACTGCTTTAGTCATGCTCTTAGCCTCATTGACATTGATAGAAACATAAAATAAGCAGATACAAAGCAGGCCATTTTCTCTGTTACTTAAAATGTAAAATAAAGAAGCTTATTCCAGAAGATCCCCCTCTCCTAGAATTGGTCCCCCCCTTACCTCTTCTGTAAGAAACAAAATGAAAAACTGGCCTGGGCTTAACAGTGACCAAACAATACTGTACGAGTTGCATAAAAACTATACGCGAGGCATGAGGGTGAGATCAGGAATACTATTACTCATTAAGACGAGCTCACATAGCCTCCTTGTAATTGCAGATCCCAGAGTTATGAAGCAATTCCTGACTTGTGGAAATGTTTCTGACAGCCTAATGCTGTAGCCTCCTAGGACTGCGTAGCCTGCAGAAACCCAGAGATTGCCTTGGCTGAAGTTTGGCTTTTTCTATGGCCGTGCTGCTCCGCCCAGTTGCTTCAGATTTACACCAGTGTAACTCCACTGACTGTAGTGGGACAACTCCTGACTTAGACTGGTGCAAAGGGGGAGTCAGGCCAAAGCCTCCATCAGGGACAAAATGGGTGGATGTATCATTATAGCTGTAGAGAGCACAGAGAGGCTGAGATGCTGGTAGATACTTAAACAATGTGTTAAGGTTAAAGAAACAGCATGTCTGCAATATGTTCTCAATATTATTAACCTGAAATGTAAAGAGGTATTTTCTGAGCCTCTTTGACTGTTTTAGCATCTAGTATCTATCAATAAGTACCAGTTGGTATTTATGCGTTGCAAAAGCTGCATTTTCCCCAGGGCCCAGCTCCACACATTGGGAATTCCTTCTGTACTTGGATCTGTCCTGCCTCCATGGCACTGTTTCCAGCTGCTCTGCCCTGGATCCCAGAGAGGGAGTTCCACAGGCCTGGGGATAGTTACACCATTCTCCCACGCCCACTGCGGAAACAGCAAACAAATGCAGGCCCAGGCCGGAATAGCTTTTCTACACAGCTCGGTCCATATTGACAATCCTCCTTTAAAGGTGGTTTCATGGTAGCCATGCTGGGAAACACCCTTAGGGGTGGTTTCCAGAAAGGGTCCTTTGAAGGTTCCAGGGTATCCAACCGAGCTAGAGGGGGTGGATGGCGCTGTGCTTCCAGTGGAGATCAGCCCAGATCTTGGGGGATCTGCGGGGTAAGGCAGAACCCTTCTGTCCATTCCATGTGGGACAAACCCTCCCTATCAGGCACAATGATCTGGGGAAACCTCTTTTCCCCACCTCAGGTGCTTCTTGCAGGAAGGGGTGATCTGCTCCTGGTTAGCTCCTGCTGCTTGTGTCTGTACTATTCCTCCAGGAATGCATCAGTGAGAAGTGCACCACCTAGCTCTTACCGAGCGCTTTTCATCCAGAATTTCAATACATTTTACAAAGGAGGTTAGTATCGCTAGCCCAACCTTCCATATGAGGAAACTGAGGCATAGGGAGGTGAAGGGACTTGCCCCAGGTCCGCCAGCAGCCAGTGGCAGAGCTGGGAATAGAACCCAGGTGTTCTGAATCCCAGCCCCGTGCTCTGTTTGTGCCAAGGCTTTCAGAGATGGGAGGCATGTTGTGTCTCATGCACGTAACTACTCCTACGGATGCTGCTGATTTCTGTGCCTGTCTGTTTCTGTCTGAATTTCATCATAAAGAAAACTTTGAATTTTAAACAGTTAATTGGAGATGGGAAGGGGAATAAATTATGGTTAAATGTACGTCACAGGTGGATTGGGCCCTTTGAGAGAGAACTGGTTCAGCTCCCCTGTGCCTCTTTAACAGCCTCTCAATGGGGTCTGACAGAAGGCTCTACACAGAGCCAGAGGAGAGCAGGAAACAGGAAGAGGAAACTGTAGCAGAAAGTGAGAAAGGCTCCTGCAGGGAAGATCCTGAGACAAGGGCAGCTGCTCCAACTAGGAAGGGCTGGGAGTGGCCTGCTAAAGCAGGGAAGTCCCTGAGACACCAGGCAAGTTTCCAGGCAGGAAGACCTGGGCTCAGGTTCTTTGCAGGGAGGGCCATGAGACAGCAGGGGAGTTTTGAGACAGTACCCCAGAAAGGAGGAGCTGTGCCCAGTTTAAGGTGGGGGGGGGGGGGAGAGAAGGCTTTTTGTTTTGTTTTTAGCTTTTTGCCAATAAAACCAGGCCCAAAGGAGGGGTATTATTGAACAGAGAGAAGTCTGAGTTATTTGAGGAAGCAAGAGGGGAAACTGAGGCAGGCCACGTGGTGGCTCTCAGAAGGCATCAGACCCTGTTACAGTGTACAATATATCTTCCTTGGCAATCTCCCAAATGAAGCACACTATTCTACTCAGTGCTTATGGCTTAACAACAAAAGTTACAATATACATCAAATTGGACATTTTCCACTCTGATTCACCCTCTTATATTTCCGTTAAACCATACGACAGGCAAACCTTGATTTTATTTGTGTTTTTCCCCCAAACACCCATCTCAATCTAAACTACATGCCTTCTCTAGCCATAACTTTAGCCAGTCACAACTGCATTCTTACAAGAAGAGATTTTAAATCATTCAGATACACATCTGTGGCTGTGCCCTGCCGGCTCTGCTTATGTACAAGACTCTTCTGGTGGGGTGTGGGGAGAAGTAGTTGAACGGCACATCGTCAGCAAAGCGCATTGAGAGAGCAGGAAGAATGAAATCACACACACAACGTTTAAACAGCAGATGGGAGCCTTGTGTTTTTCTTTACACATCATGAGCCCTGGGAATAGCTCAGTGGTTTGAGCATTGGCCTGCTAAACCCAGGGTTGTGAGTGCAATCCTTGAGGGGGCCATTTAGGGAACTGGGGTAAAAATCTGTCTGGGGATTGGTCCTGCTTTGAGCCAGGGGTTGGATTAGATGACCTCCTGAGGTCCCTTCCAACCCTGATATTCTCTGATACTGTATCAGGCCTGATCCTGTTTTCAATGGGAGATTTACCTGAGCAAAGAGTACAGGATCAGGTCCATAAAGACAATGTTAGGATGTGTCTACACTTTGAGCTGAAGGAGTAATTTCCAGCTCAAGGAGACATACCCACACTAGCTCTGATCAAGCCAGTGCACTAAAAACAGTGTAGCCACAGCAGAGGGAATGGTGGGAGGGGTTAGCTACCTCAAGTACGCTAGCCCCTCCTACTGCTTGCGTCACCCTGGCTACACTAGCTTGAGCAGAGCGAGCGCAGGTTTGTCTCCTCGAGCTGGGCATCACACCCCCAGCTCAAAGTGTAGACATACCCGAAGATTGTTCACATCTAGGCTTGTTATTTGATAACAAAACCCTTGGCTTCACGGTTTCTTCTATGCTTGGAACAACTGCCCCCACTTCTGTCCCACTGAACATCTTTCCAAATCATTTCTTTTGTGATGTCTGGCTGTTGGATTTCTGCACCCACTCTGCCCCTGCACTCCTTGGGCCTGACCCACTCTCTTCCCACGGACAGATTCAGCTCCCACAGCCTTCAATGGGAAATGAGGGTACTCAGCCTCATGCAGCAGCTGTATTTGGGGGCCAGGTTCACTGGTACACTCGGGTGCTGGGAGCTGCTCTGGTGTTGCACCCTGTAAATAACGTTACTCCAGATTCATATTGGCGTAAATGATGGTAGAATCTAGCCCACTCTCACTACCACACGCCTCTGAGGCAGGCAAGTACTACTATCTCCCCTTCACAGATAGGGAAACTGAGGCATAGAGAGACTAAAATAGAAAGCCTAAGGTCACAAAGCTTACCTTACTCCACACCTGCGCCTCCTATCCTGTCCTCCTCTGCCCTGTCACCCTCACCTCCTTCCCATTTAGTAGATCCCCTCCTAAGTAAGCACCCCGAGAAAATTCATGGAATTAACATGACATTTGCTGCCATCACATGGTTCACTCTCGTTGTGGTTTCTACCCCCACTCTGTATCTGTCTTGTCTATTTAGGTCTTGTCTACACTAGTGGCAGGGTGTAGGGCGCATGTAGCTACACACCACAGTGAAAAGCAGGCTGCATCTACATTCCAGTACGGAGCTACACACCGCAGTGAAAAGCAGGCTGCAGCTACACACAGCAGGGAAGGGCTCGGGCATGTGGAAAGGCTCCAGCAGCAAGACACTACACTGCTAAAAAATAGCAAGTGTGGATGGGGAACTGCTTGGGCTAGTAAAGAGCTGCGTAGGGTGTATATGCTACAGTTCAGGTGTGTCATGACTTGTCTAACCAGTGCCTCACCATCTACATGGCTATTTATGGGGGGGGGGGGTGCAGTGTAGGTACTCTGCACACAACTGTAAATGTAGAAATAACCTTAGACAATATTGTCTCATTGCTCCTTGTACTCCCCCGCCCATCTGTATCTATCTGTTTTCTCTTGTCTTACACCCAGACTGTAAGCTCCTGGGGGCAGGGACTTTTTGTTGTGTGTTTGTACCATGGAGTCCTGCTTCATGACTGGAGCTCCAAGGCACTACCCCAAATAAATAATAAGTTAATGGCAGAGTTGGGAATAGAATCCAGAACACCGTAGTCCAAGTCCGGTGCTCAAATCAATAGATAATCACCCCCCACCCCACGCACACTTGGTAGGTACCTATTGTAACGGCTTTTATCACTCCATCAATTGGTTGTTAAACGTGTCTTTTCCATGATGGCATAGTATCAGATTAATGAAGAGATATATTTGGATTGTGCAACTCTACAATATTAATGATGACTGGTATTTCCAATTCGCTTTTCATCAGCGAACATATACATACAATTTCTAGAAATATTTCTCTGAAGGTAACTTTCAGAAATTAAACTGCAATGGTTTGAGTGACAGCCTAGCAGGCAGGAGACCTGGGAACAGTTCCTTGCTCCAATGCAGACTTCCTGTGTGACCTGGGCAAGTCACTTAGCCTCTCTGTGCCTCAGTCCCCATCTGTAAAATGGGGATAATGGCAGTGCCCTACCGCACAGGGATGTTGTGAGGATAAATACATTAATGGTTGCGAGGTGCTCAGACACTACAGTAATGGAGGCCAAGTAAGTACTTAGCTACAATGTTAACCACCTACATGCCACTTGAATAAATAACACAGGAGGAAATTCTCAAAGGCACAAATGGAAGTTAGGGTTCCAGCTCCCATTGGCTTTCAGCAGGAGTTGGGCCCCAAACTGCCCTTTGTGCCTTTGAAAATCATTCCTCTTAGTAATTCTTACAACTATTCATGACTACTTGAAAGTTGACAGCCAGCAGAATAACAAATCTAATAGCCACTGGACTCGGCGCACCGAAACATGGTTAGTTTGCTCATGTGTTCAGCCCATAATTTTAAGTCTGGAGTAAGAACTGCCCGTGAAGCTCAGGTGTGGTTGCGCTTAGTTTTACTATGGTGGTGTGGAGACTACAGTTCCAGGAGGCGATGCTCCATCTGGCTGGGAGCTACAGCTGCTCAAGCTTTGGGCCACATTCCACAGTAAAGATAAGCACTGTCTGATGCAACTTGTGGTCTCTGCTGGCTACACTTCCACAGCTGTCTGTTATTATTGCTTATTATTTGTATTACAGTAGTGCCTAGGGCTCCTCTCAGCAACCAGGGCTCCTCTGTCCTAGGGGCTGTACAAACCCTTACTGAAAGTCAGCCCTTTTCAGTCTAGGCTCCAAAAACCTGCAACAGGTAGATGAAACACACAGCAGGGGAGGGGAGGACAAGGTAACATTAAAACATGCACGTTGCGCATCTAGCACAATGCGCTTTACTCAAGGCACACCACCTGCCTTGCAATCTTCTCGGTATAATATACATTAGTTTCAACCCTTCAGCTCCAGCTAAGAGGTCTGTGTGGCCCACATATAGACAAAGTCTGGGTACTCCCTGTTGAAAGTAATGGAGAATGGCTGTATTTTATTACATTGCCTGACTGCTTCTCTTTGAGGACGCACCAAATACAACCCAGTACTTACTTTGTTTATCTGTCGTGTTGTGAACAGTCACAATTGGAACTCTTGGACCTTGAAAAGAAGGGGAAAGAAAGGCATTTGGTTAAAACACACACACACATATATATGTGTACATATAAACCTGTTTTTGAATCCCTTGAAGTTGGAGGCTCCTGAGAATTACGTGTCACGGAAGAGTAATCTAAAAAGCAAATCACCCAGGTATACATAGCAGTCTATGAATAAATGACAGCACTGTCGACTCCAAGACAGGCGAGGTGTCAAGGCCCTTTCCCAATGGGAAAATAAATGCATCTCTCTCTAATTTGTAAATATTTTAATTAGCACAAACACAATTAAATCATTTGCTTTTTAATTTATTCTGATGCCACACAAACATCACTGCACAAAACATTTACGTTTTATGTGCCTTGGCTAATAGTTGCTGTTACATAGATGCTCTATGTTTTTTTAAATCAAACACCAGGTAGGTTCCAATAATACAAAAGGTCACAGGTTCACCCTACAACTGCGGTGCACAGCTACTGTGCAATGTGATATCAGCCAGTATGTAAAGAGGATGAGTATTATTTAATATTTATATGGAGGTAGCACCAAAAGGCCACAACCAGTGTCCTTAGGTGCTGTCCAAACTGTGGTAGGTGCTGTACCAACACCTGCCAGCTGCAGGGAGTGATTTTCTCAGAGAAGTTGGCCATCACTCTGCAGGACAACTGGCAGTAAAGTCTAAATCCTGCCCTTCGTTGCTGGAGGAGTCGTGTGGGAAGGTGTGTTGAGGAGTGGTAGGGATAGGGGCAGAAAGGTGGGAACCGCCATACCAGGAGTCCAACAAACCCAATATCTTGTCACTAGCAGTGTTGATGAGGAAGAAACCCCATAATGGATAAACTGTTTCTTCCTAACCCCAGAGATACTGGCTAGCTTATGTTCCTTGTCTTCTCCCCCCACTATTGCACCCAGGCAATAGGAAGAGGGAACAATACCAAGGGACGGATCACAGCAGCAAGGGGAGCCGGCCATACTCCCAGCCACGCTGTGTGCACGCTATGGTTGGCAGTACAGTACATGCTAGCTTTATGGAAAGACAGTAAGGTGCTCCTGGCAGCACTTTCCATCCTGAACCTTTCTGTGGCACTGGCTCCAGTGCCAGGTTCGTGCCAGGTTCGTGGTCAGTACTGCTCCCTTCCCTGTAGCTGGTGCAGGCTCAAATCTTAGTGGCAGGGTTTTGCTAAAAGCACATACAGTGTATATTTCCAATTCAAATCACGCATGCTATGTGGCTGTGCACCCTGCTGAGGTTGCAATGTTTAAATCTGGCTGCGTAGGGAAACCCAGCAGAAGACTTGTCAGAAACCTTATCCCACCACTGTCTTTAAGGTGGCACTGGAAGGGGCTCATTTCTGCATTTCCCCTTGTGCTGACGATTTCAAATGTTAAGTGATCTGCAGGGCACAGCACGCTCTGAGTTGCATGACCTGTAAGCATGTGGAAAGTAAACTGGAGATACGCTTTAACAATCCTACAGCTAAGGGCTCGATCCTGAAAAGTGCTGAAACCTCTGGCACCCACCCAGCAGTGCACTGAGGCATGGGATTAGTTTTAAGCACACGAGCAGTCCCACTGAAATTAACTGACCTTCAATTTGCAAGGTGCTCGGCACTTTGCAGGATCAAGCCCTGAAGTACATGTTCAAGATTTAAAAAAACAACAACAAATCCATTCAGCAGCACCATTGTTCCTTTGTTTTCCCTGCATTGGAGTGTTCCAGGCAAGCTGTGGCCAGAGGAGGCCCTTGGTAGAATGGCTCTACTGGAATTCAGCTGCCAGGAAATATCCTGGGGTAGGTTGCCCGGGACCTAGAGC
Organism: Terrapene triunguis; assembly: GCF_002925995.2. Lineage (NCBI taxonomy): Eukaryota > Metazoa > Chordata > Testudines > Emydidae > Terrapene > Terrapene triunguis. The sequence continues at coordinate 14,953,849 of NW_020664462.1, read as the reverse complement.
TGCTATGGAGACACAGGGGTCTTGTCTCCTGCAGATCACTCAGGATCCCTTTGTGCTTGGGGTCAGGGCCGGCTCCAGGGTTATTGCAGCCCCAAACAGAAAGGAAAAAAAAAAAAAGCCATGATTGCGATCTGCGGCACTTCGGAGGCAGCTCTACCGCCGCGGCTTCATTCTTCGGCGGCAGGTCCTTTGCCTCCAAGAGGGAGTGAGGGACCTGCCGCCGAAGAGCCGGACGTGCCGCCCCTCTCCGTTGGCCGCCCCAAGCATCTGCTTGCTGAGCTGGTGCCTGGAGCCGGCCCTGCTTGGGGTAGAATTGTAGCATGTTCCATACAGGGGCAAACCCTGCTAAGGTCATAATGTGGGGGAAACTCCATCGGGAGACCTTGCGGAGTTGCCCAGCTTCTTAGTCCCCTACTGTGGGTGCTACCAGGAGAGGATGGCGGGTTCCAGCCGACAGGCCAAGATTTCCAAAAGCGACTAAATTATTTTGGGTGGCCAACTTAACGCCCCTCAGAGGGGCCTGATTTTCGGAGGTGTCTCAATTCAGCGCCCAAAAACTTTAAGCACCCACAATCATTAGTCACTTTTTTCTAAACAAAAAATGATCAGGGACAGAAAACCAAACATTTTTAGTTTTTCACTGAAAAATTGGAAAATTTCTGTGGTCAGGTCTACGCTAGAAAAGATTTACCAGTATAACTATATTGGTACAGCCATGCCGATAAACCCTCCTCGTGTAGGTGCAGCATATCCTAGCAGAAAAGAGCTTTTGCCAGTATAGCTTATACTGGTTTGGTAATCGATATAAGCTATACAGGAAAAAAGCACTTTTATGCCAGCACTACTGCATCTATACAAGGGCTACATCTATGTCCTTTAAAAAAAACCCTGCACCCTAACCAACATTACTCTGCCAGCAAAAGTGTAGACCTAGCCTATGAAAATTTTTGAAAAAACCAAACAAACCTATTTTTTACTTTTCGTTCTGAAATGTTCATGCAAAATACTTACCATTTTCTGATTAGCACTAATTCTTTACATGCAATATAAAAATACATGGGCTATGATGTACCATTTGACACAGAAAATACTAGATTTAATGTTCTCGAGGACTACAGCACTGTATGTATTGCAGAAAGGGACAAAGTAGCACGAAAGTGTTGTATTTTTTCTTCATAGAGAACACAAGGAATCAATCAAATTAAGTGGATCAGATTCTGATGTCAATTACACTGGTGTAAATCAAACACCAACTGTGTTAAAGGCAATGCTGTTACTCCAGATTTACACCAGTGTAAATGAGATCAGGATCTGATATAGAGAAAACATACTGTTGCCAAATATATATCATTCTTCATTTCAGACAGGTTTGCCATTTGTGCAGCACTGATATGAATGAAAGCAGAGAAGGTTTATTCATTGTACAGTTTGACTGATATGGCTGGTCTGATTTTCAGTCCCTGGTAACAGCGAATTTTCTTCATTAACAAAGTGATTCCTTCATTCTTTGTTTGCTAAATGGTTTCAGAATGAAACTGAATCATCACAGAGCATGGAGAGAGGCCAGTCATTTTGTTTTGTTGGTAGTAAGCTGAATAGAAAGTCGATTTCAAACACAGTGCTAAATATTACTGAAGAGGGTTGTGCAGCTTTTCAGCTACTGATATACAATGACATACTAAACATATTGATTTATAAAGCTTCTCCCTCACTCACTGAACCAAGGCTTTAGAGTGAAACTAAGTTAAAGTACTATTCAAGTAGGGCCTGATCAAATTTCCATTGAGGACAATGGGAGTCTTTCAATTCGCTTCAGTGGAAGCTGGATCAGTCTCTTACTAATAAAGCTATCCCTTATACAAAGAAGAGAATGCAAGTGAGAAACATGATGTATATTCTGATTTCTCTTTCTGTACCTCTTTGTGCTAGCATTGGCAATACCTTGAGAAGTCAATAGATAAATAGAAACAATCCAGTTATGTAGTTTAACAACAATACATATATTATGTATTATTTTATTTGGGTGTTCTCTCACTCTCTGTTGCCCTCCTCTCAAACAAATTTTATAAAGCTAAGCAAAGTTCCCACCCAGGCTCTCATTTTATGGTAATATCAAATAAAGGTACTTGAAACAAATATATCCACAACCCTAAAGAATTAGAGTTATTAATTGTTTTTCTTTACAAGTGGAAAAATTGTAGGCATAGTATATTGAATAGAGTCATCCAGTTAATTTGAGAGCTTATTCCTGACAATTTAGTTAAGTATTCCTGATAATTACATATATTAGTTATGGCCAAGGTGTAAGTCTTCAAGAAAAAAAATCTATAATTTTAGGCACAAAGTAAATAATGTTGTTCAATGTTGACTTTTAAACTAAGTTGAACAAACCAGTTTAGAGATTAGCCTAGTTAAAAATGTGGACATTTGTTAAACGTAACTGTTTTTTACCACACACAATGTGCTGAGTGGCTAATGTCTACCGTTGCAGAGTTGAATTCTGGAAATTATATAGTGTATGTTCATTTGCCAACTTCCCATACTTTAATTTTAAACCTATAATGATGTGACAGTTACAATACACACACCATCTGGCAAATGCCATCCACTGTCATTTACAGATCTAATAGCAAAATCTAATTTGTTCGATGAAATATTCAGAGATGACAGAAACAGAGCGAGGGCACAGTTTGCACGGTACTCTCTCTCCCTCTCTCTCTCTGGAGCCCTTTCAAATGGAAGTTTGATTGGGACTCCTGAGTCCTGACATATTCCACTTATTTATTAATTTTTTTAAATAAGTATTGATGTCTGGGCGTGTTCCTCCCTTCTCCCTGCTATATACCAGGGCCTGGTTCTGCTTTCAGATAGGCCCTGAATCAGGAAAGCACTTAAGTATATGCCTAAATCCCAATAAGATTTAAGCATATGCTTAAAGTAAGCATTTGTTTAACTATTTTGCCAAATAGAGATGGCCTTAGGCATGTGCTTAAAGTTAAGCAGGTACTTTAGTGCTTCACTGCATGGGAGCCTAGCACCTGTGACAGTCTGATCCTGAGAGGTACTGAGCCCTTTAGTACCCACCCATTGTCTTCAGAGTGAGTTGAAGACACTCAGCACTTCACAGGATCGAGTCCAAAATCAAGAGTAGCAAATGCATGTAAATCAATGGAATTCCATCAGGGTAAAAGTGGTGTAAAGATGATAAGAATTAGGCCAAAATAGTCCAAGACTATATCAAACTTCTTATTGTGGGCCAGAATGGAGCCTCCCACTCTTTGCATGGCCCATGAAAAGCCAAACACCATCGCAGGCAGTAGGGAAGTACAGGGATTGGGGGTGCCCGGTGACTGAAAGGGGGTGGGAAAGAAGCATAGTCATGGAATGATACAGCAATTATCAATCTGCAGAGTGTGCTTTCCCATCAGTATCAAAAGGAAACCAATATGACATGGGTTTGTCATATAAACAGCCTGTTTCTCCTCTCGCTGGCTCCAGTTTTACATCAATGTAACCCCACTGAATCCAGAGTCACTGACATCTCCATTCCTGATTTACATTTGGCATAGGTGAGAAGGGAATCAGGCCCGAAGATTTTCACCGGGGAACATACACATGAAATGTAATATGCTGCGTGTTCCAAGATGGTACTGTAGTTAACGATCCTGTATCAATCCATAGCTACAGGAACAGGATTTCAATTAATAAAACTAATAATTTGGCTCTCACACATAGCCTTTCATGCGAACACAATCACAGTCATTATCCATGCTGGAAGTAACATTAAGCCACGTCACCATAATGACAAGGGCAAATTAATCAGAGAGCAGTTTTAAACCAAACAAAAGGAAGTACTTCTTTACAGAATGCAGAATCAACCCGTGGAACTCGTTGTCAGGGGATGTTGTGAAGGCAAAAAGTATAACAGGGTTCAAAAAAGACTTGGATATGTTCATGGAGGATAGGTCCATCAATGGCCATTAGCTAGGATGGTCAAGGATGCAACTCCATGCTGCAGATATTCCTAAACCTCTGAATGCCAGAAGCTGGGACTGGACGACAGGGGATGGATCACTCGAATTTGGCCAGTTCTGTTCATTCCCTCTGTAGCATCTGGGCCACTGTCAAACAGGACACTGAGCTAGAAGGACCATTCGTCTGACACATTATAGATGTTCTTATGTTATAAATTTAGCATGAATACACTACTGGCAATACTCTGAAAATAAGTATGAACAGAATGAGTAATTTGACAAGAAAAAAATTAGTGGTCATGGCATATCATTTTTTAAGCAGCTTTTATCGTTATTTTCAACAGAAATTCAGCTTCAAAACTGACAGCAAGAAACAATCCTAGGTGTGTAGGTGGCAAAGAATAGATTGCTAAATTAAAAACTGAAAACTCACATTCTATCACTCTACACCTCCATGAGCAAAATGTTTGTCATGCGTTCATACAGAAAACTCGTGAGAGAGTTTTGAAAATGGTTGTGATTCTTCCATGCTCTGAGCAGCATGGCAAAAATTTGACAATTAAAAATTAAAATTAAAGAGCAACCACTAAAAAGATATAAAATTGCAAAAGAACAATAATCAAGAATATATATATATATATATAAAAGTAAGAGATGCTGCTTGTCCTATTCTTTTCATCTGTAGTCTCTCAGAGGCTTCAGTGTGGCAGATAATTTCAGACCAGAAGCTAAATTCACAGTGTGTAAACAATGAAAATTCAAATTGTCTCTGCCAGCACTACCAGCATATCTCTTAAGCGCTGATGAATGATTTAAAAGAGCAGCTGCAAACAATGTGAACCGAGAGGGTCTGGCTCTGCAGAAGTGAGATAATTGGCATCCGCCATCTCTGTGTATAGATTCCAGATCTCTTTATTTGCTAATTCATGAATTATTTATACATAATGCATAAAGTTCATACATCGGGTGATATTATCATACTAATAAATAAAGGCATGGGGAGTCTTCTGAGCCAATGCTTATAATTAAAATCTTTGTCCCATCAACAGTATTGCTTAGTCAGTGCCACAGACAAATTTTCCTGATGTTTTGTTGTGCAACCTTGTTATCACAAACATCAAGCAGAGATTTATGCTGCTATTCACCCTCTCCCAAGACATTTCATTTTTTAATCTTTACTTCCTTATATGTGTCTAGTCTGGAAAAATAATCATCACTCCTGTCTTGTTTTCATGTAACATACAGTGCGGTGTTCATACAACATTGACGGTGCTGCAGGCTTCTGTACTACTATATGGAGATATCGTGCTTACGTGCCTGAACTACAGACACACCTACTTGTCCTGAAGAAGAGTCTGGAGGGCAACGGAGTGAGGAAAAATTAAACAAGTATTGGCCCTGGATCCTGTAAGCACTCAGGAACCTGAGTAACGTTACATCTATGAATATCCCTGTTGTCAGTAGCTCATTGAGAGATTACTGACGTGAATAGGCATTTGTGGGATCAGGGCAGTTTGAAAAAAATCAAGGTTTTTTGGAAAATAAGCCAGTTTCACAGATAACCTGTGAGATTTTGTGAGGAGACAGTTTTGCTGCAGGAAAATGGCTGGGCAGGTGCTTGTGATGGTATTAGTGCCCTCAGGAGCAACTTGGATGGCTCTTTCTCCTCTCCAGCCACACACTGATCAGAGATCTCTCGCCTATCAAGTGACCTGTGGCCACGGTTTTAATATTGGTGAGTGGCTGTAAGGAGGAATGTGAATAATCTGCGATCCTTAGGAAAAGTCATTGGCACTTTCACACACTCCCAATGATCAGGTCAGATGGAAAAGGGCCCCTAAACCAGGGGCGCATGCAGCTCAGACCCATCTGGCATGGAGCAGAGGGCACAGAGCTACACTTCCACCATTACTGAAGCCTCGGATGTGTAAATATTAGAGAGGGGGAGTGAGCTGTGTCATTCACAGCTGGATCCTAAAAACCTTTCTCCCCACATCCCCCAAAATAAAACAACATTTGGATCCAGTATTGTGGTTCCAACCCAGGATTGGGAGCTGGGCCTGAGCTGTGAAGTTCAGGCTGTGATCCAAACTTTCCCCAAGTTCAGAATCAGACATGTTCTGCTTTGGGTCCTTTCTCAAGTTAGGCTTGTGCAAGGAGTTTTAAGCCAAGCTTTCCCCAAGCTCAGGAGTCAGTTTGGAGCACAGGTTACCATTTGGGTGTATTTCTCAAATATACTGGAGTTTGTTATAGCATTCAATATGCTAATATTAAGAGAAACACCATTTGCAGTGGAACATTTCTCACAGGTACGTGCCCATACATTTGTGATGTGTGCCTGTGTATATAATGTCCAATCAAGTTAATGCAGGAGAAAAGGGTGTTTCCTCGTGATCACATCATATTCTCTTTTCAAAGCACGTATGTAACTTATTAGCACTAATGAAACAAATGCAGGTGCAAAGGAGAGAGATATACCCCTAAATGTACAGTTGCATGTGCACTTGCCTCTACTTAGCTTGCCAGATTCTTGCAATTAACTAATATAGCTGATTTAAAGAACCATCTTAAGTTATTCTCTTCCATAAGAAAATTTCTCCTACAACAAAATAATAGCTTCCCAGCTAGATATCCAATGCTGGATATCATTCTTTCTTGAAAAGTTATAAACCTTGATTTTCAGGTTTATATCAATCTATTTTTCCTCAGATGGATTCCCAGGATTTAATATGTCCTTGACTGCATTAATAAGGCGCTAAACATGTATCTCGCAACCAGAAATAAAGCCAACAATAACCCTAATAGGTGGTCCAGGTGAATGAAGCAGTTTTCCTTAGAGCAAGCTTTAGTAACATCTGTACTGTACACTCAAGAATAATGAGTTCATCCCAGGTCGCTCATATAGCTGAAAATAATTTTCAGAGGGCAGGATGCCACTGCCTGATTTGTGAAGATTCATTATTTGAAGCACCATGGGGATCCTGTTGTCATGGTCATTTCTGTCCCTGGAGTGGAGTTTAAATATATAAAAATAGTACAGAGCAACCAAGCAATGAGGATTCCTGGCTATAAACAAAGAATGTTTGGGCGCTTTGGGGTGGCTCATATTTACAAAGCAAAAACTAAAGGACAAAACAGGATCAAACTATGTAAAACGAGTAACTGCACCATTTTCAGAATGGAGTGATTTTCAGAATCTGGGAGTGGTGGGATTTTCATTTCTCATCCCATAAATGCTCTGGTTTTATTACACTGGCAACTATATGGAGCTCTTTGTGTTCATTCTTTCTTTTTTTTATTAAACACTCCTATGCATCATTTCCTATTCACTTTTTATCCCTGTCAGAGAGCAATTAAGGGTAATTTACGCAAAATTAATGATGCATAACACTACAATGAAATATTTTATAACAGATAAATGAAAACCTGATCAAAGGAAGCGGAAATGTAATTTGAACATCCACAAAAGTGACAATTTTAGTTAATTTCAGACTACTTTAATAACTATGTTGTAAACGATTGACAGAACAGATGTTCTCTTTTAAAAACCAAACAAGCTAATATTATCCTATTTTTTTTCCTGGAGGAAAAGCTCCTAGGAGGGCTTCTGCTTGTGTGAAAGAGACTTTCATATCAGCCTTATATTTTGAAGCAATGCTACACTGAAAGAGAAGGAGGGCACACTGCTTATTTCCTTCGCCCAAAGGAGTTTTGACACAGAACCATACACAAAGGAGCTTGGAGACAACAAGCCATCCTTAACGGTTAAGGATACAGGTCCTTTGGAACTAGGGACAAGTGAATGCAAATGTGAATCATGCAGTAATTATAATATAAATGGAACCCAGAGATTAAGTCTGTGCAAGCTTTCAAACATCAGAAACTAATTTAAGCTTCACAAGCCTCAGGAAAAGTTCCAAAAGGTCACCATTTGCCTTGAAGCACTAATTACAGCCTCCTGCTACTGGGTATACAAAAAAAAAAAAAAAAAATCTTCATAATTGTCCTTGTGTAGGAAACCATTCTGGCCACAACAGATAACAGTCACTCAGTGACCTAATATGCTAGCAACAACCTACGCATCCTTCCAGCCAAGAATCCTACTGCTGCACTTCTTTAGTATTCTACAGGATGGGAAACCAGCATCCCTGTTATTTTGTCATGCACAAGGTTCTGCAGATCATCATCTCAATGTGAGATGCAGTGACATTTTATTTTCACTTTTACACACCTGTCTCAGATTGTATGGGCCAGATTCTTTGGCCTGCTAAGTCTGCTTTGCTGCTGTGGCCTAAGCGTGGAATAATGGTGCCTACTTCAAATCCCGCTCCCAGCCCCCAGAAGAAAGGGGACGTGGCTGGGGATGCCCATGTGCCCGGGTAAATGGTTGGTGCTATCGACACGAGGATGACAGAATACAAAGGCGTCTTTATACCACCTTTCCACCCTTTATGGCGCTCTAGACTTGTGGCAAGGGCAGTTCCGAACTACATTTAACTTCAATTTAGGTATGCTTCGTTCCTATATGCACTGTGTGAGCTAGAAAACAAGGGGATACTAGGCAAACAGATGATAATCATATACATGGTTGTGAATAATATGTTTATTGGCTTGAATTCCTGCTCTGGTTCATAGTGAAAGTCATGGTCATCTAATAAGAACATGCCAGGTGCTTCACAAGGAATGAACAGAACAGGCAATCATGCAGTGATCCATCCCCTTCTGTCCACTCCCAGCTTCTGGCAGCCAGAGGCTAGGGACACCCAAAACATGGGGTTGCATCCCTGACCATCTTGCCTAATAGCCATCGATGGACCCATCCTCCATGAACTTATCTAATTCTTTTTTGAACCCCACTAAAGCTTTGGACTTCACAACATCCCCTCACAATGAGTTCTACAGGTTGACTGTGCGTTGTATAAAGAAATGCTTCCTTTTGTTTGTTTTAAACCTGCTGCCTATTCATTTCATTGGATGACCCCTGGTTCTTGTGTTATGTGAAGGAGTAAATAACACTTCCTTATTCACTTTCTCCATACCAGTCATGATTTTATTGACCTCTATCATATCCTCCCCTTAGCTGTCTCTTTTCCAAGCTGAAAAGTCCCAGCCTTCTTAATCTCTCCTCATATGGAAATGTAATAATTTTTGTTGCTCTTCTCTGTACCTTTTCCAATTCTAATATAGCTTTTCTGAGATGGGGTGACCAGAACTGCATGCAGTATTCAAGGTGTGGGTATACCATGGACTTATATAGTGGCTGTTTGATGACTATAACAACAATACCTATCTCTTATATACCATTTTTCATCATTGGAACTCAAAGTGATTTACAAAGGAGGTCAGTAGCATCATCCCAGTTTCATAGAAAAGGAAACTGAGGCCCAGAGAGACAAAGTGACTTGCCCAAGGCCACTCAGCAGGCCAGTGGCAGAGCCCGGTGCCCTGGTGTCCTGAGTCCCATTTCAGCTGGTTAGTGGTTTCCACAGAAATGCCACCACACCACACCACACCACACATTCCCTCCCCTTGCAGTTAGCATTGACTGCTGGCAATCTTAGCACAGGGGCTGCATGGACTGAATAGGCCTGGAGAATAAGCTACTGTCTTGATACTACCATTATGGAGGCCGATTGGCAGAGGAAACATGGAAAAGCTCCAGCACTGTTGCTTCCCGCTCAAGCCATAACCTACAGCTCAATACAAGACTTCAATTTCCAACAACCTTTATTCCATAGTTTTCATCAGCACTGCCTTTATTTATTTATTTATTTTTAAAGACAAATTGATTGCAGGTTAAAATCTTACCCCATGTCCTGTCTACAACTCAATTATTAATATAGTGTCTTGACAGACACTAGGAATCATGAAATAAGATGCGACCTGCAATGCTCTTTAACTTTAATGGGGATTGAAGAGGCAAGTGCACTGGCCTGTGGCTCAGAAGACCTGGGCTCTCCCCAACTCTGAAACTGACCTGCTGCATGACCTTGGGCTAGTCAATTCACCTCTCAGTGCCTCCGTTTCCCCTCCCAGCCTTAGGACTTGTCTATGTGGGGAACTGAGAACATGTCTTCATGACAGCCACCACAGTGGCACAGGTATGGTGCTGCAGTTGACTACCATTGTGTAGATACTTCCTACATCCATGGAATGGGCCTCTCCAACTATGCAGTTAATCCACTTCACCAAAAGGCGGTAGGCTAGGTCAATGGAAGAATTCTTTTATCAATCTGGCTGCATCTACACCAGAGGCTAGGTCGACCTAACTATGGCCAGGTCTACACTTACAAGCTTACAGCGGCACAGCTGTAAGAGCACTCGTGTAGCCATGTTATGCAGCAGTGTAGCTGTGCCGCTGTAGAGCGGGCATCCCCTGAGTGTCTCCATATAGACAGGCCCTTAGTTGGATTAGTCTAGAATATAATCTTATAATGGCATTCTGTCTCTCAATATATATGTAGCCAGCCTATGGAGTCCTGATCTCACTGGAGTCTCTAGATGCGACTGTAATAAATAAATAAATAAATAAATAATAGCTGGTTCTAGCTACTTTTGCTAAAGAGCCAACCTTTTACCTTTGTTGACACATAAGCATGTCTGTTGTAGTTTTTATTCATCAGCTATTGGCTGTCAATAAAACTCCTGTCTCAGCCTCAGTGATTATTTCAACTTCAAGTTACACTTGTGCAGACCACATCTATTATGGTCCCTGCCAAAGGTCACCCTGAATCCCAAGCTTCAGATGTCCTAGCTGGCCCAGCAACTTTTAAAAAGCTTTAACCTGAATCTAAGCAGGAAATGCTTCACAGAGGCTTACTCCAAAATGCTTTGTCATCACCATCCACTGGGTGTAATTTTATGATGTTGCTAGAAGACACGAAATCACGTTCCTCATAGACACTTCCTGACAGTAGAAATTCTATATAACTGAGTGAGTTTAAGAAGGGATTCAATTTGGATTTTTTTTTTCTGTGAATTTAGTGCTTGTGAACAGTCCTTGATTGAAAGCCTGGCACAAACAGCGGCAATACAAGCCATCCTCCGCTGAGCAACAGAAGTGCCTCACACCTGGCCTGAAGTGGCCACATGCAGAGGTTAAAGAGTAATTTCACTTTCCAGGCCCGCCAATAACAAAAAGAGGGTCAAACAGCTTAATCTTGATACAGTAAATGGAACAATCGCCCAATCCTTGTTTGCCAAACAACTGCCCTTTCCTTATTCAAATCTTTCCTAATAGCTCACACCTGCTGTGTCACCTATAAGAAAGGAGTGAATTCTCCTAATTTCATAGACACTCATAGAGAGAACCACGAAGAACTGCACATGCCAAACGAGAGTAACTGTATGTTCTTAGTACTGCTCCTTCTTCCTTTCTCACCCCATCCTTCCCTCACATGTTGCAGCATATCTACAATTAGATTGTAAGCACTACAGGGATGGGATCTAGATCATCAGCAGATGCTCCAAAACAAAGACTACTTTCTATTATAAATCATGAAGAGGATAAAGAGGTCAGTCCACCTAATGCTTTCTCTAATTTGCCTAAAGTCTTGGCTGCTGTGTGAAATATGTCAAGCTCAACATATTCCCACCCCCCCAAGCTGTGCATTTTCACCATTACTCTCATTGATGTTAATGAGATTGAGATTTAGGGGAAAAACTACTAAAAACAATCAGATTTTAAGGTTAGGGAACCGTATTGCTGAAACAGTGATATACAAATTTTCTATCTGATGCTTGGTACAACACTAATAAGTGCGGTTAGGTTTTGGATACAAAATACTAGATTAAGAACTGGTTCCACTGATGTGGAGGAGCCTTAAATCAATCTAAGGTTATGTCTACACTGCAATTAGGCATCCACAGTTGGCCCGTGCCAGCTGACTCAGGCTCGTGGGGCTCGGGCTATGGGGTGGTTTAACTACATTGTAGATATTCAGGCTTGGGCTGAAGCCTGAGCTCTGGGACCCTCCCACTTTGCAGGGTTCTAGAGCCCATTCTGCAGCCCGAGCCCTAATGTCTACACTGCAATTAAATAGCCCCTTAGCCTGAGCCCCACGCGACCATGTCAGCTGGCACGGGCCAGCTGCAGGTTTTTAATTGCAGTGTCGACATAACCTTAGACTTTTCACCTTGGCGTCTAAGGTGGTATCAGAGGGCCTGATCTCAGGTCTTTCCATTGACTTCCATGGACACTGGCTCTGGCCCCAAAAGTGTAGGTTAAAAGGTCTGATTAAGGAACTGGGAAAGGAGTAGAAAGAGCTTAATTATTCTCATGCTTCAGGGCATGAGCCAACCTTCCACTGAGGGGGTTAGGAAGACATGTCCCCTAAGGACAGATTATCACAAGAATTTTGAAGCTGGTAATTAGGCACCTTCCACTACTGGTGGCAGGCTACTGACCTTGACACATAACTGATCAAATCTAGAACGTCAATGCGCATCTTCCTTGGAGTGCTGTCTAGTAATCAGAGCAAGGCAATGGGGTCAGGACAGTCGACTCAGTGTTTGGCCGTATACAAGTCACTTACTCATTCTGTGTCTCAGGCCTGGTCTACACTGGGGGGATCGATCTAAGTTACGCAACTTCAGCTACGTGAATAACGTAGCTGAAGTCGACGTACTTAGATCGACTTACCGTGGTGTCTTCACTGGGGTGAGTCGACTGCTGCCACTCCCCCGTCGACTCTGCCTGCGCCTCTCGTGGCGGTGGAGTACAGGAGAGCACTTGGGGATCGATTTATTGCGTCTAGACTAGACCAGACCAATAAATCGACCCCCGCTGGATGGATCGCTGCCCGCCAATCCGGCAGGTAGTGTAGACATACCCTCAGTTTCCCAGTTTGTAAAATGGGTGTTACAGTACTTACCTACTTCACCCAGATGTTGAGAGGGTTGGAGAGTTAATGTTGGAAAGCAAAATGAAAAGGTAAGGTAGTATTCATTTTACAAAGGAGGAAGCTTCCATCTACACACTTGTATCTTGGTAATCCACAATGCAGAGAAATACAGAGGAATTATATCATAATATTTAGCATTTACACAGCACTTTCGATGTTCAAAGTGAATTACAAATACTAACTAATCCTCACAACATCCCTATGACACAGGTAGCTAAACATTATCCCGGTGCTAAAGATGGGGAAACTGAAGCAAAAGATGAAGTGAATGGCCCAAGGTCAAAGAATAAGTGCCTGATAACCATAAGATGTAGAGAATCTTTAAAGATTTATAGATTCCAAGATCAGAAGGGACCACTGTGATCATCTGGTCTGACCTCCTGTGTAACAAGGTCTAGCTCTCCCCCCCCAAACAATTCCTAGAGCACAGCTTCTAGGAAAAAAACATCCAATCGGAATTAAAAATGGTCAGTGATGGAGACTCCACCATTATCCTTGATAAATTGTTCCAATGGTTAAAGGTAGGGTTACCATACGTCCGGATTTTCCCGGACATGTCCGGCTTTTTGGTCCTCAAATCCCTGTCTGGGAGGAAATTCCAAAAAGCCGGACATGTCCGGGAAAATAGGAGCCGAGCCGAGCCGGAGCCGGAGCCGCTGGGACCGGGGCTGGGGGTGCTCTGCCACCGGCCGGCGCCACTCGACTGGGGCCAGGGCCGGTGCCCTGGGGCCCGAGCCGAGCTGGAGTCACCGGGGCCGGGGCGGGTGCCCCAGGGCCTGAGCCGAGCCGGGCCGGAGACGCCAGGGCCAGAGCCTCTTGGCCGGGGCCAGCCGCCGGAGGGAGCCGCTCGGCTGGGGGGGCTGGACTGGGCCGTGCCTCCTCACGCTCCCCCCCCCCCGCTGCCCCAAGTTACCTACTGCCTGCCTGCCTGCCTGTTTCAGGCTTCCCGCGAACATTTGATTCGCGGGAAACAGGGGAGGGGGAGGAGCAGGGGGTCGGAGCGTTCAGGGGAGGGGGCGGAGTTGGGGCGGGGACTTTGGGGAAGGGGCGGAGTTGGGGTGGGGTCGGGGCCCCGTGGAGTGTCCTCTTTTTGGAGCATTAAAATATGGTAACCCTATTAAAGGCGAACAAGGAACTCAGCACTTCAGATGGTACCCTTGCAGGATAAAGCATATGAGCAACTTTTTGTTACAATCTTACAGATCAGAGTTTGCTCGGTGGCAACTCACTAAAACTAATATATTTTTTCTGAGTAGATACTTGAATATTAAAAACCAGATTATTCAGAGTTTTACTTGGCTTTCCGGAAGAAAGCTCGCAAAACCCAGCATTATAAGATGTGCTGATAAGGTGTATCTGCTTCAATCCAGAAAAAGGAGCTTAACATAAAATGTTGCTTTGTTACAGTAAAATTCATCAATAAATCCAAATGCTTTATTGGTTTTAATTTATCATTTATTAGTAATACATGCAAGCCTGGTTAACTTAAATCTGAAACTGTAACTGCTAAATAGAGAGATAGCAAAACACTGACACCTAAAAAGGGCAAAATCTTAAACTGTGGGGAAAATTACCTTTGTAGTATTGGAGCAAATCCTGGGGTACTAACTCAAGCAACATTGAATCCCTTATTAATAGGGCCCTGCCAAATTCATGGTCCATGACGCGTTTTTGGTCTTTTATGTATTTTTACCATGTACTATACAGATTTCACAGGGAAGACCAGTGTTTCTCAAACTGGGGATCCTGACTCAAAAGGGAGGGGTGGGGGGGGGCGGAAGGATCAGAAGGTTATTGTAGGGGGGTCATGGTATTGCCACCCTTACTTCTGTGCTGCCTTTAGCGCTGGGTGGCTAGAGAGTGGCGGCTGTTAGCCAGGTGTCCAGCTCTGAAGGCAGTGCAGAAGTAAGGCCATACCATACCATGCCATCCTTACTTCTGCACTGCTGCTGGTAGCGGTGCTGCCTTCAGAGCTGGGCACCTGGCCAGCAGCCGCTGCTCTCCACCAGCCCAGCTCTGAAGGCAGTGCTGCCGCCAGTAGCAGTGCAAAAGTAAGGGTGGCAATACCACGACCGCCCCTACAATAACCTTGTGACCCCCCTGCACCCAACCCCTTTTTGGGCCAGGACACCTACAATTACAACGCCATGAAATTTCAGATTTAAATACAGTAGCTGATATCATGAAATTTAAGATTTTTTAAATCCTATGACCGTGAAATTAACCAAAATGGACCATGAATTTGGTAGGGCCCTATATTAATGTGCATACTTATTGAAAATACGTACACAATTTAATGTGATACCAATGGTCAATATAAATGAAAGTTGAAGCCAGCTGATTTTCAGTAATGTCATCTGGCAAAGAATATATAACAGTACAAGCAATGGTGTGAATTTTGTGTCTACTCACACGTATCCTTTGACCATCACTGGTCTTTTAAGCCTCTGGACTATGCAGTGCCATATTCTGATCCTAATGCATACAAACAACATTAACGCCTACCAGAATCCTATCTAGGTTCATCTCACAGAATATGGCACGCTCAGTTAGCAGCATATGCTGACACAATAATCAACTAACTTGCCCACTTTCCTGACCAAGTCCAACTTCTTCTTAAGCCCCTTTCACTAGGGAGGTTGCCTAGTACAGTTCTTAGTAAAAATTCTCTGTCCACATTGTTGTGAGAAACCATGTTAGAATCCAGCTACCAACAACTGTGTTTAAACATGACTGTAGCTACCAAGGTTCCGATCCCTGGACACAAGGGTCCTTACAAGTGTAAACGCAAAGCTGACATATCTTGCTGAAGTTGCCCTCAGAACACATAATTGACTTCACAGCATGATTAATAATGTCCCTTTGGCTCATCTATATGCAAAATGTATCATGTAAAGGGATCATGTCATTACATGATAGTGCTCCAACCTTGTTATAATACAGCTTGGTGTAACAGAACATATGTAAACAGGAACTAACCATGTTGTAACCCAATGTTACATGTTGTAAAGCTTAGGGATGTAATCAAATGATTCCACAGCATGGTTTTGGACCTGTCCACACAGGTAAGCCCAACCTTGCTAAAACATGGTCTGGACATTGCTGAGTTACAATATAGCTAAAACTCGACTATGGCTGGGCCCTAGGAATTAGGATGTTCTGAAACAGCTGAGTCAGCACAACTTGGTAGTGAAAGCTTTTGACGACTCCAACAATGGCCTAGAAAATAAAATAAATGCAGAATAACAAAGACATTTTTCAAATGCTTAGACATAAACTTGAAAAATGGAGACAGCAAGTATCTATTGCACTTATGTGCTCCACTTTCCAGATGTTTGCATGCTCCTTAAAAATATGACATATTAGGCACTTCCTACAGGGAGGTAAGAAGATAAATTAAGTCCTCAGGAAACAGTTGAAAGAGCTTAAGTGTTTATAGCTACAGGGAGACTCTGTAAATGTTAAGCTTGTAGCACATAGATTTTATTCTAATAAACATAAAAATGGCAAATATTCTGTATAGGGTTTAAACAATAACTTCTATATGTTCTGAACAGGTACTCATTAGTCTTATGCTTTCCCCACTCTGTCTAACATTTGTCATACCAAAGGGGCTCCTGTAAAGGTTCCCAATTACTTTCTCTACTATCTTCACTCATTATAGCAATATCCTGCATTCAATCATAGATATACTCCCAGGTTTTACTGTTACTCTTGAACGTGTCTTTTGCCACTTCGGCATGGATGACGTGGGTAGCCTCTCCTATGGTTTCTGGCATTAATCACCTAATTGAGGGTGGCTCCAGGCAGTTGAAGGGGATAGTTTGCATTTATTTTAGTTATACCTTTTTAAAAATGGCAAATGCACATGAAACTTGTATGGATTTGTAAGGCCTGGTGGACTAGAACCCACATCTGCAAGGCCTAGGACGGCTGATAGCCCCACAGTGCCACACAACACTGCAGCAAGGGAGAACTGTGGAGAGTAGGCGCTGCAGGAAGTACTGCCCAAAGGACTCAGAGTGCTAATACCCTGCACCTCTCTGATTGGCCAAGCACACAATTTAATCCTGGCAGGAGGCCCAGGATGTTGTCTAGGCAACCATACAGACTTCTGGCCTGATGTGACTCCAGACTTCACCTTGTCTTCTGATCTCTGGCCTCCAACCCTGGCCTGACTCTTGCTTATTGAACCTGGCTCTAGTGATTCTTCCAACCCCTGCTCACCAACTACCGTTCTTCACATATGGACCCCAACCCAGCTGTGATTGCTAGGCAAAACTGCCTACGCCCCGGTCCCTTACAGTATTTGACTGTATTCCTCCCCATGGCCCTATATATGTACTTGCCTTCTTAGACCCCCATCCTGCAAACACATGCACAAGTAAGTTTAGGCATATGTGTAGCTCCACTGAACTCCGATAGATGCTTAGATACCACCGTGCATTCCCTGGCATCGTATAAGACCCTGAACAGAATAGCAAACATGTATAAATGTGCAGGTACGAGAGCTGAAATTATAAACCCTTGAGGGCAGAGATCCTGCCTTTGGGTGTGTTTGACATCTAGCACAATGAGGCTCCGGTTCTGACTGGGGATCCAGGGCACACCACTATATAAATATTAAATAACTATAATAATCTAGCTATGATGATGAACATAGTACCAGATGCCTCAATGTCATGACCAATTAAGAAAAGGTCATTTGAAATTTGATATAGGCTATCATTAATTTTGAGAGTGCTGCTTCTACACTAGTATCAATCACTCTCTCCAGGGAGTCCCATATGTTGCAATGCATTCCCTGCCCTCTGCTTCTACATCTCCTGTTCTCTGCTTTATGGGTCTGGTTCATTGGTGTGATCTGGCAGCACAAAGGGGCTCTAACACCAGCTTTACTGCCCCCACAGTAGGATTCCTCATGTCTAGAGGCATCCTCCAGCATTGTGGGGTCACCACTGTGGCTTCAATGCTACCCCATCCTCGCCACTGGAGTAGGGGACATGGCTAGGAAAGGCAGGTATTAGCTGGGGTGCACTTGCACCCAGCTGTATCCTGGCTTCCCACAACCCTTGAGCTCCTGTGTTAAGCACAGCTTGGTTGGATCTGAGCATCTGGTCCTACATCTGCAACATTTATTTGCCAAGAAGAGTGGGAATGATATCACTGCTCATGTGTGATTCCTGACCTACAGCAACAAGGCCAAGGCTATTTAGTGACAGCTGTGTTGGCAGAGATGACATCTGAATCAGAAGATAGAGGGGTTTTTTTTTGGCTACAAGTCTACCTTCTCTTGACATCTCTTCCCTGCACTCTCATTGCACTGTCTATAAGAACTACCCCTCAAGCATACCAACACAGGAGATGTTGGGGAGCAGAGAAACCATATGAGATGTGTCTTCCAAAAGAGCTGGAACAGATCACACTTAATGGCAAATATTCCAGACAAACCTATTAGTGCTGTGAAAGGAGAATGGATTTGGTAGCCAATGGAGGCAGATAAAGCGGTCCATCATCTAGCTCACGGTGAGGTGGTATTGTGTCTCTCCTAAGGCAAGATGACTTTTTTTCCCTATCCATTGATTGTACTCTTAATAAATAATAGGATATTTTGTACTCCAGTGGCTAAGGAGTGATTACCAACCACAGAGACATTTCTGAGCAAAATACAATAGCTTTCGCTTCTCCTGCATTTAGTTTCCCCACCCTTCTGTCTATCTATCAATTTTCTTTGTATCATCCTTAAATAAATTATTTAATTCCTTCGTGATAATGTATGATTATGGAGTGCTTTGATTTGAGGGCTGCTAAGTGTTTCATGAACTGCATGCATCCATATCATTTTGATCATGTATTAATTGGAAATAATGTATGGGTTCGCTGTAGGTCTCCCTCACAATTAATCTTGTTTCTGGAATATCAAACATTAACCTTTTGTGGGGAAGATCCTGCCTCCCAAAATGTACTGGGCTGGACCCCACTGTCCTTACTTTGGCAACATCCCATTGCCTTCAAAGGGATTTTTGTCGGAGAGAAGACACCAGAATCAAGCCTGTTGATGTAAATTGATGGAGAAGTATACAATTTGCTATGCAACCAAAACAGGGTGTGCATCCCTCCCTCCCTCCCTCCCAGCATCATGCACAATCTTAATTACATTGGTCCTTTGGCAATGCCATTAGGTTAAGGTAATGAGTGAGGGAAGGATCCTTTGACCAGTGGCAGGGAGTGCGGCTACAGGGATATCCTTTGATAGGGCTTGATGCTGCATGGTGCATGGGACTATTCATGAGAGTAAAGTAAAGCATGTGCTTAAGTGCTCTCCTGGATTGGGGTCAGACGGCTCAGCACCTTGCAGCATGGAGCCCATTACAGAGACCAAAAAAACTTGCTTTCTTTAGCCAAGCCTTGTCATTTTTATGCCTTTTATTTTCTTCATTGTACACAAGCACTTTCCCCTGCTTATACAACTGTTGAGTTTTCACAGCACATTCTAGGGGAGAAAATACCATCACCACAATGAGCAATTTAAATGCAATTTAACCCCTCCCCCTCATTCATACTATTTGTGTGTTTACATTTCAGGGGTCAGAGAGTGTCACTGAGGCCTGGTCTACACTAGAAAATTAGTCCAGTTTAACTATGGCAGTCGGGGGTGTGAAAAATCCACATCCCAGGAGCGGCGCTGTCAAGCCAATCTAAGTCTCTGTGTAGACGGTACTAGGCTGATGGAAGAATTCTTCTGTCAACGTAGCTACCACCTCTCGGGGAGGTGGATTACCTATTCCAACAGGAGAACTAGGGCTGCCATCTTTCTAATCACACAAAACCGAACACCCTTGCCCTGCCCCCTGCCCCTGCCCCTTCTCCAACCCTTCTCTGAGGCCCCGCCCCTACTCACTCCATTCCCCCCCCTCCGTCGCTCACTCTCCCCCACCCTCACTCAATTTCACTAGGCTGGAGCAGGAGTTTGGGGTGCGGGAGGGGGTGAGGGTTCCGGCTGGGGGTGCAGGCTCTGGGGTGGGGCCAGAAATGAGGCGTTCAGGGTGCGGGCAGAGGCTCTGGGCTGGGGAAGGAAGTTGGGGTGCAGGAGGGGGTGAGGGCTCTGGTTGCAGGTGCAGGCTCTGGGGTGGGGCTGGGGATAAGGGATTTGGGGTGGAGGAGGAGGCTCTGGGCTGGAGCCGAGAGGTTCAGAGTGTGGGAGCAGGCACAGGGCTGGGGTAGGGGATGGGGTGCAGGGGAGGGTGTGGGCTCCGGCTGGAGGCTTGGGGGTGGAGTTGGGGATGAGGGGTTTGGGGTGCAAGAGGGGCTCAGAGCTGGGGCGGGTGGTTGGGGTGTGGGTGAGGGTGCAGGGTGTGAGCTCCAGGAAGGAGTTTGGGTGTGGGAGGGGGCTCAGGCCAGGGGTTGAGGTGTGGGAGGGGGTGCGGGCTCTGTGAATGTGGGAGGGTGTTCTGACCTGGGGTGGGGGGTTGGGTGCAGGAGGGGGTGTGGGCTTTGGGAGGGACTTTGGTTGTGGCAGGGGGTTGGGGGTGCAGAATACGGGCTCTGGGAAAGGGTTCCAACCTGGGGCAGAGGGTTTGGGTGTGGGAGGTGGTTCGGGGTGTGGGCTCCAGCTGGGCAGCGCTTACCTCAGGCGGCTCCCGGTCGGTGGCGCAGCGGAGCTAAGGCAGGGTCTTCCTGCCCCGGCTGTGCGCAACTCCCCAAAGCAGTCGGCATGGCCGGCTCCTAGGTGCTGGGGCCAGGGGGCTCTGTGCGCTGCCCACACCTGCAGGTGCTGCCTCCGCAGCTCCCATTGGCCGTGGTTCCCGGCCAATGGGAGCTGCAGAGCCAGCACTGGGGGAAGTGGCAGTGCACGGAGCCCCCCTTATTGCCCCTGTGCCTAGGGGCTGCAGGGACATGCCAGCTACTTCCGGGAGCTGTGCGGAGCCAGGGCAGGCAGGGAGCCTGCCTTAGCCCCGCATGCCACCGACCGGACTTTTAATGGCCCTTGCGCTGTAGTGCAAAGGAACAACAGAGCAACTGATCACTAGTCACGGATATATGTAGACAAGTGCAACATATTGTGACTAGTGTAATCTAGACAACTGGAACATGGAAATGTCTGGAGCATGGAAAGCGCAGACAGGCAAAGACATTAGAAAAACGCTTGCATTCTTCTTCAAAAGTGGCTGGCTGCAGAGTCAGCCTCAAAGCTCTCTACTAGGGGAAAGGCAGTGCTCCTCCAACATGCTCATTGAAGTAGTTTTATGTCTGCGTGGGCTATGTTTATATGTGGTCACACAGGGAGGTATGGCTACTTACTTAGCAGGAAGTTCCTTCCAAAACCCCTGGGTCTGAGCTATCCAGCAGCAATAAAAAAACATTTTGGGTACCTAAGCGGGGCCAGATTCATGATAAGCATGACAAAGACCCATGAAAAAAGAATTCTCATATTATTCCAACTCATAAAACAGAAGCGGCTTGATTCTCCTCTAACTTACACCAATTTTATACTAGTGTTGTTCCACTGACTTCTGTGGGAGTTACTTTCAATTTTCACCACTGTGAGTGAAAGGCAAATAAAGACCAACATGCTCTCTGTGCCACTGAATATGAAGTGTAATGAAGATGGATACACTGCAAAAGAAAAAGCTTAAATTATGAAATGCCTCCACATATTCAGCATATGTTAGACAGCTCAAAGCCTCATTGTTGATATTTTGCCTATACCTGCTGCAAAACAATGTTTTCCTTGTACGCTGGTTGAAAATAAAGGGCCTGATACGCCTTTCACTTCCAGTAGTGTGAATCAGGAATAACTCCACTGACGTCAGTGGAGTGACATTGATCTAAAACCGATGTATGGGAAAGCCAAATCAGGACCCCTGTCTTTTCTTATATGCATATATTTTCCCAGTCTGTCTCATTATGGAGATGCCAGTAGTGATCCCATAGTTAAGGGTGGGTTGACTTTTGCATTTAAACTGAGATTACATTTTGAGAACATAGTACTGTACAATTAGAACAAGTTATGATGATTTGCACCAGCTGTGGAGCTGGTCCAGAGCTGTTTAGTTGAAAGTGATTATCTTTTGTACTTGGGTAATTTATTACTGTAGGGACGTATATTCCAATAAATTATGTACATCTCTCAAAGAATTACAGCAGCCTTATGGTAGATTGGCTATAATGCAGTAGGAACTTATCAACACTTAGGGGTTGATAAGAACCATAATCTTGTTATTCACATGTGCTTCTAATTGTATTAAAACATTTATCCTCTATAAAAAGGGGAAATGGGCAATGTTATCAGCAATTACTGACAGCCTGTCTTGAAACTGACACTTTAAAAAAAATGTACACAGCTTTCCTTGTCAAAAGACAAACCTGATCAACATGGTAATATTTACTGTACTACTCTATGTTCTCCAGTCAATTATACTCCAGTGTAAACATCTTCCATTGTTATAGATTCACAGAAATTACAAGTGGAAATTATCCCTGAGGCCACTTAGTTCACCACACCAATAGTGTGGAGATGCTCCCTACAGGGCATTTTCTAATGTTTTATCTAGTCTCCTATGACAAATGTCCCAAATGATGGGGCCTATACCACTTCCCTGGGTAGAATACTCCACAGCCTTACATATCTCTCAGGAAGTTCTGCCTGATATTCACTCTAACTATTCCCTTTCTCAGTTTCATCACATTGCTTCTGGTTATTTCCTCATGTAGCATCCTTAATACTTCTTCTTTGTCCTTGGAGTTGATTATAACATGACAATTCTTGGCTCACAAGAAGTGCTTTACAGTCAGACAAGGAGCAATTCACATCCTGACTGAGAGCTTTTAAAAAAAAAAAGTACCTAACTGCACTTGGACAATTACATCATGACTGTGCGCACAAACTGGATATTCTCTCTCTCACACACACACACACACACACACACACAGTACCATGATGGTCAGTGGTGCCTGAGGTTTTGCAAAGAAGGCCCTTAGTCCTTGCATGTTTACTATAGGATTACAAACTCCTCAGAATTAAGAACCCTTTTTACTCTGCAACCACAATAAAAAGTGAGGAGCCAGATCATGAAGTCCTTCCTCATTTTGGTGAGCACTTACTCAATTGAGCAGCCCCATTCACTTCAGTGGGATTACTGGTGTGAGTAATTGCTCACCAAGGTGAGTAAGGGCCCTGCAATCTGGGCCTATGTTTATATGTAATTTGGTAGAACTAAGTGGTGACTGCATTAGAAAGTTACAGAGTTCTGCATTTATTCCTAATATGTCTTTAAAAAGGTAATTCAACGGTATTGAGTACACAGAACATTATTAAAGTCAAACATGACTGGGACACACTTCTCCCAATCTACCCTTCAACACTCCATTTCTGTAGGCCAATCAACCTCCCCACTTCTTCAAATCCCTCCTCCCCATCTTTTCCCACAATCCCTCAGATAACAATTTTCTTTAAAAATATAATTATCTAAAAAGGACAGAAAACTAGGACCGGTAGTGACAGTTAAAGTTACCTCTGTGTTGATATTATTGGTTCCGGTGTATTCTCATTTTAAGTACAGGGAATTTGAAACTGGAAGAATCTTTCAAAATAAAATAAACTTGTTCAGTGCAACTACTGTACCAAAATGTATACTGTACCACCAGGCAAGTCCATACCCCAAGCCTCTTCCTTTAGTTACCTCCCACAGCATCCTGTTTTGTGTACTGTCTTTACTCACCACGAAAATCCCCCATACACAACTGTAGTGCTATATATACACCCATGTTTGATAATAATACTCAAAAGTCTGTGTTAAAACATGGACATGATAGATAAAATTTCAAAAGCACATAAGTGATGTAGGAGCCTAAGCCCCATTTTTAAAAGTAACTTGAGTATTTAAGGCCAGATTTTCAAAGGTAATTAGGAGCATAAAGAGGCAGAGAGGCTTTTCAAAAGCTCTTAAGCAGGTTAGGTGCCTAACTACCATTGAAATCAGGAGCCTAAATCTATTGAAAATCAATGGAATTTAGGCTCTTAAGTGCCCAAGTCACTTTAGAAAATGGGATTTAGGCACTTCTGGAAATTTTACCCACAGTCACTAAATTCATTATGTCACAATATAACACACTACCATGGAACAAGAAAATCACTAAAGCCTGAATTAGAGAGAACCATTGTCCTCAGTTAGGAATAAGACTTTCCCCCCCTTAAAATGTGTTTTTTAAATCATCAAGCAAAACGGATTATTTGAAGGCAACAGACCTTTGTGCTGCTGGTCGCAGTTCGAAGGTACATACTGAGCTTGGTTATTGCCTGCCCTAAAATCTATCCTTAATAATAAAATAAACCTACCTTCACAGGTCAGTAAGAAGTACTCCATGTTGTGACTGAATGACGCACTGAAATAAGTACAGTTTTCAATCAAATCACAGGACAGACACTGCCTGTTGAAGTTTCCATTTGTGCTTGCACTGAAAAAGTTAATACATGTACATGAAGGTCAATTGAGCGAGGGTTATCTTGAAACAACATTTTTTTAACTTCATTGCACCGGAAAAAAAGAACATAACTTGTTCAGCATTACTAAGAGACTAGGCATTCTAAATTGCTAAATTGTTGGGGTTTTGGGTGGGTGGGAGTTGCCAGAATTGAAAAGATATTAAAGGGTATTGATGGCTTTTGTGCAAGGCAGGTGATTATGTTAGATGGTACAGCTTTCCAGAAAATGATGGATGCAACTGAACTTTCAATATAAACACAACACATTTTAATTCAGGGAATAGACATGAAACTAGGGATTATTTCTGTGCTAGATGATGTTTATTACAGACAAAGGAGAACTAGAGATCTTTTCTTTAAGAGGCAGTTTTTCTGACTTGCTAGTGGCTACCTCATAGACAATCCTCTCCCTTCACATTCCAAGAGTGGGTCGTGGAGTGTTAACCACAACATCCAGGTAGAAAAAAAAGATCATGTTTTGCCGGCTTTGTTTTTGAAGTATACAATTTGGCCTGTGTGTGTGCTCAAGAGCACCGTGCTGGTTAAAGGCTAAATAACCATTTATTAACAAATAATAAATAATACTTAGAAGGTCTATAGCACTTTGCAACTTCAAAATGCTTTACAAACATTACCTAACTGACCCTCAGAACACCTCTGTGAGGCATGTCAAGATTATTATTCCATTTCACGGGTAGCAAAACTGAAGCAGTGCAGCTGTGTGACTTGCTGAAGACCACAGGAACGGTCAGGGGCAGAGCTAGGGTCATCACACAGTTGTCCCTGGCTCCCGTTCCTGTGTTCTCTCCAGCTCACACTTTTCTTCATGAGAGGAATCCCAGTGTGATGCACTAACTCAGAATTCACAAACTGAGGGCCAGATCCTCAGCCGATATAAACTGTCATAGCTCCATTGACTTCAATGAGGCTATGACAATTTACATAAGTCAAGGCTCTGTCCTTGACAGTTCACTGCATGAGCCACCTTTAAAGGCTAGTGGGGTACGGCAAGGTGGAAGCAACGTGAATCGTGCCACCATTTCCTGTGAAGAATTCTCCCTGAATTGAGCTTTCACACTGAGTTTTATTCACGCCCAAACAGACTCAGCATGATTTATTTAATTAAAAAATGCTGAAAGTAGCCTAGCCCCTCACAAAGCCGTGTGAAGAGCAGTGGGCAAATACAGAGGTTTAAGAATTAAATTACTGGTAATTTAGTTTGTTGTAGTCCCTTCCCCGCCTGAGAGAAAAAAACGTTACATCATACTGCAAGATGTAAATATCCTGACAATCTCGTATCAAATGAAGCTAGCACTGCCCCCGCCCGCCTTCCCTTCATTGTGGATGCTTCCAAGGCAGGACAAAATACCACAAGATGGGATGAAGGAAGGATGTTAGAAGAGAGGAATACAACTAACGTAACTGTCAGTATGTGCCTCTGTTTCCTCGTCTGTAAAATGAGGATAATAATACTTCCCTCCAGCCCAGGGTGTGAGAATTAATAAATTTGCATTTTCCAGTGCTTAGAAATCTTGCATGAGAAAAAATAAGGCTGGATTCTAAAGCCTCTTGGCAATTGAAACAAGCATTTTCTAGGATGGAATTTTTATTCTTTACTCCTTTTTCCTTCTCACACAGCAATGTATTTATTAGCTGTACTATAGATACCATGTACATAAACTAACCATTGTTTACCTATTACACCACCATTGAGAACATACTGGAGCCACATGAAATTGCAGAAAAACATTCACAAATGTTCAGCAATTTTGTTCTGCCTGTTTTCAAGTACCAGCACTTCTGTGGTTTGGTCAGATTTCCATACAGACAGTAACATGATTGTGAAAAATACAAATGTATGCAACGATGCAACTTTCTGCAGTGCATAACAATTTTGTTTGAAAATGTTTTCATTTTAATGTGCCATTTGCTTTAGCATGGGACCAATTTCTAACTGGCAATGAAATGAGAAAATGCTCAAATTTCAAGCATTTCAAATTTGGTTGCAAACTCTCTTCCCACTTGATGACATGCTCATATTTATTCCTTAGATTCAATCGGAGAATAAACAATGTCAGTAATGATGGGCACAATCCATTTTCTGTAATGACCTCATTCATAGAGGAATAACTGGAAAATGATCTCTATGAAAGGACTAAAAAACATACCTATATAAGTGTCGCCGTCTTGGTAAATCTTCTGTGCTGAGGAAGTAACTAAAAATACAAAGTACAGTAGTGAGAATTAGAGTTTTGGAAGGGGATTTACAAATATCTTATAAAACAGCAGCTCCATCCTCACACCCTTTTTTTGAACATTTCCTTGATCTTGTGAAGCAAACTGCAAGGATACGTGACTTCTCCATTTCACTGAATTAGAAAACCAATCAGAAGGGACCTCTCTTCAGCACAGAATCAAGGAAATGTTTGGTAAACTGCACTGCAATTTAAAATAAAAACAAAAATATTTCAATTCTGAAGTATATATGATAGCTGTGCTTCAAGGGGAAAATGCTCCATGCACAAACCCTGAATTCAGGTATGTAGGCTTGGCTTGACATCAGTAATTGGACAAGGGTGAGGTCTCATTTCTTGGGAGACAGGATTAGGCCGGTAAATGGATCAGGAGGTTGGAATGGAAACAGAATGTCTTTACTAGCTAAGATAGGGGAGGAACACTCAGGGAACCATTTACAGTGGACAAGATAACAATGAATACAATAAGTCGGGAACATAAAGATGAGGTAAAGAGTGAGTTGTATATAGACAGTGAATGGACAGAGCATGTTGTACGGGGAGTGGTTCCAGCAAAGTGACCAAGCCAATCCCAAAACATTTGATGCAATGTAGTGTGTAAAGGTATATAAAGGAAGGGGGCTTCTGTGTAACTTTGGATGTGTGGTATACCCTGGACCCACCCTCTACGGTCAAGTCTAATCAACTCAGCAAAGCTTCTCTGTATGTCAAATAAAGAAACCTGAGCATTAAGACGAGAGTCAAACTGAGTTCTGGGGGGACTGAATGGAAGATGTCTCAGAGGCCCCCCCAACATAGTGGTGCTGGGACTCAGATCGGATCAATTCATCTGGAGCAGGGAACATATAGTTTATTATACAGATAGCTTTACTGCCAAGGATCACAACCCATCAGTTTAGCAATGGCATTGGAAGGTTTTAAATTTGAGTAAGCTTCCTGGGCACTGGAGTAGTAGTTAAATCTAAGGGCAAACCTTATGGATTTCCCAGAGAGGTACTGGGGGAGACTGGGTGGGAAAGGAACGCCAACGAATAGTGCTAAATAAAAAATGCAGAAAAGAGAAGCAAAAAGCTTGTTATTGCAGGAACTAATCCTGGAAATAAAAGCCCTGTGTAGAGAAGTAAAATAGTTAACCATTATGTGGGAAATTTTGAGAGAGAAAAGAATGGGCTGGAAGAGCACAAAGAGATACATAAGGCATATGCTGTGCAGACTATCAAGGCATGTTTAAAACAAAATAAAAGTGGACATTAGAGAGGTACTTTCAGTACCTATGTAAAAGAATGCTTGGCAGAGAACAGCAGAGGTCTGTTGAATGCCACTGAAATGTTAAAAAATAGGACCCATTGGCAGCCATGAAAAAATTGTATTTAGTTTCTTTTTTTCCTAAGGCAAAGAAAACCCGAATCAAGGCAGAAGTTTCACATGGATTATTTCTAGTGGCTAAAACTTTACAAATGAAATGTGCCAACTTAAGGGATGAGTGTAAAAGGCATAAAAAGCAAATGAAAGTTGTAAAGAAGGAAATAAACTAAATGGAAACAATTCCTGAAAGGTCAGGGAGAAAACAATATCTGTTACCTATTTGCATAAATCCAAAGTAAAAAGCAGCCATCCTTCAAGGACTGTATTTAGTGAGCACAGCTTTGCATGCAAAGTGTACTACATTAAGAAACAAGTGGAAAAAAAAACATTAAAAATAAGCTTAGAGATGCTGAAAGAATTCAGCTGAGAAATGTGTCACTTTGGAAAATAAGTAAGTGATTTAAGGAAAGAGTGTGAAGTTAAAGGTAGCTTTTGCACAAATGAACACTGCAGAGTTCGGGGGGAATTAAACAGTTGAGTGGTGTGGCAATAAATATAAGTACAGTAACTCCTCATTTAACGTTGTCCCACTTAACGTTGTTTCAATGTTACATCCCTGCTCAATTAGGGAACATGCTCGTTTAAAGTTGTGCAATGCTCCCTTATAACGTCGTTTGGCTGCCTGCTTGTAAGATTCTGTGGAAGAGCAGCGACTTTACAAGGGAGCATTGCACAAGTTCCGCTTCTCCGCCTCCTCCCCCTCCCTCCCAGGCTCCCCCCACCGCCAAACAGCTATTTGGCGGCGCTTAGGACTTTCTGGGAGGAAGGGAGGGAGGGGGAGGAGCGGAGACGCAGGGCTTCCCCGCTCCTGCCCCTCCCTCCCAGAAAGTCCTAAGCGCGAAGTGCTGGGAGGGAGGGGGAGGAGCAGGGAAGCTGTGCGTCTCCACTCCTCCCCCACCCTCCCTCCCTCCCAGAAAGTCCTAAGCGCCGCCAAACAGCTGATTAGTGGCATTTAGGATTTTCTGGGAGGGCGGGGGAGGAGTGGAGATGCAGGGTTTCTCCGCTCCTCCTCCTCCCTCCCAGAAAGTCCTAAGTGCCTCCAAACAGCTGTTTGGCAGCGCTTAGGACTTTGGGGGGGGCAGGGGTGTGGCGTGCTCCGGAGAGGAGGTGGAGTGGGGGTGGGAAGAGGTGGGCCTGGAGTGGAGCGTGGACAGGAAGAGGCGGGCCTGGAGCATTCCCGGCAAAATCCGAGCCTGTTCTCTTGGGAAGCTGCTGCTGCAAAGATGCTTCCTAGCGTCCTTGCCTGCAGCAGGCTGTGGCTGTGTGGGGTAAGCCAGGGGCACTTCCCAACCACAGTACAGTACTGTACAGTATACAGTATAATGCCTTTTGTCTGGCCCCAAAAAATTTCCTTGGAACCTAACCCCCCGCATTTACATTAAATCTTATGGGACAATTGGATTCATTTAACATTGTTTCACTTAAAGTTGCATTTTTCAGGAACATAACTACAAGGTTAAGTGAGGAGTTACTGTAGTGAAGCCCAACCACCCAAAACCTATTTGAAACTACAATCCAAAATCTCTTTTCTTTTAACAAGTTATTAATTACGAACAACAGAGCTACTTTGAATGGTGCAGCGGCCATTCAAAAACATGACAAAACCTCCAACCATTGAAATCCTATTAAAAAGTTCTGTTTATCTGTGATGTACAATAAATTTTACTAAGAAAGTAAAACAAAAACAATATGGTGGAGTTTTGTAAGTAAAAAAAAAAAGAGATTAAAATGTGTTAGACTAAAAACAGGTCCAAAGGGTTTAGGGTTAAGACCTATTAAGAAAATATTGTACAAAAATGTTCATTTTATGTATGTATCAGTGTTATTAAATTTTACAGGTCTGCAGGTCTACCTAAAGAATTGTGCCTACTAAAATTTAGTGAAATATAGTTTAAAACTGTTGAAAAAGTTTCTAAACAGAAATGTACACTTTAGAATGGGAGGGCAACTACACCAAAAGAAACTTAATAGGATTGCCACAGGAAGAGGAGTGTTTAAAATTGATGTGTCACTCAGAAACCAATTGTGGGAACATGACCAACCATTTCAACAGAAGATAGCAGCAAAAGTACGGCATCCACTGAATAAGCAAAACCAAAGACTCATTAACGAAGTTTTGTTAACTGTATATAATATACATAATATTGTAATTGTTTTTAAAGAAGCATGGAATTAAGTCAATGTGTTAAAATAATAATATCATGTGTAATATGTGGGGAATACACACTATGCAAAATAAAAGTGGTCGTAAGTGATATGAAGCAAGAAAACTTGACCTCTTTTTTCACCACAGAAAAGTTACCCCAACAAGATATAAAGCTTTACCGTGCACAGTACCTTTAAATACTTTTTTTTTAACTAGAGGTTTTAAAAAAGCAACCCACCCCTCTTCCTATAACATTTGATTCTTTGAACAGCTATATGGGTTCAGGCACCTGGAAAACCCATTGAGAGCCTCTGCTTGAAGAGGGGATTCCAACCGTTAAGGAAGATATAGCCTGAACTTGGGAGGAATGTCATTGTCTAAGCGTCACAGTGACACTGTAGCCAGCTCCATTTCTGTGTGATAAGTAGTGAAAGCACCAGGTTTCTGAGGTCACCCATTACTGTTTCAGGTCCTTGAATTAGCTGCATATGCAAGGGGTGGCCAACGTCAATTCAGAGGACAAAGTCCAGGTTGACATCTCCATGGGGACCAAAGGCCACGAGTTTTACAAGGGTGGTGATGACCCACAGGAGCAGATATTGTCTTAGTGGGGGTGAGGGGGAGGACTGAATAACATAATGGCTGGAGTATCTAATCCAGCAGGTCTATTTCCTATAAACTGGGCTCACCTGAATATGTAGATTTCTCATATTGTGCAGTCAAATCACAAATATTACATGCCTTTAAAACTGCAATGTGAGTAATTATGCCAGCTTAGCCCTTAGCTCACACTGAAGTCAACAGGAACTGCAGGCATTTTTAGTTCCTTTCAGAATTGGGCCCTTAATTATCATTCAGTGCTTAGGATGGGCTTATGCCTTTTGACTCAGTTATTTAGTGCCAATGTGGGATAGTGCTGGAGACAATAGATCATTTTAAATTTAAGAAGTCTAGAATTCAGCATCTTGCATCTCATTGAAACTTTGCCTGAAAGAGCAACTCCACACGATGTGAACTGGAAACCCCTTCAGAGTGCTCTCTTCTATGGTATTTTGCTGAGATTTAGGACAATGGCAAGCACACCAAGAACTGGAACATCACTAACAAAGGATCAAGGTAAAAATGAGGGAAATTGTAAAAACTTGAGGGCAGTTTACCAAGCAGAAATGTTTGTTCATTACAATAGTTTTTGTGTGTGTCAAACAGAATTCTTTCCAAGACTAGGAGGACTAAAAAGAGCAAAGCCAGCCAATGAACACAGAACTCTCTCTTCAAATTTTGAATCAAAAGTTGTTGAAGAAGAAACATAGCAACACACACACGTATATATATGTAAACCAGGCTTCTTTCTGTGTGTCAAATATCAAAATGAGATTGATTATTAAACACACAAAGTCAGTGGTAGGGGAGGGAACAAATCAAGGCAAGACTTCACTGAAACACTAGATTGTAAACTAGAGATTAAGCCACGAACAGATGTAGCCAGCCCTCTCCTGCTGTCTGTACATCTAGCTGTTCATGCGCACAAACTGCTTTCAAGATGGCTCCTGTAGACTAGCTAACTCTAGAGCAGAACTAAAAGATGAAAGTCTGTTTTGTTTGCTACTTACACCGACTTCTTTACTTACATTTTATGTCTCTTTTCATCATATGCCAAAATCTTTGTCACATCCCAATCACCAGATGTAATGGACTGTAAGTTATCACTGCTGCTATTGGGCTGCCAAAAAAAAAAAAAAGTGTGTTTTCTTTTTTTCTGAAAAGACGACACTTGAACAAGACTAAAAAAACTTTATTTTTATTTCTCAAAACATGAAGCCCTCGTGACTCCTCCATGACTTGTTAAAAGTAATCACTAATTTGTGGTTCTCCCCAAAGTATTGCTATGAATGTGCAGACATGCTTAAATATACTGAATCAGATTCATCTCTGGCACAACTCCATTGATGATAATGGGATTAATTGGGCGCAGCATAAAGAATACAGATGGGAGTCCTTTCCTGTGATCCTCTTCTGCCCATGGGTTCTGGATAATAACCTCGGATGATTGTGCAGAGAGCCACTTATTTAGGAATAATGGAGGAGATGCTTGTTTAAAAAAACCCCCAAAAGTGACATTCTTTGAATTTTGCTTGAAATGTGAAGACCTTTTAATTATAAATCTAAGCAAACTGCGTCATTTGAAACTCTTGTTCCTCCTATGCATGCCTGAAATGCTACTAGCATTTAGCCCATTTAAGGTATTCATCCTTATGGTCAGAGGGATTAAAATTCTCCATAGACACCTTGCCATATCTTGGATCTCAACACAGGTATTATGTTCATGGCATGTACTAGTCAGCACTGACAAAGATTAACAAAGGTTGTTTCACCTGTGACGATGACATGGCAATATGGTAGAACTTTCCTCGCCCCCCCTGAGGAATGGCTCGGATGAAGAAAAACTTCCGTCCGTCTTTGGAAAATATTGGCTCTTCATTCTGTAAATGTCAATTGAATAGGTTTAATCGTCACTAGTTAGGGCTTCTTGGTGTTTTTAAAAAACTGTTCAACCCTGCAAAAAATGGAGGACTTCTAACAACCACTTAAAACAAATAAACAGCCCTCTCAAAACAGAGAAAAATGAGCCCTGAAATTCTGACCCCCCTCCCCCCTTTTTTTGTATCTCCTGAGTAGCAGTCATCTTTCAGCTAGCCTCTTGTGGAATTAAAGGGAGACAGACAGTAAGGAAGCACTCTTGGCTTCAAAGGCAATACCCATTTGTGAAGCACAGAAAAAGCTACATGCCTACAGAGAAGTTTGTCTGGGGGCAACCGGAATGAAGCGCTTTAATAAACACAGACTCAGCAGTGTGTGCCTAGCAAATCTTGTTTACTCAGCTGGAAAAACGGCATTGGGCTGTGTATCATTCCACATACATTTCCTTAAAGAAACATCACCAACCTGTCCTTCAGAGTCTAAGTCCTGTCTCCTTCCCTACCTTCTCACAGATGATTAATTCACAAAATTATTTACAAGGGGGGGGGAGAATAAAAAGAAATAAGGTCTTTTAAAACTGTCTTTGCTTCAAGGCTCCCAGGTGAACCTGGTGATTGATTTTCATCCCATTATTATAACGTTCAGTCAGAGAGAGACAAGGTGCTAGGTATGGAAATCAAACACTGCAGGCAGCAACTAGTTCGTTTCTGAAGACTGCTTTGTTTTCTTTTCTGCTGTAGGAATCCATGGGTGGCTGGGACCTTTCTACTGTGGGGAGATAGTTGTGTAGTAGACTACCAAGGAATGCAGAAGACTTTGATATATATGATACCTGAGGGTGGCAAAAATCATTAGCTTGATATATCATGGCATTCGGCTGGTTGCACCTCCTTTGTTCTAGCTCTTACTGGTAGACAGGCTGGTTACTAACGTACAAAATTTAATCTCTCCAAAGTGCATATTGAATGAACTTAGGAAGAATCTGAAGCCTTCCTTCCCAAGCCGTTGCTTAGAGTACGAACAAGGCTCTGCCATCCCTGTCTATCCTGGGGCACTCTTTGCATATTCAGTATGCTGTTAAGTCCCATAAGTTTCCCCCTCTCCGAGTACTGTTCAATGGAGCAATTCTTTCTGTCAGCCCTTTGTGTGTTCCACAAGCCACCCAATGGACACACCTGCCATGGCAGATATTCTGGTCTCATTCTTAACACATGTCAAAACACCAAGCAGAACCAACCAAGATCAATACTAACAACTTGATCATACTGGGGATTGTGTTAATGTTATAGATTAATTATTTGCATTAACAACAAATGAATCCATTTTACTTTTTTTTAATGCTGCCACAGCATTCTTGCTTTATTTTACTTTGCTCCTCGTCATTCATTAATTATTTCACTTTCTATTAGTGTTAGATTTACAGAGTCTACATTTTGGGCCTAACCTGCCAGGTTTCCTTTTATTTTTCCTTCCTTACCTGTCTAGAACATTGTAAAAGTACGACCATCTCTCACTTGGCAAAATTTCATGAAATAAGTCTCACCTGTTTCTTATAGTTTCTAGAACTTTAAGTATGAAAATCTTTATGACTATTTCCAGAGGCATGCTAAGAAGATAAAAAAACCCACTGGCAAACTACTATCATGCCATGGGCCAAATTCTATGCTGGTGTAAACTGGCACACTTTGACTGTAGTCAATAGAGCTGTACCAATCAATAAAGGTACATAATTTGTACTATTTGTATAAATTTGTACTATTGTAGCAGCATTTCTCTTGGCAGTGGAAGTAGACTTTGTACAGATTGGTTTAACAGATTACTTGAATCTATTTCCAGGTATACAGAAAAGTCATACATCAGACAAATGATTACTGGTCTTCATCAGTACTCCTCTGAGGTTATGAGCGGTCTGTTTGTTGTATCTGCTGGTGGAAAAACTCCCTTAATATAGTCAGGTTTTTTTAAGAACCTGTAGTTGTGTTACAGAGACTCAGTATGGACACATACAAAAAGAGGCCACTGGGACAGAGATTTTTGGGATATAATCTTCTTATTGTATAGAGCAGCACTAAGGATCTTGAAAACAAACCTGGCCTGAGTTAAAGCTGATGTGTGCAATATTTTAATCTTATTAATATAAAGAGCAAAAATGAACTGGAAGGAGATGCATTTTAGGTTCACACCGTCTAGTATAAAAATACTAAAATTGGCATTGAAAGAAAAATTAGCATGGTGCAGATGAAAATAAAAAGTAAAATTAACTCTGGATGCAACCATTTTCAGGGAGCAAGGCTAACTGTGGGGAGGAAGAATTCACTCATTCATTAAGAGGCAGGGTGAACCAGAGAACAGGGGCCTTGACCAGGACTTGGGAGAGTGAAGTTCCATTCCTTGGCTTGCCACTGACTTGCTGTGTGACCTCAGGTAAGATACTTCACCTCTGTCTTTCCCTCCCGCCCTTTGTCTCTTTACAGCACAAACCCTTTGGTGCAAGGACTATCTCCTACTATTTCTGTGTACAGTGCCTAGCACAATGGGGCTCCAATCTTAGCTGTGGCCTCTAGGTGCTACCATACTAACTAATTATAATAATTCTGCATAGAGATCAGTGGAGAAAAGCAGGGAGCTTTGAAAGCCGGTTTAAGTAAGGGTCAATGTGTATTTATTTATTGGTACATATAGTTTTGTTTTGAATGAATTTGCTCTTGTTCATTTTATAGGCAAAGGGTCAAGGAGTTTCACACAGAAACAGATAATCTGAACTACCCTGTCCGTCTCCTATAACTCCTATGATGCCCTCCCTGCTCCCTTTACACTCTTCAGGACAGTCCTGCCATTTGTCTGCTTGACCCAGCTCACCCCGGGGTCCCACAATGAATAATTTCACCATGTGGGTTTGAGTGAGATTTCATTTTTGTTGGGTATATACAGTATCTCACTAATTCCCAGCATGATGGCCCCATGAATTATTTTCATGCCAAGAATGGCAGCTTTCAGTCACAGTGACGGTTTGGGACTCTCACAGATGAGTGTGGCTTTTTAACCCTTTGCAGTTCACCTTTCAGTGAGATTGTGGATTTGGGGAATTTGCTGAAATGTCTGTATTGTGGTTTAATATCAGTGAGAACCATCCCCATCTCTGAAGCCAGAGGGTCCACCCCCAACAATATTAGAACACAACATAAATACTCTGATTAACCGGGTAGCATGTGTGTGTCTATGTGTAGCCCTGCTCTCTACAAGATGGATTCAGAACTGCTCAACTAAGTGCCATTAGCCCCATGCTGCTCACACCAAACAGGGAATCTCCTTTAGCTCAGGCAGGAGGGGCCTATGCTTTTTGAATCAGGAGGCTCTGAGTTCTATCCCTGCTGTGCACCATGGTCACTAGGAACTTGAAGGTGATAGCAGTGCGGCAGTAATGAAGTCCAAGGTAGCTAGGCATTTTTTATACTTCATCGGTTCTAAATGCAAAATCCTCACTGAAAGTTGAGTGTAAAGGGTTAAAAAGCCAGACTTGTTTGTAAGGTTCCCAGAGTACTGGCGTTATTGAAAAATGTAACTGATGCTGCATATTAACTACCAGTGAGAGAACCATTGCTGGGGCCATCTTGCCATGGTGATGGGAACCAGGGAGGTTGAATGAGATTTTCAGTATCTCACTGTAACACACAACAACATTCTTCATTATAGGACCAACGCTGAGCTGAGGCAGCTATGGAAATAGGAGGACTGGTGTGAAGAGTGCAACCCCAGGGGAACAAAATCAGGGGTGGACCTGTGCTCAGCCAAAGTAGGAGGTGTTGTCAGTTCTCTATCTCTATGTAAAACTCTTGGCTTGAAATTCTGGTCCCATTGAAGTCAATATGGTCAGGATTTCACCCTGGATTCCATTTGCCTATTTTAAAAAGTTAAATTTAAAACAAAGTTATATTACAAGAAATAAGTAAATAAACCACCACTGAAACTCATTGAAAACCAGCCTTCAGAGGTACCTGCTTTTCCCATTGCTTTCTCTACAGAATGAATTTCTCCCTTTGATTGTTGCCCTTGCTTCCTGGAAATGAGTGTCTTGTTGGAGTTAGGTAAGGGCTATCTAGAGAACATTATAACGTTCATATAATAATAATTATTTCCTGCTGGAGGAACAGACTCCTGCTGAAGGTAAGGATTCTGACAGCGGGGAAAGACTCCATCATCTCTCCACTGCTGGAGCCTTTCCCTGCCAGGGTACAGACTCCAGCAGTGGGTAAAGACTTCGGCAGCAGGGAGGCAGTGGGGAAAGGCTCTGACAAGGGGTAGGCAGTGGGGGAAGGCTGAGCCTTTCCCTGCTGCCTCCCCCCTGCCAGAGCCTTTCATTGACTTGTGCAGCTACACACCACAGTGTGGATGCAGCTACACATGCCTTTCATGCTGCCAAAAGTGGTGTGTAGTGTAGACTTATGAGCCTAAGTATCATTTTCAAAAGTAACTTAGGCACTAAGTCACTTTGATTTTAAAACACAACTTAGGTGCTTTTGAAAATGTTACTCTTTGGCTCCTAAACATCTAAGTGACTTTTGAAAATGGGACTTAGACTCCTAAGTCACTTAGATCCTTTCTGATAATTTGACCTTTGATCATTTAAGTGCAATGGGTAGAATTCACCCTGTGCGGAGGGCCAGCAAAAGGCCAACACACCACTTAAATCCAATATAAGCCCCAAAATAAGGCTTAATCAAGGACTTCAGTAGGGGACAGACCATGTGCTGGCTCTCTGGAATTTCACCCAACGCTTGTTTTTCAGGTTGTTTAAATCCACGTTCAACATATGCTGGAATTATGCTTCCAGCCACTGTGGTCTGCTATGTAAAGAAGGCGTCTCAGATACATTAGGTGAAGATGCTCCTTACTTCAACAAGAAGAGCTTGTATATTCTGTTAAGAAAATCCCTTCTATAATATGAACGATCATGATATCAAAGTACCACTTGGAATTCCAAAAATAAGCTTTTTCTCTTGCGGGGAAAAACATTTGAAAATATAATCACGAAAAGAAGATCACTGTTACCTGTCTGTGTAGCCAGGCTTCACTTTCATCTTCATGTTTCTAAAATGAAATGACATAATTAAAGAGTTTGCACGGGTTACATTTTGTTCATCAGTGCAGAAAGCAGTTTGACTGAATTTGAACAGGGGTGAACAAGCAGCGAGAAACTGTTCAAGCATGCTGTTTCGGAATGTAATCTTGGGCTGCTCTTCTTGTCCTCTATTGTTGCTCTCTGATAAACAAGCAAGTGAGCATATGGGAAGGTATGTTATCCTACTGCCAAAAAACGGAATCCCAACAGATACATTACTCCCTAAAGAAAGATAGCAATGTAGTTGTTGTTACACTGTTCCCAGCAACTTCGTGTGGGGCCTTGTCTACACATAGCATTTGCACTGACTTTAACTATACTAGTTCAAAAACTGAACTAGTTAAATTGGTGCATCCCCATAGTGTGGATGTAATTATACTAGTTAAAAGTTATTTATATGTTGGTACTGAAACAAACTATAGTGATATACATGTCTTTATGTCTGTATAAAAGTGCCCACATTAGGGAATTGCAGCAATTTAATTAAATTGGTAGAAAACTGTGTATAGACAAACCCATGTATATTTCTATTGAGCTCAGATGTTAAAAAGGACACCCAAGTTAAAAATAGTAGGGGTGTGTGTGTGAGTGAGTGCGTGACAGAGAATGCACCTACATTCTCTCTCCCTATATATAAATACACATATATATTGTACAGATAGGACTGGATTGTGCCTAGCTTTTCTGTAGGGGGCCACAATCAGCCCATACCCCTTGCACAGTAAATATTGTATATGTCTCTTATATTCTATCTATACATAAAGTACTGTGTGTCAGGTGACCCACTTTCAGATAAAAGGATATTCTCTCCCGGGGGATTACAAACACGGAAGGTCAAACAATCTTCTTTTAAGTGTCTTTCCTACCTTTGTGCAGACTCCAGTGGTAGCATCACACAGCGTCAGGATAGAAACGTTCTGTGCTCTGTTCAGCCAATTTACTGCCACTTTGGTGCTTGTTGCCCATTTCACCATGGTTATGTAATAGTCCCTGAAACATGTAAATGCACTCAGTTATCATTGCTACAGTGATCATTTACATCAGTAACGTACGTGCAAGAGATACTAATGCACCGTAATGCAGCTCAGCAGATCACTGGGGTTTGTGGATCGTACTGTGACTGGACAGGAAAGGAAAAGTCTATTGTTATTAGAACATTTCTGTCTTGATCTTTCTAGGACTAGTTATGCACTCATATGAACACCTGAAAATGGCATTTTTAGGGCTATGCATGTACCTACAACTTCCCACTCTGCTTGCCAGCTGTGAAAATAGAGGGGTCAGATCTACCAACACAGCATCACACATGTTATTCAGAACCTCCCAAGAATGGGTGGAAAGTGCATTGGGCTACATATCCAAGCATACGTGACCAAAGAAACAAATTACATGGACTATTTCTACTCTCATATAGAACTACTGGCCTTTAAATATGCATATTAGTTAAAATGTCTCTTAGGGTCTGGGGAGGAATAGAAAGAGATGGCTTATAGAGTCTGGTGACTGGCCCAAGAGGTCTGACCCAACTAAGGAACAAACTAATCCCCCATTCAAACAGACCTCTACAACCAGTATGAAACTATAGTGGCTTAGTAGTGGAGCCATGCTGAAAATAAACTAGTTTTACGGAGTGGAAAATCAGACTGTAGGCGTTTAGCACAGCAAAGATTTGTATAAAGAAGCCAATGGAGCTGCACCAGTTTAGATTAGAACCTGGCCCACAACCTCTGTCACCATCTTCTTGTTACTAAACGTTTACATTATGGTAGCTCTTCGGGAGCACAACCAGTTTGGGTCCCATTGTGCAAGGTGCTGTTCAAACATATAATAAAGGACAGCCCCTGCCCCAAGGAGCTTATAAAAGACAAGGTGCAACAGCTGGATGATACAAACAAGCAGGCTGGGGTGGAATGGACAAGATGTGTAAACAAATACCCATAATAGGAGGTGCAAATTCTTAGCCAGTTAGTGGCAGCATCACAACTCTCCATCTTCAGTCACAGAGGGATTAATCTAAAGGGGGAGACTCTTGCTGAACTGACAAATGTAGAGATATAATAATATAGTGGAGGAGTGTGCGGGCCAAAAGCACCCTTAAATTATAATACAATGACTTTTCATAGTGTGCAGTCTATAAAATTTTTATTAGTTCATTTGTTTGCTATAAAATATGTATAAGGAGTTGTTGCTCTCATTGGGATTAATGTGCTGAGTCACTAGAGAGTACTCTGTATTCTGGCAACGATTCCCATACAAAGTGCAGAGAAAGGGCGAAAGCAACAAAGATCTGTTTGTCTAGCAAAATAACAAGCTGGAAATTAATTTTGTAGCTTTCAGCAATATTTAGAGCATGAATTTGGCTGGGGAAAAAACAAATGAGTTCAGCTGCATGCACAATGCTGGAAGACAGGGCACCTTTGGGCAAGGTAATAGTGTCCTGGAAATTCAGTGGCTGAAATAAATTGTGATTTTACTCAATATCAGCAGTAGCACATTCCCTAGGCAGGGGGAAAATGGTCATGCAAAAATAAATTGTATTAAAAAAATAACAGTCAGCAGCAGGTTTGACAACAAATAAACATATAAATAAAAATATAAAAAAAAGCAAGAGTAACTATTCATTTAGGACAAATTGTTGATTGGAGCATTTTTCCGTAACTCCTGTTGAGAATCTGAAGTAAATAATGTAGTGCCCATCTTTAAAAAAGGGAAGGAGGGGGATCCGGGGAACTACAGGCCAGTCAGCCTCACCTCAGTCCCTGGAAAAATCATGGAGCAGGTCCTCAAGGAATCCATTTTGAAGCACTTTGAGGAGAGGAAAGTGATCAGGAACAGTCAGCATGGATTCACCAAGGGCAAGTCATGCCTGACTAACCTAATTGCCTTCTATGATGAGATAACTGGCTCTGTGGATGAGGGGAAAGCAGTGGACGTGTTATTCTTTGACTTTAGCAAAGCTTTTGATACGGTCTCCCACAGTATTCTTGCCAGCAAGTTAAAGAAGTATGGGCTGGATGAATGGACTATAAGGTGGATAGAAAGCTGGCTAGATCATGGGCTCAACGAGTAGTGATCAATGGCTCCATGTCTAGTTGGCAGCCGGTATCAAGTGGAGTGCCCCAAGGGTCAGTCCTGGGGCCGGTTTTGTTCAATATCTTCAATAATGATCTGGAGGATGGCGTGAATTGCACCCTCAGCAAGTTTGCAGATGACACTAAACTAGGAGTGATAGATACGCTGGAGGATAGGTATAGGATACAGAGGGACCTAGACAAATTAGAGGATTGGGCCAAAAGAAATCTGATGAGGTTCAACAAGGACAAGTGCAGAGTCCTGCACTTAGGACAGAAGAATCCGATGCACTGCTACATACTAGGGACCGAGCGGCTAGGCAGCAGTTCTGCAGAAAAGGACCTAGGGGTTACAGTGGATGAGAAGCTGGATATGAGTCGACAGTGTGCCCTTTTTGCCAAGAAGGCTAAAGGCATTTTGGCCTTTATAAGTAGGAGCATTGCCAGCAGATCGAGGGATGTGATCATTCCCCTCTATTCGGCATTTGTGAGGCCTCATCTGGAGTACTGTGTCCAGTTTTGGGCCCCACACTACAAGAAGGATGTGGAAAAATTGGAAAGAGTCCAGCAGAGGGCAACAAAAATGATTAGGGGGCTGGAGCACATGACTTATGAGGAGAGGCTAAGGGAACTGGGATTATTTAGTCTGCAGAAGAGAAGAATGAGGAGGGATTTGATAGTTGCTTTCAACTACCTGAAAGGGAGTTCCAAAGAGAATAGATCTAGACTGTTCTCAGTGGTAGCAGATGACAGAACAAGGAGTAATGGTCACAAGTTGCAGTGGGGGAGGTTTAGGTTGGATATTAGGAAAAACTTTTTCAGTAGGAGGGTGGTGAAGCACTGGAATGGGTTACCTAGGGAGGTGGTGGAATCTCCTTCCATAGAGGTTTTTAAGGCCAGGCTTGACAAAGCCCTGGCTGGGATGATTTAGTTGGGGATTGGTCCTGCTTTGAGCAGGGGGTTGGACTAGATGACCTCCTGAGGTCCCTTCCAACCCTGATATTCTATGATTCTATGTTAAATTTTGATGTC
This sequence comes from Terrapene triunguis, assembly GCF_002925995.2. Lineage (NCBI taxonomy): Eukaryota > Metazoa > Chordata > Testudines > Emydidae > Terrapene > Terrapene triunguis. The sequence goes on along the minus strand of NW_020664462.1, from coordinate 14,912,021 downwards.
ACACAAGCTGGCTGGGATGTAACATCTAAAGCTCCTATCTTAGAAACTACACATATTAGTTCAGGTCCAATATTGTCTCCCTTGCAAAAAAATAAAGATGGGAGTGGAACCTCAAATTCCCTCCTTATCACTTACCTCTGCCACATTGCCTACAGAACACAACCAGCTGGCAATCTATCTAAGTACTTATGTGACCTCCATTTCCATAATATCTGAGCAACTCCCTGTGAGGTAGGGAAATGCTATTATCCCCATTTTACAAGTGGGGGACTGAGATACAAGGAGACTAAGTGACTTGCTCAAGGTCACACAGGAAGTTTGTAGTTGAGCATGGAATTGGCCCTGGGTCTTCAAAGTCCCATGCTAAGCACTTGATCATATTTCTTCTTACTTAACAACTAGGCAAGTGGCAAACTGAAACTCCTGTTTAGTGTTCAGGATTCCTCATTTCTCCACTTGCATTATTGAGTCCCCCACCTGACATTTGTCCGTTTATCCACCTAGTCCATCCTATCACAATCCTAGATTGTGAGCTCACAAGGGGGAGGGATCATCTTTTTATTGTTGTCTGCACAGCACCCAGCACCATGGGCTCCCGATTCTTTATTGTAATACAGATGGAATAGTAATAAACACCAATAATAATGAATTTCATTTGTTCTCACAGGAAATTCTCCTGAAAGGCTTAGAACTCTTTCAGGAGATATTTGGAGCCCTTTGAAGAGGATCACATCGCTTCTCATAGCACAGATCATCTCACTGTTTCATTATGAGACATTTACATTCCCATAACTACATGTATGGTTTGCAGCTAGGAATCAAAAATCCAAATTGTGCATGCACATAATAATAGGGATATCAGCCATCACAAAAAATGGTGAAATGTTGCTTGGCAAAATGACATACAACCTTCCATTTTGTGATCTCAAAGCATGTGCAGTCAGTTCCTATCTCAGATCCTAGTTACTGGGCTCCTTTCTTAGTAGCTTATTTGTTGATGACCTGTGCAAGGGCCAGATGCAATCAGTCTCCGCACTCAAGTTTCTGCTCTTGTAATACACCACTGAGGCACACTTATGGGGTAGATAGGAGATGGGACCATTGCCCTGCTCCCAGGATAACCAGCTGATGGATCAGGCTACGTGCTACAACTGGTTTAAAGTTTTTCATCCAAATATTTTTTTTGTTATGAGCTTGCTTTGCAACAACAAAATATTTTTATTTTGGTCCAAATTTTCTGGCTTTTCAACAAAAAACAGACACCAAAATTTTCTAGGCCCATTTTTTTTGTAACATTGTTCTGTTTTTGGTAAAAATATTCAGTCTTCAAGTTTTGAAAGCCACTTTTTTTTTTTTTTTTTTTTTTACCAAAACCTGAAATTTTTTAACAAAAACAGTATTTGGAAACTAAACCTTTTCTTTGATCCATTTTGGTTTTTAGTTGTAAAAAATAAATAATTTTGAGGGGGTGGAAACTTCAGGGGGAAAAAAAGAAAATTTCTCAAAATTCCTGTGGAAAATAATTTGCATTTTTACTACTAGCTCTTTCAGTTGCCTTGAGGAGAACCCCACACTAAGAAGATCCCCCCTCACACCAGGAAGTGCCACTAACTGCATATATCTAAGTGAATCGATTGAATGTATGTTAGGTTTATTTATACCTACTTCTCTGTTTGTAGATCCTTGTGAGAAACACTCCCTTCCTCCCTGAAACTCTTTTCAGTGACTTTGGGCATGGCTACACTTGCAGATGTAGAGCGCTTTGAGTTAAACCAGCCTTTGTAGAGCGCAGTAGGGAAAGCGCTGCAATCTGTCCACACTGACAGCTTCAAGCGCACTGGCATGGCCACATTTGCGGCACTTGCAGCGGCATTGGGAGTGGTGCATTATGGGCACTATCCCAGCATGCAAGTGACTACAACGTGCTTTTAACATGGGAGGGGTAGGGTGGAGTGTGACAGGGAATGTGTTGTGTGTCTGTGGGGGGAGAGAGAGTGAGTTTTGGGGGGGCTGAGAGCATGTCAGCATGCTGTCTTGTAAGTTCAGACAGCAGCACACCCCCTCTCTCCCCCCCGCCTCTCTCTCTCTCACACAGCATTCCACAGTAATGGCTTGCATGCCGGCTGTCAGAAATGGAGCTTTGAAAGGGCATTTCCGCATTCCTACAGGTGTTCAAAACAATGACAAGAGTGGCCGCTTGACTTAAGGGGATTATGGGACGTTTCCAGAGGCCGATCAGAGCGCAGTAATGCAACACCTCGTTCACACTTACGCTCGGGCGTTGTAGCCAAGGCGCAGCAAACGTTATTCCTCTCGCCGAGGTGGAGTACCAGCAGCGCTGTAGCTGCGGAGTCAGAGCGCTCTACGTGCCTTGCCAGTGTGGACGGGGAGTGAGCTAGTGCGCCCGGGGCTCCTTTATTGCACTGTCACTCGCAAGTGTAGCCAAGCCCTAAGACCCGGTCTACACTATACCATTGAGTTGACCCAGCTACATTGCTCAGGGGTGTGAAAAATCCACATCCCTGAGTAACATAGTTAAGCCAACCTTACCTCCGGTGTTGACACCGCTAGGTCAACAGAAGAATTCCCCCGTCAACCTAGGTATCACCTCTCAGGGAGATGGATTACCTACGCTGATAGGAGAACCCCTCCTGTCGGCATAGGTAATGTCTACGCTGAAGCACTACAGCCGCAATGATGCAATGTTTCAAGTGTAGGCAAGCCCTAATTCTACAGGAGATCCCCACTGTCTGGTCCAATGAAATGCAATCACACTAAGCCCCTCATTTCAGAAAAATATATACATAATGAAAATGTACCCCTGAGTCTAGCAGCACCACTTGTACTATGATCTGGAAATGTTATGTTTTTGATTAAATACATAGAGTCATTAATTATGGTATATTTTGCATCATTGTATAATATCAATTATATCAAATAAATTATTTTAATCCATGATTAACCCCACACTACACATATTTATTAGAGTACTAAGATACTGCAGTTCTATAAACTGTCTCAAGCTGTTATAACAATACAACTATGTTAAAGAATTTTAGCTTGCACCTCTTTGCATACAGACAATGCTATTTCCCAATCAGCAGTCCAACAGAAAAATTACAGTAACAATGGTCTTAAAGTAACACATTATACTGAGCCATTGCTTGATACATGCAAATTTGAAATTGTTTTTTACAAGACAAGTCCTGTTCTACATGTTTTTGAGTGTATTCACTGGTGACACTTCTGTCTTGGTAGTGTAAATGGAGCTGTAATGTAACACTTTAGAATGACAATGCGAAAAGCACCATGGAGAAGATTCTGATACCCCTTACACTGAAGGAGTACCAGATTTGAGGACTTCAATAACTCAGACATAGGTTAGGGCTTTGTTACAGGAGTGGGTGGGTGAGATTCGGTGGCCTGTGTTGTGCAGGAGGTCAGACTAGATGATCATAATGGTCCCTTCTGACCTTAAAGTCTATGAGTCTATGAGATACTACAGTGATGAGCACAGTTTAAAAGCCTGTATTAGATTAGAATAAAATATAGAATCAAATAGACTATAATAAAACAAAATTGAAGGACCTCTTACTCCACTGACAGGTCTATTGGTTTCGGACCACGTGTGGAGTGCAGTACAGTACTACTCCACCTGTGTAACGGTATCAGAATCTGGCTCTTTATATTATCTCATGCACAATGAAGATTGACCCACTACACGCCCCTTCCCCCCGGCAAACAGGCAAGTTTCATCTGCCTTGGGCAGTGCCTACTGGCTGGTGTGGTTTTGTTTGGAGGCCCAACATCTAATTTAAACTATCCCAGAGGTACCAGTATAGCTGTCTGATGACCATACACAAATGAATATCCTGGAGGAAGAGATCTTTACACAATTGTATTTGACATTCATACAAAGTGCTCTGTTAATATTTGGAGAGGGACCATTAGTGGGTGGCAATGTAGGCATGGAACCAGATTCTGATCTGATCTCAGTTATACTGGTATAAATCCATTGAAGTCAATGGACTAACTCCTGATTTACATCAGCATGAAAATGAAATCAGAATTTGGGCTCCAGGCTTTGGTAGGTGACTGCATCAAACTTGAGCTAAAGCAGCAGATCAGAACTCTTCTCCCCTGAAGGCAGACTGATTATGATATTAAATGCTTATGCCAACACTGTTCTTTATAGTCTTATAATGATTTGTTTTCAAGTGTCCAAGAAACCACAACACATAGGCCCCAGTTCAGCTAAGCACTTAAGAGTTATTGTGGTGTGGCAGTGTCACCATAGTTAAGATTGCATCATGACTTCTATTTAAAAGTCAACCTTTGTAGTACGTCCTCTGAAATTGACATGATTAGTCAGATTGCTTTGAAATCTGGTGTGCCTCAAGAGCGTACAGGGTAGGGCTAGTGACCCAAGCTTGGGGTCATTTGAGACAGGGGTTCTGGAGACATAGGCCCTGAAAAGATTGCAATCTTCAAAACGTTTCTCAGTGGGTTTTCTTTGTGCAGTCTATTGAAGTGATTTGAGTCAAACTGGTTTCCATTTGTCGAGTTTTACCCAAAGAAGTGCATGGCACTCACTAAATATTTGGGGACCCAAACTGAGACCAGTATTTAAGAAAACGAATGTTCTTTACAGTGTGTATGTGCCAGTTCAGAGAAACAGCTAGAGGGTTTCCATTCCCACCACTTTATGGGCTTTAAAGCTCGACTTTTATAAGTGCTTTAGAATTCGAATGGTGACTCAGATTGATTTCAAATTTGTTGTGCCTGATGGGAGTGCAGAGTAGGATCAGTGTTTCAAATTTAGGGTCATTTGTCTGAGGGGTTCCCGAACTACAGCTCCTTTCCTCCCTGCCCCCAAAAACAAAACAAAATCCCAGTTTCCTTCAACGGCCTTGTACTGTAAAACTGAGAGGGACTGATGACTTGATGAGTCACAGACCTTGTTGAGATTGGTGACTATGAATTTACCCTTCAATTAATATAATTAAGGATAAGTTAATCACAAGCACCCACATAAGACAAAAGGCGTTTTGGATCGAGTGCCTGGAGGTGGCTACAATTAGTGAGCCAAGGGTGGCAATTTTATTGGGGGGGAGGGGAGGGAATGTAATGAAAGTGTCTGGGGACAAAATTAGACATGTGAATGTTTCCTGGGTGGGAGAATGGGCATTAGGGGGGTGGAGGAGTGGGGAAATTGGGGAGTGGTGTTTGGCGATGCAGTAAGGGGAGGGGGATAAATGGGGTATTTGATACAGAAAGTACTCTGAGGGCATTCTGCTCCAAAATATATAAATTCTGCACACGATATTTTAAAATTCTGCAAAATTCTGTAAATTTTGTCTATAAATAAATGGGGAGGCTTCAGCATGGCAGTGGGGAGCATGGAGATGGGAGATCACCCTGCAGCCCCCCACTGGGACACGGACTCAGTGGTGAGGCTGCACCCAACCCTGACACAGTGCAAGGGCCGGGCCTGCCTCAGAAACACCCCAGGGCCCTGCTCCTCTGCGCCAGGTGCACCGGGGTGGGCAGGCAGGCTCAGCTGAGCAGGATTGAAGTGTGGAGGGGCTTAGTGTGGGGCGATCCAGGTGTGGGGTGAGAGGGTTCTGTGTGGGGCAATCTGGATGCAGGTGGCTCAGTGGGGAATCTGGGTGCAGGGGGGAACTGGGTGCACAGGGGCTCATTGGGAGGTTCCGGGTGAAGGGGCAATGGGACACTGCAGGAGGATCCAGGTGAAGGTGATTGGGGCTCAGTAGGGAGAGTCTGGGTGTGGGGGGGCTCAGTGGAGGGTGGCTGCAAGGACAGTGGGGTTTGGTGGCGTAGGGGTCTGGGTGTGTGTGTGGGGCTCATCGGGGTGGTCCACATGAGGGAGGTGAGGTTTGGGGAGGGGCATGGGAGGGTCTGGATACAGGGGGGTTGGGTGTACAGGGCAGCAGCTCCCTGTACAGTGACCCCTCCCCCTGCAGCTGAGGAGCGATGGGGGTAATAAGTGGGGGTGGGGGGTACAGAGCTTCTTGCAGCCGGGGGAGGTTTCTGGGGGTGGGTCTGACCCGGCCCCAGCCCTGGCCGCTCCTTTCAGGGGAAGAAGAAGTCCCATCCTCCCCCAGCACAGCTGGGACTAGCCGCTGAGACCGGTGCAGGGTACAAGCCACAGGCCAGGGCATCTCCAGCCCCAACCTCCCACCCCCGTGGTGATTTACCTTTCCACCAGCTGCTCTGGGTGCCCGAAACGATGTGCCCACGCTGATGGGGAGGGGTGCGTGACTGCTTATGTGGATTCCCTTCGCTTCCCCATCAGAAGTCATTTTTCTCCATGGAAGCAAAGAATTCTGCAGGGGACATGAATTCTGCACGCACACAGTGGCGCAGAATTTCCCCAGGAGTAAGAAGGGCAGAGAGATTTGGGGCTCAGGTGAGGGAGGCATGGGAGTTGGGGGCAGTGGAGGGGTGAGACACTGGGAAGGGGATGTGGTGTAAGTATCAGGAGGACTGCGGCAGAATAGGTGCAGGGGCGCCTGTCAGACCCACATTGCTCTATCTACTGTATGTATGCCCAGATCTGGGGGGCTCTTGCCCCTCTGGGGGTCTCTAAGCCCCTCTGACTGCCCCCCATGTGTATGCCAGTGTCTGGGAGTCCCATTGCCCATCTACAGGGGTTGGACCCCCACTCTCCATTACATGAGCTGAATTCTGGGGGGGGGAAGGGGTTGCCCTTTTGAGAGGGTCTGAGGCTCCCTCCCTGCACCCATGTGAGCCAGGATCTGGGGAAATTCTGCCCTTTGAGTGGGGAGCCGAGAACAGGCATATTTCATTCATATCACAGGGCAGCTCTAAAGCACTCAGGAGGGGGAAGGGAAAACCTACTCAGATGATTGGAGCAGTTCACGAGCCTCAGAGCTATTGTTTCAGGTTGTATTAATCTCCAAGGGGTGTTCTCATTCAACTGAAAACATCACATTGAGATGAATAAGACAGTTCACACCTTTCAGAGCCTCCTATGCTGCAGATGCCTGTGTTGTGCCTCTATCCTTCCTATGCAAAGGAAGACACTTTAAAATGCCCTGAAATCCACATGCCGACACAGATTATCGTGAAATTTGCTATGCCTCATGGGAGTGCAAGGTAGGGTTAGTGACCCAAATGTGATGTCAGGTGAGCCAGGAGTTCCAGAAACATAGGCCCCAAAAAGAACTATTTTTCAAAAAGTTTCTGGGTGGATTTTTTTTGCACCGCGCTAGAGAGTAAATGATTGTATTGCTGTGACGCAGGTTAAAAAATGGTCTCAATTGGTAGTTTTTACACATGGTAGTACATGGCACCCACTAAGTCTTTGAGGGATCCAAACGGTGAATGGTGTTAAGAGAACGTACGCTTCTTCACTTGCGTAGATGTGCTATGATTACAGTGTGTATGCACCAGAAAAGGAAAAACCCATGAGAGGGTTTCTATGCAACCATTTTATACTTGCCTGGGTAAGTCAAGGGACTGTGCCAACATCATTGCCCCTGGTGAGCACCCCACCAGTGACAGTTCTAGTCCAAACCTTTATACACCTGGGCAACATAAAGATTTAATAACCATTTTCCCCCTTTAATAGTACTGGATGGAATCCTGTGGGTGGGAGTCAATGGGCTGTAAAAGGTGAACAGCTTGTACATTTCAGCAACTGTAGAGTGGGCAGAGTAAAGGTATGTGTGTTAACGGGGCATTCTGGGGCACTTCTGAAAGAGGGCAGAGTTAGGTTATGTAGGCAACCTTAACTGTGCATTTCTTGTTTTTCAGAAGTTTGTGTTTTGCTCATGTTCTGCAAGGGGATGACATATCACCAAGCAACCTTAACTGTGTGTTAACATAGTTTTTTTGCCACTAAATATGCTTAAATCCCAGTAAGGTTTTTAAGTGCTTTGCTGAATAGTAATAGACTTAAGTACATGCTTAATGATAAGCACATCTTTAACTAGTTTGTTGAATTGGGAACTTACTTTCTAAAAACTCAAGCCTACGCAGAAACAGCAAAAAGTTTTGCTTCCCCCTACTGTTACTCACACCTTCTTGTCAACTGTTTGAAATGGGCCACTCTCATTACCACTACAAAAGTGATTTTTTCCTCCTTTGGTATCCTACTGTTAATTGAATTGTCTCGTTAGACTGACCTCCCACTTGGTAAGGCAACTCCCATCTTTTCATGTGATGTGTATTTATACTTGCTACTGTATTTTCCACTCCATGCATCGGATGAAGTGGGTTCTAGCCCATGAAAGCTTATCCCCAAATACATTTGTTAGTCTCTAAGGTGCCACAAGGACTCCTCGTTGTTTTTGCTGATACAGACTAACACGGCTACCACTCTAATACTAAGCAACATACCTCATTCTTTGATCATCAGGGGGAGTCATTTCCAGATCATGGGTAGGGCCATTCAAACCAATGACATGTAAAGAAATGCTTGGATTTTCCATTCCAGCCTGGAAATTAAAAATGAGAGTACATTACTATATATCTTACAGTAAATAACACCTTACATTTATAGCTATAACCTTTTATCTGAACAGATCCTAAAATGCTTTGTAATCATAATATACACAAAAATATCTTATGAAGTGCAACCACCTCTGGGCTGGAATGCAGAAACTGTTTAACAGTGCACAGAAAAAGCATATAGCAGTTTAGAGCAGGCACTGAAGTATGAGGAACTTAGGATGGTAGGATGTAACTGCCCACATTAAAATTTGGCTAGAACATTGACAATAACATCTACCACATTTGTGAAAAATGTGATGGTATTTTTAGTAACAAGGGTCAGGATCTCAATTTGATGCCTTATCTGAAAATGGCAGGGTGTCCTTAAGCCCCATGTTGGACATTAGTTAAACACTGGCTTACATGAAAGCGTGCCTCCTACCGAATCATCAGCACCACTTCCTGCAGCATCTATGTATTCTCTTGATGTCTCCTATCTTCAGGAGTGGCTGGGTTAGACCTGGCTTAGCATGTGAGATCTGAGGGGACCACCACACAAAGTGAGATGTCTGCAGGAAGCAGCTGTGCAGTACAGTACAACAACATACTATACAGCAGCAGAAAGTAATAATAATCTTCCACACTGGCTTGAGATTTGCACCAGATGCTGCTCACCTGCAGCGACAATCTTCTGTAGGACTCTGTAAAGCAATGCAGGATTGGCCTTTTTCATCCCTAATTCATTTTCTCTCCCTAAAGCTAAGGTGCAGTGTGTCTCAGAAGCCTGACTATCTGTCCTGCCTATTATTCCATCTTGAATTTTACAAGGAGGTCTAAGTACTAAAGTTTCCTGATTGCCCTTTTGATTTAAGGCACAAAACCAACAAATATAATAATTTTGTTTGCAACTTCTCAGATATAGTCATGCCGCATCTTGCATCAAAACCCAACAGATTTTATCCAGGTACAAGAGGGAGAAAGGGTTTAGCCTTTACTTTTTCTCTTTACATTTTTGAATGACTACTAGTAGTGTCAGAAAAATGTACTTTTACAAAGGCAGCAAAAGAATAACGAAGACCACAGTTTAACAGTTCAATGGGGAATGAATGATCTTTTCTCTGTTAATTGCACTGCTTATGAATATGTTCGATTACATATTACCATATCGGAGTCAGCTAGAAACAAAACCATGAAAAATTCAAAAACCGTTGACTGTTTGTTTATATTTTCCCTTACCTTTGGATAATGATATGTTTTAACAGTAGGGTAAAGGCTGCCAGTGTAGACTGGAATTTCCATTGTAGGGACTCTGGAGTCATTTATTGTTGCATATGCTAACCTGGTTCCATCAGGAGACCACCAATGTGCTATATGAGTCTTCAAGATCTCCTCTAATGTAAAAAGAAAAAAGCACCTATTAGAAATATAATGCTAGTTAGCAATGAAACCAAACAGCATAGAGCTGAAGATCCTAGTCTAATCACAGCACATGAAGGATATAACAGGAAAATCAGTAAAAAATGCTCATTAAACTGTAATATCACTAATGAACACAACTGATCATCATTATTCTCAACATATAGGTTACTAGGCATAAATACTGCTCAAGAAACATCAGGTTGCTTATATTATCAGACACATATACCCATGACACCATAAAAGGCACTGCTGTCGCTGTGTTACTGTACACAGATATGTGAATGTACATATTAAGTACATACTGTACATAATGTCATGTCTAAGTGTATTGAGAGTTTGGCCCTATAGCTCATTGCTGGCAACAAAAAGGATGATATTTCATAGCTGTTATGGCCTACTGAAAATGCTTCAGAGATTGAGATTTTATTCTCTTTAAGGAGGTATTGCTGGTCTTAAATTGCTAAAGCACTGAAACATAGATACAAGCACATGTCAAGGACTGAAATTTTTATCTTTCTAATTACTGCTCCCAGGTTTGGAAAAGTTTGCTGGTCTGAAGAGGGCAGGTAACACTGGCACATCGTAAGCTACTGGTCTTTAAAAGCATGTCATTCTGATTACCATCTTGCATTTTATTACCACTTCATTTCTGACAATTTTTTCAAACCAGTATTTTATAAACTGCTGGAGTCAGGGATTAATGCTTCACAGCACTGAATGCTGAGACTCCAGACTTTCAGGTGGCATATATATAATGCAGTAATATCTACTGGTTGTTGAGACATGAGCCACAAAAATTGTGTCATAATTCAAGTGTGTGTGTGTGTGTGTGTGTGTGTGTGTGGTTGGTGGGAAATCAAGATGGTAATCAGAAAGACAGTGTCTTGCAACATGCCAGGCCCAGAACCACCTCTAATGCTTACCTAATATGAATTCCAAGAACCTGTAGTAGTAGCCAGAGCTTGCCTGCCTACACAGCTGTGCCTTTTAGGGCTGAATCCTCTAGGAGCTTTAGCTCTACAGAATCTGTGATTCTTAGTCTCACATCAAAAGAACGAAACCCATCTTCCCGTACAGTAATCTGTACAGCATATGCAATCCCTTCTGCTGTGCTTTAGTCAGGATCACTCCTATGACATTAAACCTCTTACAGAAAATAGATTATTACCTTTCACAAAACTGGAACTTTAGGAAGTCAAGTTAGTGTCTTCCAAATGCCAATAAATAGAGAAGTTTGGGACTTAAAGAGTGATTTCTTCAGCCTTTGTATACATCTAAAAGCTGAAAGCCTCTTTGCAGACAGGATTAGAGAGAGTGTTGGAAACTAGAAGTTATGAAGAAGACTGAAAGCATTCAGAGCTTTGGTCATACAAGGTTTTGGTCCACTGGATCTGTGCACCATACCACACAATAGAGATCCTCTGGTCTGACCAGAATATGACCTCCCTCTGTTGTGCATAGGGATGGGTTTACAGAGTCCCCATATGCCAGATCTGCACTATTGTCACTACACACAGACACATACAACTTTTAAGTGTTTTTTGGGCTTTCCACAGTGTGACACTGACAGACCAGTCCACCCGTGTATGATCCATTTGTCAGTATTTACCTATATCTTGTTAGAAGTTTAACAATGTAACCAGATTAGCTTGTGGATGCTAATTCCCTGCCATGTCTGAATTTCCTTACATCATGAATGTGGATGGGTCAGTTAAGCTTAAAATCAAAGATGTGAGATAGTATAACTGTGTATGCATAGTAAATAGGATGTTAAGTTCAAAGTGATGAGACAGTGTGTGCTCAACAAAGAAGAATCCTCAGTCACATGCTGTGCTCCAAACACTTAACAGCCCACTTCAGCTATAAAAGTGAAACCTTGGGCCTGATCCTTTCATCTCAGGTCTGCTTAAATTTTAACAGGGAAGGTCTAAAGCAGGGGTCTCAAACTCAAATGACCACGAGGTCCACATGAGGGCTAGTTCATTGGCCCGAGGGCCGCACCACTGACACCCCCCCCTCACTGCCCCCGGCCCTGCCCCCACTCCACCCCTTCCATGAGGCCCCGCCTCTTCCCACCCCTTCCCTGCCCCCATTCCAACCCCTTCCCCGAAGTCCCCACCCCAACTCCGTCCCCTCCCTGCCCCCAGAGGCTGCATGAGGGGTGTGGCGGGGGCTCAGGGCAGGGAGTTGAGGTGCAGCAGGGGATTGGGGTGCAGGCAGGGGGTTGGGGTGCAGGAGGGGTGTGGGATGCAGCAGGGGGCTCAGGGCAGGGAGTTGGGGGGTGGGGTGCAGGAGGGCTTCGGGCTCCGGGGTGGCAGCGGCACACACCAGGGCAAGGGCCAGGGCAGGCTGCCAGCCCCGGCCCCGCTCCGGGAAGTAGCTGGTACCATGTCCCTGTGGCCCCTGGAGGAGGGGGACGCAGGGCTCCACACACTGCCTGCCGCTCCTTCAGGTATCTCTCCCGAAACTCCCATTGGCCGCGGTTCCCCGTTTCCGGCCAATGGGAGCAGCAGGGGGGGCATGCCTGGAAGCCAGGGCAACACACGGACGGAGCCCTCTGCTTCTCCCTCCCCCCCGGCCTCAGGGACGTGATGCCAGCCGGCGCAGGGCTCGAGGGGGCAATCCTGCGGGTGTAGTTTGCCCACCCCTGGCCTGGAGGTAGGCCGGAGGGGGCGGGCGTGGGCCGCAGGAAATAGCCCCGCGGGCCGCGTGTTTGAGACCCCTGGTCTAAAGCATAGGACCGAGGTCACCAGGTAGTTACCTGGATTACACTGGAATTCTCATGAAAAGACTCTACATCCAAACTGCATTTTGATACAAACCTTTTGGGATGATTCCAGAGAGAATATATGGAGATATACCTATCTCATAGAACTGGAAGGGACCCCGAAAGGTCATCAAGTCCAGCCCCCTGCCTTCACTAGCAGGACCAAGTACTGATTTTGCCCCAGATCCCTAAGTGGCCCCCTCAAGGATTGAATTTACAACCCTGTGTTTAGCAGGCCAGTGCTCAACCCGCAGCAGCTATAACATCACTGCTATGATACTGAACTATGAACACTGAAAAACACTTGAATGTATATGATCCTTTAACTATTTGATAACTCTCTTCTTTTCTTTCTTTTTTATATTATCAAACCTTTAGCTTTTAGTTACGAAAGGATTGGCATCACTGAGGTTATTGGGTAAGATCTGAGACTCATATTGACCTGGGGTGAGTGTCTGATCCTTTGGGATTGGCAGAACTTTAAGTATAGTGAATAGGGTTTTCAGTAACCTCTCATTATATTAGACTTGGTTGTCTAGATGGGAGCCAAGGGCTGGGTTGCCTACAGGAAACGGTGTTTGGCTTCTTGTTAACCAGTGTGGTACTATTCTTTTGTTACTGGCTCGGTAAATCTAATTATAAATAAACCACCAGTTTTGGGGATTGTCTCCCCTATTACTTGCAGTGTGCCCTGGGTGCGGCATTCTCTGTGTGGCCCATCCAGGCACCTGCTCACACACGGGGTGTATAGAGTGACCAAGGATTTATTCTACACAAGCTAGGTAAGAGAGAAATGGACACAGAATGCTGTTTATTGTTCCAAAGGGAAAGAATTTAGGCATGTTACCTATAGTAATTACTATGCGTAAACTGTCTTTATAACTTTTAAAATATTTTTTCATGTATATATTATTGAAAGGGTTTGGTTGTCTCATCCTAGTCCCTAAAAGCTCAAATAAAACAAGAAATAATAACAAAATCCCACTACATAATTTGGCAAATGTATCAAGAGAACCTTTTTTGAACAGATGATAATCATGCAGCCTTGGGTTAGATAACTGTTACTCATTTTACCCAAACATTCTCAGGCTATTTTCATCAAGAGCCAAATCTCACTCCCTTGAGTTCAGTGAGAGTTTGCCTAAGTCGATGAGTAGGTTTGGGCCCATTCTGTTCACCTTCTTTTAAATCATTTGTCAGACTGGAACATCTAAGGGACAGGGACATTATTTCTTGTTTGATATCTTAAAGCAACATGTACAATTTTAGCACAACAAAATTAATAACGCTATACAATGCTATATACAGCAGTCATTCTTACAACTTTTTAGGTTGCCTGAGGTAGCTAGATATATTAGGTCAGTATTGGCAATATTCCTTTATGTTTAAGGATAATGTTTCCCTAAATATAGGGAACATTGCAAACACTGAGGTTGTGGTTGCTGTCCAGTTATACAAGGCAGCATTGGAAAGGTTTTGATGGCAACCAATGTAAATAATTACTACTTCTACTAATAATAATTATAACTTAATGACAACCCAAGATCTTCCCAGTAAAAGCTTGGGAGGGTGAGTAAGAAATGTGAAATATTACAAACAGCAGCACAGATCTACTTGGCAAAATGTTGTTGGAATATTTTCATTGTATTGTCCTATTGTCCTATAAAAATACGGCTCTTGGCTTTTTATATTAGCAGCTCATTAGAGACATAATTAAGCATTAGAAGGAAAGGGGTAAAAAGGATGGCAGACAAATCTTTGACATTTTCACATTAATTAGGAATGACTTTATTCAGCAAACATTTTCTCCAAGCTCTCAGGCTTAATGAAGCAGTTCAGCTGAAGGTCACATGCCAAGTGAGGCTTTAGTGCCCATTTTGTAGGGCTCTGCTGCTGAGATTTAATTGCATGAACTTGAAACAAAGCCAGGATCTTGCCATTATTAGAAAGAGCAATTAGCTTTAGCAAACCAGAGAACATATTTATGAATACAAAGTGAGTAAGTATCAGAGAGCAGGGGCCTCTTTATTCTTTGTATTCATAATCAGCTCATGAACATAAGGAACGGTTACTAACCCTACAGCAACCGTGCATCTTCAAGATGTTGTAAACATCGACCCCACTGTACAGCAACATGGGATCAGCGTCTTTGTCTGGCAGTGTCCATTGGGGCTGTGTACGCACTCTCTGCCTTCTCATGCGCCCATCTGTGAGCATAAAGGGCAGGGCTCCTGCGACCCTCCCTCGGCTCTCTCACAGCTTGAAGCCCATGGTATCTAAAGTCACTGAAAAGCATGGATGGAAGGTGAGTAATGGGATCCACATTGACTACATCATCTGGAAGAACCACAGTTACTGTCAGGCAAGAAATATTTCTTCACGTGTCAAGTATCAGGGGGTAGCCGTGTTAGTCTGTATCTACAAAAACAACAAGGAGTCGGGTGGCACCTTAAAGACTAACAGATTTATTTGGGCATAAGCTTTCGTGGGTAAAAACCTCACTTCTTCAGATGAAGTAGATGTTTTCCTGCCCAAATATGCCCAAATAAATCTGTTAGTCTTTAAGGTGCCACCCGACTCCTTGTTGTTTTTCTTCATGTGTGTGTCAGTGTGGAACCCACTGTAGGTGAATGGCAAGCAGTATCCCCTCAGGATGGTGGGAATGAAGAGTTTCAGCATATCAATGAAACAGCGATTGCAGTATTGCTCTCCTGAATATGGCGTGTGGCATCTGACCTGATGCCTAAGTTCAAGGCACAGTGCTTGACAAAAGTCAGTAGGTTACTCCATATTGCTGCCTTGCGACTTTCCAATACTGGCACATTCCTGAACCAGACAGAGGATACTGCTTTTGCTCTAGTGAAATGAGTCTGGATGTTTGGGGGGAGAGGTGCATCAGCCAGCTTTCTATGTAATGAGACAGCTTAATATTTAGAACATCCTGTTCTATGGCTAGAAATAGAATGACTTAGCCTGTCAACATAATAAGTCCTGGATACATCTAATGTGTGTAATTTCTTTTCTCATGGTGCCGAGTGTGGCTTTCGAAAGAAGACAAACAAGTTGACTGGTTTAGATTAAATTTTGAGACCCCCTGAGGAATGAACTTCAGGTGAGCTCTCAGCACCACCCTGTCCCTATGGAACATCATATAGAGAGGTTTGGCCATAAGTGCCCGAAGCTTGCTCACTCTTCTGGCTGAAATGACAGCCACCAGGAAAACAGTCTTCAGAGTAATGTAATGCATTGAGCTGTCTAAAACATGTTCAAATGGAGGGTCCATGAGCCTCAGAAGGACCATATTGAAGTCTCAGGCAGGGGTAGTTCCCAGTGTGAGAAACTTTTGATAATGTTGGGTAAGAAAAGATCATATATGACTGCACAGGCAGATGGCAAACCAAAATTGCCACCAGATGCACCTTACTCAAGATGAACAAAAGGCTGGCCTGCTTTAAGAGCAATATATAGTCCAGGGTCTTCGATGTTGGGGTTTGTATAAGGTACTAACTGTGCTGGGCTGCTCATATCAAGAATCTCTTCCATTTAGAATACATTTTCCTGGTAGATGTTTTCCTGCTCTGTATCAGGATTTCTGGAGCTGCAGGGAGCAGCCCCTGTCCATCATACTCAGCCAGCCAATGGGCAGGCCATCAATCAGGTACAGTCACTTTGGGTCTGGCTGGAGCATCTGGCCGTGGTGGTCTGGAAGCTAGAACAGACACTGAATGGCCATCTATGAGAGGTCAGTCAGCCCAAACTGCCTCAACCAGTATGGAGCTATGAGAATGATCATGGCTTTGTCTCTGTTGATCTTGGAAATCATCCTGGCAATCAGGGGAATTGGTGGAAAGGCACAGAACATCTGTTCCACTGCAGGAGGTGGAACATCTATTCCACTGGTCTTGAGCTCTCAGGCCCCCTCTGAAGCAAAAGTTCTGACAATTGCTGTTTTCCTTGTTGGCGAACAAGTCTATTATAAGAGATTCCCAAAGATGGATTATTGCTCCTATGATGGAGCTGTGCAAGGACCATTCAGGATTAGTTATGGATTACCTCCTCAGGGTGTCTGCTAGGCTGTTGCTAATTCCTGGGAGATAACAGTCATCAGGGATACCCTGTTCTGCTGGCACCAGATCCCGAATTTGATGGTTTACAAGCAGAGTGGCAAGGAGCAGGCACCCTCTGTTTGTTTATGTAGTGCCCGGCTCTCGTGTTGTCTGTGAAGACTTGTATTATTGGGATTTCGAGGACAGGTAGGAATGCCATACAGGCCCTATGGCCCTGAGCGCCAAGCCTTTCATAAACTGTCTCATGTTGTCCAGAGACCAAGTTCCTGGAATTTATAGGTGATCCAAATGAGCTCCCCACCCTGGCCCTACTGCATCCATGATCAGTTTCTTTGCTGAGGATGGGAATGAAAAGGGCACCTCTTTCTGTGTGATTGTGGGTTGCAGCTACCATCCCAATTCTGCAATGACATGATGTGACACTAAGACCTGCCTGTCCTGATATCTTGTCAGGGAATAGGTTGGCCTAAGCAAGAGCTGAAACTGTGGGATAAATTATTTCTTTTCTTGCATGAGTGCACTGGAAGGAGAAAGCTCATAGGGAGCTCCTGTCCTTTGTCCATCCATGCAGAATGTGATCATCATCATTTCACTCTAGGTGCTGGCTAGCACTGTCTGCAGCACGTGGGTTAAGTGCCTATCCATCACTCCACCCTTAGCGCTGCCATAAAAAGCATTGTTGGCGACATTTTTCTCTATCTTTCCAGTTATTTTTATATTTCGTTTTTTTCTTCTTTATTCTTCCCATCCCCCAGTTCCCTCCATCCTAGTCATTTTAAAAAAAATGAATTGAAAAAAAAAATGTAAAAAATCAAAACAGACAATAGAAGGAAAAACCAAAAAGTGAAAAAAGATAAACAGAAAAATATATAGAAAAAAACCTAAAAATTCTAATCAATCAATCAATCCAACCCTCTTTCTTTCCCTCCCTCCCCCCTGGGCCAATAATAATAATAATAATTAAAAAAAAACCCACAGATCAGTTTTGAACCCTGGAAAATGTCAACATTTTGGAATTATTTTCATTTTTCATGCCGTCGTGTTCACAGTTTTTGACCAGCTCTGAACACTAACATCAGTTCATAATGTTTGTTGTATTTTGAAAGAGCCAACATCCTGGGCCCCTGCTGTGCTGAGAGTACTTACAGGTCTCCATGTTATCTGCAGACAGCTTAACACAGTAGGGGGCTAAACATCCTAGCATCAGCTGATGCAGGTGATGGGTGGGGAAGATATTCCCCTAAGCAGCCACTCTGCCTCTGCTGCTTATCTTCCATAACTCCTGCAATGGAGCTGGAGTGACTAGTTATACAGGAAGAGGCCCATATACATCAGCTTTCAGGGCGGCAGGATCACATGGAAGGAGGTCCAACCATGGTCACCCTCACTCTATACCCACATTTCAATTTGTACCAGTGCATGTGGAGTGGAGCATTGCACTGCGTGGAGATTTGTACAGAATGCAGCTCTCCTGCAGGTATTTACAAAGCCCTTCTGCAGGATAGTGCAGATAGCCTTAATTTCTATGACTGTTATCAGCATGCCCAGCAGGGAAGGTTGCGAGGAATAAAGAAGCCCAGATTTTCTCTCAGTTGTAATAACTAAAGTATAGACCCACATCTGTGGCAGACAAGAAAGTTTCTAAAGATTTGAATTTGGAGTATGCTGTGATGAACTCTATTAAGCTGTATGGGCCAGATCTTCAGGTGGTATAAACTGGTACACCATCATTAACTTCAATGGAACTACGCCAATTCACACCAGCCGTCCCTGGAAATGGCTCAGCAGTCAAGGTTATGTTTTTTACTGCAACTACACAAGCAGAAGCCTTTTGCATCTCAAAAGGTGAGAAGCAACCTCTAAGGAGGGTGAAATGGGTTGAAGGAGTTTTTTATTTATCGCCTCCTCACCCCCCAAGAAATCCATATCTTTCACATGATTATTCTGTTCATGCTCCAAAGCTCATGTTCTCTCTCTTTCAGTAAGAAATCAAAACACGGACCAAGAAAGCCATGACCACAGGTGATAATATAGACAGAAAGTAAATACTTTGATTCTCTCTCTCCACACACTTCTTTGCTGTCAATAGATCAATTAATCTCAGCATATATTAATTTTCCCAGAAGAAATTATGCAAAATGTTCTCTGTCTAAGGGACTTTCCTTTTCTTCTGTTGTTACTTTGATTGCTAATGTATTAAACTCAGTAAGAGGAACTGCTGATCAAGGAAAATCAGCAGTTTTATTTATGGAGTATATTGCAGATGGTGCACTGAAAACACTGTATTGTTAGATTAAAATTGTTAATAAAAGGGAAATTAAAGCCTAAGAAAGGCCACATCTTATATTAGGAGTGAAAACTCAAAGAATTTGTCAGTAAGAACCATCAAAAGAAGATAAGAGGAAGAGAGATCAGAGAAAGGGAAGAGGGTCTGCAAAGAGAGAAAACAAAGACTTCGGAGATAAGGGAAACCCCAGGGGTCTTCATTGAAATAGCAAACCAGTACAAATGCTTCTTTGACAGGTGCCATCTTTTTAAAAATCAATTATTAGATCATCTCAAATCACCACCACACATCCAACTAGATTACCATTTTACAGTCTTAAAGCAGGCTGTTTTAGGGACAGGGCCAGCTCCAGGCACCAGCCGACCAAGCACGTGCTTGGGGCAGCACCTTGTAAGGGGCGGCCAATCTTGGGGTGGCGGGGCAGCGCTTGGGTTTTTTTTGTTTGTTTATTTGTTTTGTTTCGGCGGGGTGGCGCTCGGGTGTATTTTTTTTTTGGTTCGGCTTGTGGTTTTTTGTTGTTGTTGTTTTGGGTTCAGCGGGGCGGCGCTGGGGGGGTTGGTTTTGGTTCGGCGGGGCGGTGCTTGGGGTTTTTTGTTGTTGTTTTTGGTTCGGCGGCGCGGCGCTGGGAGGGGTTGGTTTTGGTTTGGCGGGGCGGCGCTGGGGGGGGGGTGTTTTTGTTTTGGGGGGGGGGGGCGGTGGGGGGGGGTTGTTTTTGGTTCGGTGGAGCGGCGCTCGGGGGTTTTTGTTGTTGTTTTTGGTTCGATGGGGCAGCGCTGTGGGGGGTTGTTTTTGGTTCGGC